>NC_055999.1:5947946-6262345 GCF_018446385.1 Zingiber officinale
ACCAATTTAATTTACCATAAGTTCTAATTTTTGACTTTGGAAATTTCTTTAAGCATGCATCATTTTTCAATTTTTCAATTTCTAATTTTAAATTTTCATTTTCTGATTTTAGATGATCATACATTTCTAACGGGCATGCTCTTGCTAAGTTCAACTTTAGTTCAGCATTCTCTTTTTCTAATTGATCTAACTCTTTAGAAAGAGACTTGATGAATTTGAAAGCTTGAGTTGGGGTTAGATTGCGTACCTTACTTACCTGGTCTGGTAACGCTCCCCTTTCACTGCTGCTTTCTTCTTCTGATGTTCCTCCCCCTTCATCGATGCTCATCTCTGAGCCTGAGTCTTCTTCCGGTTGATGGTTCGCCAATAGCGCTAACCCTGAGAATTCTTCGATGTTCGACTCAGAGGTTGACGAATCTGACCAAGTAGCCTTCAGATTCTTGTGCTTGGAGGGTTCTGGTTTCTTGTATTTTGGCTTTGCCCTTTCTTTCTCCTTTCTCTTTAGCTTCGGGCAGTCATCTTTGATGTGTCCCTCTTCGTTGCAGTTGTAGCAGCGAACCGTCCTCTTCTTTCGATGATGCCTCTGCGATTTAAATTTGTTAGTACTAAAAAATTTATTGAAGCGTCTTACCAGTAGTGTCGCTTCCGATTCGTCGACTAAGGCTTCGGAGTCAGAACTGTTCATCTTTGCCTTTAAGGCAATGTTCTGACTTGTCTTCTCTGCTCCGTTGGGCTCTGAAACTCGAGATTCGTGAAGTTCAAAAGTCGAAAATAATTGTTCTAACGTATTTACCTCGAGGTCCTTAGAGATGTAGTACGCATCTACTAAGGAGGCCCACTCTGGAGTTCTCGGGAATGCATTGAGCGCGTATCGGATAGAATCCCGGTTAGTTACCTCTTCTCCAAGGTTCGTTAGTTGCGTTATCAGCTCCTTGATTCTCGCCTGGAGTTGCGCTACCTTCTCGCCTTGGTTCATCCGGAGGTTCATTAACTGGTTCCGGAGGATGTCGCGCTTCGCTAGCTTCGCTTCGGAAGTACCTTCGTGAAGCTCTAGGAATTTCTCCCAGAGGTCCTTCGCTGAGTCATAGCTTCCGATCCGATTTACCTCCTGCGGCGGCAACACATTGAGCAGGTGGAACTCTGCCTTTCCGTTGGCGACGAAATCAGCTTGCTCCTTCTTGCTCCATGTGTTTTCTTCTTTGTCTTTCGGCGCTGCAAAACCATATTTCATTGTAATAAGAATATCAAAATCCGTTTTAAAAAATACCTCCATTTTGCGCTTCCATGTGGCGAAGTCTCCGTCGAACTTCGGGGGATGAATGTTAGCTCCGGCCATCGTCTTGATCGTAGTGTTTCAGTTGGCGGTTAGTCCTTCTGAGGCGATCAAGCTCTAATACCACTTGTTGGTTTAGCAGAGACCGGCAAGAGGGGGGTGAATTGCTGAAAACAAAAAGTAACTATACCCTCCTCGTACTTTCAACTCGGTTAGTGCAATAGTTAACAAAATAATAAAACAGTAAAAGAAAGACACAGAAGAATTAACCTGGTTACAACCAAGGAGGTTGTTAATCTAGGGCAATAGAAGCGCACTAAAAGAAACTCTCCTTTGCTGAAGGCGGAGAAGTCTTTTACACTTTCAAAAGCTCAGAACTATTGTTAGGAAACACTACAGATTGAATGCTTGAGTTATTCTTCAATTCCTAGCTCCAGGGGCCTTTAAATAGCCTCTGGAAATTCTATCCCGAGGGTCCAAGGCGCCTCCAACAAGGTTCAAGGCGCCTCCACAGCTCGGTCAGCGGATAGAACTCTATCCGAACGCAAACGGTCATTTTGACCTGTTGAAGGCGCCTCCAACCAGGCTGAAAGCGCCTCCAATCAGGCTGAAGGCGCCTCTAGCCTGGCTGAAGGCGCCTTCAACCTGGAGGCGCCTCCAATCAGGTTGGAGGCACCTCCAAGCTGGCAGCTCAGCTTCTTTGACTTCGTTTCCATCTTGTTGCGACTTCCGATGCTCCGATCTTTTAGGTGATTGTGCCAACCGAAATAGGGCTCACCCGAACCCAATTTCCGGCCTTCCTCGAGCAGCCTTCCGTCCCTGCTTAACGTCCCTCGAACGCCGCGCACGCTCTTCACGCCCACCGGAGTACTCTTCCGCAGCTCTCTCGTCCTTCGGACGCACCGAGCCCGTCGACTCCCTTCCCGTGCCGTTCTTCTCGCTAGCTGCGTCTTCCGCTCGACTTCCTGTGTTCCTAAGCTCCTGCACACTCAGACACAGGGATCAAATACAACGCAGGACCTAACTAACTTGGTTGATCACATCAAAACTACCACGGGGTCCAACATCATGTCCTTGGGCTTTGATTTTTGATCCTTAGACCCTAGAGTTGACTTCTCCAAATTCTTAAGAGCCTTTTCTAAAGTGTCAAGTCTTGACCTCAAGACTTGATTTTCCTTCTTTAATACCTCAAGCTTTAATTTTCCATTTTTCTTTGAGGTATTTCTAGGCATATGTCTAGTTGTTTTGGGATTCCTATCTAGGCTTTCCTTAATCTTAGATGAGTTAACTCTAGGGTTGGCATTTCTAGCATTGCCCTTATCTAGGCTAACATGTTTGGCATCTAAGCACATGTATCGGTTTCTATGGTTATCATGCTTATCATTATTGATAATTGCAATAAAACTACTAGCATGTGTCTTATTAGAATTGCAAGAATGTACCTTAAAGGATACCTTAGGGTTTGCCTTAGCTCCCCCCATAGATGTGCTTGGTCTCTTGTCCTTGTGAGGTTGCCTCCCCCTTGGACATTGACTCCTATAATGTCCCCTTTGCTTGCATTGAAAGCACACCACGTGCTCCTTGCCCTTGCGTATCGGGACTCCGGCTTCCTTGACTTTTGGTGCCGGTGGAGTCTTCCTAATCCTCTTTGGACATTTACTTTTGTAATGCCCATATTCCCTACACTCAAAGCACATTATATGTAATTTACTTGAAATTAAGTTGCTTGAGTTACCTAGGGTTGAGGATGGATATAAGCTCTCTCCTTCATCCCTTCCGGAGGTAGAGGCTTCTTCTTTTTGCTCCAGTCTTGAAGAAGAACTCTCCTCCTCTTCTTCCTTAGATGTTGAGTAGCCCTCAACTTTTAATTCCATACCTCCATGATGTGAGCTACTTGACTCACTTGACTCCTCTTCATGACTTGAATTGGAGCTCTCCTCGTGGAACTTAGCCAAGTTGTTCCACAACTCCTTGGCATTGTTGTATCCACCTATCTTACACAAGATATCATTAGGTAATGAAAATTCAAAGATTTTCGTTACCTCGTCGTTGATTATGGATTGGTGGATTTGTTCCTTCGTCCACTTCTTCTTCTCGAGAGGTTCTCCTTCTTTATCCACCGGAGGAATAAAACCTACTTGTACACAATTCCAATTTACTAGGTTAGTCATAAGAAAATACTTCATTCTTACCTTCCAATACGCGAAGTCATCGCGATCGTAGAAGGGTGGAATCGTGACGTCTTCTCCAAGTTGATCCATTCTCTAGCTCGTGCTCCCCCGGGTGTTAATCCGACGAAGAGCGACCTCGCTCTGATACCACTTGTTAGGACCTTCGGACACGGCTAGAGAGGGGGGGTGTGAATAGCCGACCCCAAATTCACGTTTCTTCCTACAATTTTAGTTAGCGCAGCGAAAATAAAAGATAGAAACGAACAGGAGAATATCAAACCTCAAACGCGACGATATAACGAGGTTCGGAGATGATACTCCTACTCCTCGGCGTGTCTGTAAGGTGGACGAATCCTATCAATCCGTCAGTGGATGAGACCCCGGAAAACCGGCTAATAAAAACTCCTTCTGGGTGGAGAAACCTCGCCACAATCTCTCTTGCAACAGCAAGATCGGAGTACAAAGATAAAGCAAGAAGCCAAGAACAATATGAATGTAAAAGCACTAGTTTGCTTGCCTTCTCGTCGACTGGTGATGAAGCAACCACTTCACGGATGCCAACAACAACAGCAACTGATCAGTTGGAGTCCAGCCGAGGGAAGCTCACACGAAGCTTCAGCAGTGGAGAGCTCAGCAAAGCTCAGATCGCAGGAGCAGGAAGAAGTCAAGGACCTATGTAGAGGCCCTCCACCTCTTGATTTATATGAACCTGCGAAGAAGAAGACACAGACACAGAAATCTAGCCGTTGTGACTCAACGGCTAGACCTGGACCGATCCCAACTCTCACAGAGAGTTGGTTGCAGAGCCATGATCGTTCTGTGGACCGATCAGGCCATAGGTGGATCGGTCCACAGACCAATCCCTCCTATTCCTTCTCCCAATCTGTTTGGTTACTGATCGGTCACCAGACCGATCAAATGACCCACAGTGAGAATCAGTGTATCACTGGATCGGTCAGCAGACCGATCCAGATACCCATAGTATCACTTGATCGGTCAGCAGACCGATCTAATTTCCCAGCCTTAAAGAACGAGCTACCGAGCCCTCTCTGACCTAGTCCGGAGAACGAGCTACCGAGCCCTCTCCGACTTCCACGTCCGGTCCAGAGAACGAGCTACCGAACCCTCTCTGACCTAGTTCAGAGAACGAGCTACCGAGCCCTCTCCGACTTCCACGTCCGGTCCAGAGAACGAGTTACCGAGCCCTCTCTGACCTAGTTCGGAGAACGAGCTACCGAGCCCTCTCCGACTTCGTCCGGTCCAGAGAACGAGCTACCGAGCCCTCTCTGACCTAGTCCAGAGAATGAGCTACCAAGCCCTCTCCGACTCCATCCAGTCCAGAGAACGAGCTACCGAGCCCTCTCCGACCTTCCATGCCAAGCTTCTATACTTGGACTTTTCCCCGTGCCAAGTTCCCTGCTTGGACTTTTCCCGTGCCAAGCTCCCTGCTTGGACTTTTCCGTGCCAAGTCTCCATACTTGGACTTTTCCCGAATCAGGTCAACTCAAGTCGGGTCAACCAGGTCAACCTTGACCAAAGGTTGCACCCACAATCCCCCAAGTTCCTATTCTTGTCAAACATCAAAATACAACTTCTCTATTCTTGTCAAACATCAAAATATACCTCGAGTCAGGTCAACTCGAGTCGGGTCACCCAGGTCAACCTTGACCTAAGGTTGCACCAACAGGTCTATGGTGATTGAAGCCAGAAGGTGAAAGTCCTAGTGAGTGAAATTAGACGGTAAAAATTTTGGTAAGTAAAGTTAGGCAGTGGAAGTTCTAATTAGTGAAGCTAAGCATTGGAGATCCTAAGGAGTAAACCTTATGTAGTAAAGTCTTGGATGTCATCTAAGCAAAAAGCCTAGTAGATCGGGTAAACCTATAGGAGTGCGGTTTGATCCTAAGGGATTGACCTTTAGATGGTAGACTTGGAGGAAAGATCTTCAAGTAAAAGGTAAGCCTAGTAGGTCAGGTAAATTTACGGAAGTGCGACTTGATCATAAATGATTGACCTTAGGTGGTAGACTTAGAGAAGGGATCTCCGAGCAAAAGGTAAGCCTAATATGTCAGGTAAACTTACATATATATATATGCTAGGTTGCTTGTTTATATTTTGTATAGTTGTTTTGCATGAACATGGAGCTGGAAATAAAATAGAGAGCAGACAAAAACAAATAGATGAACCAGACTTGATTGGGGACAAACCAGACCCAAATCGATTTAATAGACCGAACTAGTGGTTCGGTAGACCGATTGGGTTTAGTCCAGATTGCTGAGTTATCAGAAATGTTGACATGGGAGATGATGTAACAAAAGATCTGATTCATCTTTATGATTTGAATGCGGATAAGGATAATCCAAATGTTGTCGATAAAGATAATATTTGATCCAGATATGACTTCATCTAGATAAAGATCTGAACCAACTCTATAGAAGGAGTTGAAGACTCTATATTCAATTCAATTCTCCACTTCTCATACTCTCTATACTCAAAGAAGAACAACCAAAACTTTGCTCGTACAACCGGGGAAGATGCAGAAGGGGTGCGCGACAGTTAGGAGCTTTCGGACCGTGACTATGAGTTTATTTACTTTTTTATTTACAAGTTGGCTATTCATTTTCTATTATATCCTTTTGCTTGTACTCAAACTATAAGACGGGTTTTTTCGCATGCAGAAAACTCCTGGGGAAGAGACCACTAGTGGACTCAGGTTGAGTGTGTTGGCCTTGGCTGTACTGATCTTGGGAGTTGGGAACTAAGTAAAATCTCACTTGTCTTTCTTCCTGGCTTTACTTTATATTCCGCTGCTACTAACAACTTTGATAGAACAAATAAAAGGACAAAAATGAATGATTGAGATTTACCCTCTATCTCTTGACAACATCAATCCTACACATTAGACAGTCCAAAAGGCATGATCATTCATTCATAAAGATCATGTTGCGTCTTGAATGTTATCTTTCATTCATTTCTAGATCTTATTATGATATAGTGGTAGTCACTTTTAAATTCAACTTTTGAGAAAACCTTAGATCCAGATAACTAATCCAACATATCTTTCAAGCGTGGAGTTGGAAACATATACTTCACTGTAATCATATTGATGGTTGAGCTATTAACACATATACGTCACAAACCATTCTTCTTCTACACTAGTAGGGCTGGAACTGCACATGGGCTCATGCTCTCACGGATATAACCTGATCCGGATACAGGGAATGGCATGGGGGTAATTAAGGAGGAGGAGGAGGGCATTTTAGGTAATTGGAGGTTTAGGTTTTTTTTGGGGATTAAGGCAAGCACGAGAAACGGAAAAGAGGAGGTTCGTGTTTTTTTGGGCCCGCCACCACTGCATTTCTTCTCCCCCTTCCTCTCGCGTGTCTTTCCGGCGCCGGTGCCGACGGACAGCCGCCGCCCTCCTCCTCTCCACTATTCCTTTCCTCTAGCCTCTTAGCGTCGCCGCCGCCTTCATGAGGAGGAAGTGTTTCCTCGTGACTGAGTTTTCAACCGCCGGCGAGCAGAAGGACGTTGATTTACCGGAGTCGGGCCGTCTCTTCCTTCGGTCTCCCGGCGGACGGCGACGAGGAGCACCGCCACCGCTGCCGCTAGCGTGCGCCGCCGCCCCCAGCGGGCTCCGCCATCATCTCTTGCGACCATCGTCGCCGGCAGCCACTGCTGCCTTCCCCCGCGGCCACAGCCGCCGCCGGCAGCCACTGCTGCCTTCCCCCGCGGCCACAGCCGCCGCCGGCAGCCACTGCTGCCTTCCCCCGCGGCCATAGCCGCCACCGGCAGCCAACGCTGCCTTTTCCCGCGGCCACAGCCGCCGCCGGCAGCCATTGCTGCCTTTTCCCGCGGCCACAGCCGCTGCCGACAGCCGCAGCCTCCCCCTCTCGCATCTACTGCCGCTGTCTTTAGTGGATATCGTCACCTTCCAGATAGCCGCAGCTCGGTACTATTTGGGTAATTCTGGCCATCGCGCCGAGGTATTTTACTCTTTGCATCGTTATCATCATGGTGGGTTATTGGGTTTATCCGGCCTGCGTGCCGTGTTCCGGCTTGCGAGCCATTGTCGTATTTCGGCCTGCGAGCCGAGGTGGTAGTCGGACAGTGCATCATCCTACGGATCCATATCGCGTCCGACTCCGAGTCACTGGAGCCAGCTACTCACCGAGCGGACATTTATCTACTATTCAGAGTCGCGACGACTCGATCGGTATCCCGACCAACTCATTCATCCATCCGAGGGTGCCCCCCTGGGCCAGGGTACGTTCTCATACTCGGTATCTGTTCATTTTATTGCTATATTATTATGCGGTTACTTATATATCTGTGGGATTCGCCTCGAGCACCGAGGTACCAGAGGCCGGGGCGACCCGGTCGCTGGATGCAGGTACAGTTGACCGGAGGAGGACATCTGACGATCTGGTCAACATAGAGGACAGCTCATCAACCGGGTCATGGGGATGCGGTCAACCTTCCAGACACGTCATACCGGCAGGTTCGTTTTCTCAGCTTCCAGACAGGATCATAACCCTTCTCCAGTAATTCTACCACTTGTCGTTGCAATTCTTCACTCTCCTTAGAACTGAAGCGATATGCTGGTTGGTTAGGAAAGTTTGACCCCGGAACAAGGTCAATCTGATGTTGGATATCTCACATGGGCGGTAGCCCAAAAGGAAAATCCTCTGGCATCAACTCATCATGATCTTTTATTAGCTATTGTACTTCGACTAGTAACTTAGTGTCCGTGGCTAGGGCTTCACTCTGGCACAGTAACAAAGCATAGACAATGCCTCCATGCTTCATCTCATCTAAAAACCTAGATATAGAAAGTATTTAGTATTCTTGGCTACCGGAATAGGAGTGGTTCCTTCCCACTGCAGTGCCAACACAATCTTCTTTCCCTTGACCTAAAGGGTATATGTATCCTTCCATCCATCACGAACAACACTGTGATCATACTGGCAAGGCTACCCCAATAATACATAACATGTGTCCATTACCATCACATTACACCAAGCACTATCAAAATATTTGTCAATTGAAAAGACACGAGACATTATCAATCTACTATTACCTTATTGTCTTTATTCAACTAGAATTAATTGTATGGTTTAGAATAATGGTTTATTTTCAATTGTAATTTCTAGATAGCCTTACCGGAGACTATATTCTCACAGCTACGGCTGTCGATGATTATCTTATGACTTTATCTGTGATGGTGCAGGTAGTATAAAAAATATTGATTCTCAACCAATTTTTCTTCGAATCGTACTTGGGAGTCATCATACTCTTATGAACGACCAATGTCTCTTAGTCATCACCACAAATCACCTCGTCAGACACATTATACACCAGTTAGCCAATTGTTTCAGTCTCTTTATCCATGTCTTCCTCGATCAACAAGTTTTTACCTTTCTGATTAGCAGGAGTAGATTTTCTGCATCGGTTAGCCTTGTGTTCATGTTTGTCACAATGATAACACGTGATAAGAGCATTAGGATTAACCTGTGAAGGCTGCAACGGTATAAAACGTGAGCCTTTAAGGCGAACTGATCAACTATTTTGATCACTCTCACCACTGGCTTCTGGTTCTGTTATTTTTCAACAACTAGTGCACGCTAGTAGGCTTTTGACATAGTCGAAAACGAATGAAGGTTGAGGGCATCTGGTAAGAGCTAACGTAACCCCCTTAAGTATCATGCAACAGTCTGCTCCTCTATTTCGAATAGATCATTTCAAGCGGTCAACTGGTTGAACTCATTCGTATATTCGTCGATTGATCTCACACCTTGTCACAACAAGTGAAGTTGCTGAAAAAGAGTTTCGGTATAGGCGAAGGTAGAAAGTGACCCCTCAATTTCTTCTTCATCTTCTTCCAATCATCTATTTTTGACTTACCTTGTCTATCCCATGAATGTCGCATCTGTTTCCGCCATGCCAATGCTTGCCTTTGAGTTTGATGGCAGATTGACCTTTATCCGATCAGGAACCTGCTTATACTCAAAGATTCGCTCCACTTCGTTCAATCAATCGACGAAACTTTCTGCTTGTAATGTACGAGAAAATTCGGGCAGTTCAACCCAAAAACCAAGGTCTTCATAAGGCTTCTACCGAGTACGATGGTATTGGCTTGCAAACTAATGGTAGTAAGGATTCTCGAAGTTAGACTCAGACCATCAATCTGAAATCTCCAGACCTTTAAGATTTCATGTCGTCGTCATTGTTGTCATTTGCTTGGTTAACTCTGTAACTTGCATTCATAAATCCTTAATCGTCATCATATCCTGAACGCTATATCCACAGTGCTCAACTTCCTCAATCAATGCTTGCTTGTTGTTGCGACCGCAACTATGACCATGACCATGACATTTCATTCGACATGACGCTCGACTTCTTCAATCAGACACTACCTGTTCTGATACCAACTGACACCGAGCAAGATGACGATTATTCTGCGAGTAAGACAAGAAGAAAAATTGGGGGGAGAAAGCAAGAAGAGAACCAGAAGAATATCAAAGAAAAATCCACCATTTGCTAAAATAAAATTTTGTTAATAATAGAGGGATGTTTCCTCATGCAACTACACATGCATTTATATACACTCTAGACCTTAAGACTCAGAAAGGAAAAAAATTATGAAATATAAACCTTAATTCTACTTTTGTAGAGAAAGAAAAGAGATCTTTCCAGAAAAAGAAATCTCTTGACAGAAATTGAAATTAACACAATAAAAAGTTGATATAAACAAACTAGGACATAGAAATATCAAAAATACTAAAATTATCTTAAATACCATACAAATATAAATTAATAAAAATAGCATAGATGCGGTCTAAACGATGGAATTTGAGTTGGAATTTAATAGTTACGGGTTCTCCATAATAATTATTGATCCTGTCAGAATGCGGAAACAACGGACGTTGGGCACGTGGCGCTCTCTGAACTGATGACGTGGATCTCCGGCGAACCTGCAAAGAAGTCGGGCCTGGAAGGGGTTCCCGGCGACGACCCTCCGACGCTCAAGTCAGGCAAGAGGAGATGCAGAAGTGGCTCCGAAGATACGAGAATGCGTAAAAGCGTACCTCCGACGAAGTGTGAGGACCCTTATATAGAGCTGTGAAGAAGCTTATGCACACACATCAAGGCGAATACGTGTCCTCTTACCATACCTCAGTATGGGCTTATCAGAGGAGCTTGCCTGACACCATACCGCTACAGTCCGAGCACCTCTCTGATGGGACGGCAGAACCTTCTGTCGTAAGGTTTAGTATATGACTTGGTTGCTGGACATGCTTGTTGTCAGAAGGTGTTTCCCGATGTTTCCCTTGTTCTTTTTGTCCCTTCTGTTCCTGCGCCGAGCGTTCGGCCGCTCGGCAGTCCCCTCTCGTCCGACCGGACATATGTACTGATCCGCTCGGGAGATTCCCGGTCATGTGCTCGGCTAAGACTGTTCACGGCATTGTTGCTTGGTGCCTCGGCCGAGCGGGCCATCCGCTCGGCCCGGCGACCTTGTTCCCCATGAGCGTCGGAAACCCGACTCTCCGCCGGGTTATCTTTGATTCTGTTCTGACCAGTCCGGTCGGTTGATCCGACCCTTACCCGACCGGCCGACTCTCATCTTGCCCTTGGACTTTTGACCTCTACGCGCGTGTCATTAACTTCCCTCAAAGGAGGCCCCCGTTCTTCCTGCAGGATCAACTATAGATTTTGAAATTCTGTATATGTAATTATCGACAGAACCTAATTCTGTGTCCCAAGTTAAAAATTATGATCTTTAAAATTTTAGGTTAATCCTGCATCACAGGTTTGCTATTATGCTCGATTTCTAATATGAGCGTGCACTTTGTTGAACCCTATCCCATATACAGATCGCTATCGTTGGCTTTTAGCCCTCCACTATTTCTGTGCAGACGTTAGCCACTTGGTCACTAGGTTTCTATCTCATCTCATTTCCCCCTCATTATCAGATTGTTGAATCACATATGTGAACTTTACTTTACTTTATTGTGTAGTCCGAAACAAAAAGACATCCACATGTCTGCGGCGGATTAATTGTAATATGAAGAACATGTTTAATTAGTTGTTGACAGAACAATTAATTTTCTATCGAAAGCACTTGCTAATTAATCTTTTCGGCTCCTTCTATTACCGCGTTGCTATATATAAAAATTGGGTTTCTGTATTGTTGAAGGCCAAATCGTAGTTGACCTTCCTCAACTTCCTTTCTGTCAACTCTGTTCGTAGATGGAACGCGGAAAAGGAGAAAGACACTCGCCCGCCTATTCATCTTCCACCACCACCATTATACAAAAGGACTAAAAACATCATCATCGCCTTGTCTTTTGTACGCCTTATCCTAATTATGAACCATTCTTAAACTTTTGTGAAAGCTCACGCGTCTCAGGGCCGATTATGTACACTAGTATTTCTCTCAGGTAACTAACAACCTGTTCCTCTTGCAGTTTCACCTAAAAGAAACCTCCACATGTTTTAATTTCACCAGTTAAGTTCCCCCCTTTTTTAATCGTGCCTTTTTAAAACAATGAGAAGCATGCCGGAATGACTCTGATGCAGTCGATATCGCCGATCGCGTGCCGTCCCTGACAATTTCTCCATGATTTGACGGTGATTTTAATTTGTGCATAAAAATTTAACAATGAATTCGATAAAATGGATCCAGCAGTGTCATAAATGGGAACCAAAAGACTATTTGATTCACTTGGCAGGGTGCTTAATTTTTCTCATGGATTTGATTAAGTTGCTCCATCATATTGAACTTGGCAGTCACATCTTAATTTCTCAGATTTAGGCGAGAAAACCGACCTAGCTACGTTAGAAATCCTCCTCTAGAACATTTGACATCTGTGGCTTTCGACAAGCTGCTGCTTATGATTAATCAGGCAAAGTAGAAAGACCGTAACACCCACTCACCAGTGGGTGTTACAGTTCGCAGGTTTTTGCAGAACAGTAAATCCGTTGATGAACAAGAGTTCTTCCTTTTTTTTTCCTTCAACAATAATAATAAATGTCTGATCTTGAGTGGGCCAAGGTTACAATATCTGATCTTCATAGACAATTAAAGGAGAGATACGGTAGTCGCTAGCTAGCTGTAAGGTTTTTGAACTAGAAAGGTAGCTAGGCCACCACTTGGGTTTTTTAAAGGACTGGGGAGTAATCTTAATGCTCCCTTTGCCTTGCAACTAATATATATATAAGCTAATTCCCCGCCCGCCTTACTACCAAGTCACTCCGATCCAAAATCAAATTCTCCGATTCACATCATCCTGCAGTTTCCTTGTTAATTTCTTCAATCATGGAGTTCCAAGAGGGGATCAATTGTAGCTCCTTCACCGAGGTACAGGGCGAGGAGATGGACCTGAGGAGGGGGCCGTGGACGGTGGAGGAAGACCTCGTTCTCATGAATTATATCACTGCTCACGGCGAAGGCCGATGGAATTCCTTGGCTCGTTGTGCCGGTAATTAATTAACTTAACTTTAATTGTTGCTATATATAGATGGATTCTGATCGATTCGTTTATTACTAATCAATTACAGGGCTGAGGCGAACGGGAAAGAGCTGCCGGCTCCGATGGCTGAACTATCTCCGCCCCGACGTTCGGCGGGGAAACATCACGCCGGAGGAGCAACTCCTCATCCTCGAGCTCCACTCGCGCTGGGGAAACCGGTGGTCGAAGATCGCGCAGCACCTGCCGGGGCGGACCGACAACGAGATCAAGAACTACTGGAGGACGCGCGTGCAGAAGCACGCGAAGCAGCTCAAGTGCGACGTCGACAGCAAGAAGTTCAAGGACGTCATGCGCTACCTGTGGGTGCCCCGCCTCGTCGAGCGCATCCGCGCCGCCGGCGGCGCCTCTGTTCCGGGGTGGGCGGAGGAACCGGCGCTCGGCGTCGCCAAGCGGATGAGTCCCTCGGACTCCTTCGGGATGCAGCTCTCGCCGCCCGATCCGGTTTCCGACGGATACGAGGACGGCGGGGTGGCGAAGCGGGCAGAGGACGACCGCAATTGGTCGGAGTCGGTTTACGATGACCTGGCGTTGCCGGACTTAGACCAGAACACGTGGACGGACAGTCTATGGAGTCTTGAAGACATTTGGTTGCAGGAACAGTTCTAATGTTATATTTTTCTCCTTTTTTTTTAGCAGTATTTCTCAAAGTTGTAATCGTCATTTCCGAAGGGAAGAAATTAAAGCCATCTTTGTTTTTTTATATATTCTAAATGTTTAAATTACCCAAAAACAATTAATGCTAAAACACCTGGAACAGTGGGAACTTAAAATCCATGCAAGATATTAAATTAAAATCTCTTAAAAACAATCTTTTTCTTTTTGATTCTTTCTAATATACCTTCTCATTAACAATTGAATGTTTTCGATCGTCAGCATGATCCTACTTCCTCAAGTAGTTGCTAACTACATTTTTTAGTGGCATTTCAGTATTCTAAATTGCGCATGCTTATAAATTATATGATTAATAAACTTACACATTTGTGCACTTTTTGTTGGTGGAGTCTTAGCTTCATAAACCATCAACGCATTTCGAAACTAGTTA
This sequence comes from Zingiber officinale, assembly GCF_018446385.1. Lineage (NCBI taxonomy): Eukaryota > Viridiplantae > Streptophyta > Magnoliopsida > Zingiberales > Zingiberaceae > Zingiber > Zingiber officinale. Next base: position 5,961,963 of record NC_055999.1, read on the forward strand.
CAAAACAAAGGCTCTGGATCGATCATGTTACCTATTCAAGGGGCAGCCTAGCAACCTTTACAAGGTTGATTCAGGATAACATATCCTATTAGATGGTGGATTAGAGTAATAATGTTGGATTTACCTATGAAAGACTAATTGTGGCTAATGGACGTCTCAATCCCTTCACCTCATCATATCTTAGTCGCCCACTTTTGTATGCGCAATCGAAAATATCTTTTGCATTTTACAACTTGTGTGTCAGGGGATACAAACAAATTGTTGGATTTATTTTTAAAAAAAGATATAAATCTAGTTAAAATACCTTAATATATATATTTAAGGGTGGTAGCTGATAGGGTTAATTGACTGTGACTGTCGCAGGGCTCTCCACAGGATGACTATGAACTTGGAAATGTTGCTACGAGGGTGGTAGCTAATAGGGTTTGGTGGTGTTAGATATGTGAGTTGGCCTGTGTCTATGGCTATCTCAAAAGATGAATATGCATCCACAAATGGCGTTGTTTGTCAAAAAACTTTCTACCTGTTTCTGCCGGAATTGGCTTTGGAGTCGAGAAGCTTATTGTGAGCTTCCATCGTAACAGTAGTGGCACATGGAGTAAGTCCAGGCCGATTTCCACATGACCTGGAAAATGCATCGCTCCCTTCTGCATCCGCGGCAGGTAGAGGAATCGAGAGGAAGTTCGGGCAGAAAAGGAGGGTGTGGCATGGGGCAAGGCGTTAATAAATATAAATGGGCAATCAGAAATACTCTTGCACGATTTATTAGGTTTAACAGCAGATTTTCTTCCAGTGTGACAAATCCAAAAAAAAGTTAGCCGTTTACTTCTTGATTTATTTTAGTGCCGGTAAAAATTTTTTATAAGATCGGATTAGTTATTTTCAAAATTAGTCAATTCAAAAAATTTAAAAAAATAGAACATAAAAAATACCCTAGGGCTTAGTATGATGATAACTGATGGACAAATTTTATCAAACAATGAGAGTTTGATTCTTAAACGGTACAAATAAATGTCTACGGTACTTGTACTTGAACCACTCTTAGTACTAGATCATCCCAGGTGACCCATCTTAACTAATGAAAAACCTCCGTGGATCGAGCCAACAATCTCATTTTTTTTTCTATTTAAAATATGAAAAAATGATTTTGGTTATGTGATTACCAAATAATCACATAACCAAAGTTATCGGGAATAAAATATAATTAAATATTATTTGGTTGAACATAATTAATACAATTAAAACTTATTTGTTTAAAGATTTTAATAAATAATCTAATTTTATATTTATTATATTATCCTTAGTTATAAAATCAACTATATATATCTTTTAAACTGTATGTTTTTTTATTTTTTTCCTTTTCACATTTTTTTTCTTTATTTTTATGTGTTTTTTTATTTTTTTATTTCTTTTCGCTTTTTTTCCAATTTTTCATTTTTTAAAGTTTTTTATTTTTTAAAATTTTTGAAGTTTTTTATTTTTTAAAATTATTTTTATTTTTTTCTTTTTCTTAAATTTTTTTTTATTTTAATTTTTTCCTATTTTTATATATATATATTTTAAAAAATTATGGTTTTTATTATTTTTATGTTTTTTTAATTTTTTACGTTTTTCTATTTTTTTCTCTATTTTTTAAAATTATTTTTTTTCGTTTTTTTTTAATTATGTTTTTTTATTTTTTAAAGTTTTTTATTTTATCTTTTATCTTTTTTATTTTTTCTTTATATTTTTCTTTTTTATCATATTTTTTCTTTTATTAGAGGATATTTTGGATAAAAAAAATTTGTTAACTCCGAAATCAAGAAAAACATCAGTTTTTCAAGATTTTTCGATTCCGGATTGTATGCCCCTTTTACCGGACATAAAACATTACTCGGGAATTATCGATTACCTAAATCAAACAGGATTTTTGTTGATAATCTTAGATGAATAACCAAGATTAATAAGGATAGTTCTAATCAAACGCACCCTAAGAATAATCGTATTTCCTGAATGTATTCGATGGATGAGATCATTATCCCAAAATTAGTTGGCTTATAAAATCTCAAGACCTAATATTAAAAATAAAATAAAATAGAACATGGAAAATGGAATCAATAGATCACCAGAAGCAGTAAACGCGAGGAATTCACAAATTTCCAGTAGAAGAATATTTTTCAATGGTGTCGTAAGAGAAGGATCATAAGATTCCTTGAAGATTGGTGAAATTATAACGATCTTTCACCCTGTTAAGGCTTCAATCACGCCACTGAACAACTGTATATCCAGACAAAACTCGTACCCTCTACTCAAGAGTTAAATGTGCAAATATTATATTTCTATTTATATTTTAAGGCCTCCACACATTCTGCTTGTTTGAGTTTTTCAGGATGTGCAGTGTGCTAAACTACCTAGATGAGTTTGAAGCGTGTAGTTTTGTATCATATTTTCATTTTTTTTTTCTCTATCATATTTATGGAAGACATCGAATGAAAAATTATATCCTTTTTTATTTCAACTAACATTTCTTTATTGCTTAATAAATATGATTAAGCTAACAATAAATAATTGAAGTCCGACTCTTTCCATAAAATTAGGATGTCAAGTCAAAGTTCCACAAGTTGAATTAGTCCATTTACTCCTCCGACAAGTATTCGAGTGTTCGAAACACTAAGCATGATCAACCACCGTTAACTATGGATCAGACCGTCCTGCTTCTCCAAACGCCCAGGTTTCCAAGGCGCGTCTGATTACGAGCAAAAAAACACGGTCTTCGCTCGGTTACGGCTCCCACCTCGCACTTCTCCCTCACCCTTTTCACGCTGACGGAGGAAGCGAAGCTCCTGAATCTTCTTCTTCTTCTTCTTCCAGTCGACCAAGGTTTCTTGATCGATCCTCAAATATTGTTTGACTTTGGGTTGATTTAGTGATACTGGTGCGTACTCGTATGTAGTTCGAGCTCATTCTATGAATTCTCGTTCTTTTGAGTTTGAATCGAGTCAGCTGCGAAGATAGATGTAAAATTTATGTCCTGGTTTACTTCTGTTTCGTCTTTGCAAATTGCAATGGTTCCTCCGCCCAGGCAAAGTGATTGATCTTCATTGGTTTTGATTACAGAATGGCCGTCTCAGTCTTCAAATCTTCATCTAAGAGAGGCGCTTATGCTTCACCTTCTACCACATCTTCATCAACAAGGGATCGGCCGATAGAGGATTCAGGGAAGAAGATCCCTCTTCGGAGGTCAAGAAGCATCGTTTCGTCTCCGAGAAGCAATGAAAATTCAACGTCAAAACATTTCTTAGAATATGCTAACACAAGGGATAATCCCCTTTTTGATTGTACAAGTTCATCACCGTCATCGCCAGAAGCTGAGTGCTTGAGTGAAGCTATGAAAAGTGATGTCTTGGAATGTAGAAGAGGGCGATCCTTGGTGAAGCACTCCAATTTCAGAAGCGAAAGTACATGTAGTGCGAGGGAAAGGAGTTCGTCCAGAGATATGGTTAGGCAGTCTCGAGTTCGGTCTCTTTCGAGGGGGCAATCTCATATTTCTGAGGTTTGATCAAATTCCTTATTCAGAATTCTATTGTTTCATGCTGTTTCTCAAATTGTAATGACGAGAATGTATCTTTAATTTCTGGATAACAAAAAGTTGTACTTCTCATTGTTGGAACAGATACATTCTGTGAGCTGACCTTCTATGATTCATGTGGCATGTGTGTGAAATATATATATATATAGTTAATTGCTTGAAGGTGTTACTCATGTGTATGGTTAATGTGATTGGATTTTATTTTTTCATGAACAACAGGACCGCCATTGGGAGGAAAGAAATTCTAGAGACTACTTTTCTGAAACAGAGTCATCAATGAGAAATGTAGGTCAATATATAGTCCTCCATTTTCTTTCATTAGCATTTCATCTCTCAATGTCTATATGGGCTGCAAGCATGTTTCACGTTCGTTTCTGTCGGTCTGATGTTTCTTGATGATTTAACTGTTTTCAGTATTATCAAATTGAGCATTTTCCACCTGATCTTGAAAGTGGTGGACTTTATGAAATGGTTCGATCAGAAGTACATTCTGCAGTTTCTGAAATCACAACTAACCTGGAGAATGTAAGTTAACATTGCCTTATTACAGCCTAGTTAGTGTGTTGCTGCTCATGAGCGCAGAAATATATTATATGTATCCACAGTATCACTAATTAGATGGCTTAAATTTGAGTGTTTTTTTTCCTTAATTCTTTGGGTGATGAATTGAAGATTGCATATAGAAAACAGTATGCTTCTAAGCAATAAAATTCTTGTTTCCAAGTTTTTGCTATATCTCCTCTCATAAAATTCTTTTCTTCTGCAAGTGCTAGAAATTTCTTCCAATTTAGCATTTTAGCAACATTATACTAGTGAGTTGTGCAAAAATATTTTAACTCTTGAATGCTTCAAAATTCTACTTACAAGAACTAAAATTAACATGTGAATGACATTATGAAAAATATGGAGGATCCCTAGCTTTCATTCTTTACAATTATCTGTGCAAAACATTTCTCATAAACTTGTGTCCCTCACTGTAAACCTGGACATCAGGTTATCAAGAGAAAGGTTCCAGTAGACAGTATTGGCAATGTCCCTCCTGAGTTGGTTAATCAGGATGAAATTGAATTAGTTCCTGACATCCAAAGGGAATATACATTCATGCTCGAACAGGTATTCACATTATTTTCTAATCTAGATTCTTTATCCTCTTACTGTACTGAGCCTCTAAACTATGCAGTCCCAAGAACGCATAAGGAAACTACAAGCTGATTTGGCTATTGAAGAGCAACGTCGGCATGAGCTAAGCAGAATATTGAACAACATAGTACTTGAAAATGAAAAGAGCTCTAGTACACGCAAATCTAAAATGAAAAGAAAGGCAAGCTTAATCTGTCAAAAGCGAGCAATGAATTGATAGTATTCTTTATCATAATTATTCCCTCAAAGACATTTGGTTATTTAGTGCCTAGACTTATATTCATTCTGTCTTTTTTTTTGTCCATTTAGTTAATATGATAAAAAAGTAATGACCTAATAATTCTAGGAAACTCAAGCATGGTGGAATATTATTGGATGTTTCTGTTTGTTAGTTTTTTGTCTTTTTAATATGTAGTCACAACTTACACGTGCTGCCTTTTTCATTTTCTTGGGAAATTTTTTCTTGAATTTGAGTTAGACTGATGGGATCAAAATTTTCCCATCAGTTAGGTTAGCTTAAATTTGGCATCCATGAACTAGAGGAAAGTTCTAATTTGCATGGCATCAGATAATTTAAGTGGTGGCAACTTATGTAATATCTTTGGAGCCCAAAACAGGAATAGCTAAGAGACTAATGCAAGAAAACCATTAATTATATTCTTTCACTACAATAGTGTTGCTTAATTTCTCAAACCATGGTTGTAGGCAAGCATAGAACGACTCAAGATGTCTAGGCGTCTAGCAGAAGAAGCAATGACATATTTTGATGAATGTGTTTCACTGTCAGCGTTTGATGGTTCCGACTTCTCCTCCCAAGAGGATCAACAGATAAACTCTACTCTTGGAGTCATTTCAACAAGAAATAGAAGGTTTCTCTCAAATGGATGCTCAAGCTATGCTATATCAGATTACCCCATCACTCAATTTGAACATCATGAGGTTTGTTTTTGATCATCTGATTTATTATTTGGTTGGCTTTTGCATAAATAGTTTCTTTACTTTCCTTCTTAAACCATGAGAGTTTTTTTGTTTTCTGATTTATGTACTATGGCTTTAGTGTAAGATTTTTGTCTACTTGAATTTTAAGTTTTAACACATGCTATTGTAATTTTTTCAAATCAAAAGGTTTTCAAAAAGGTTTCACAGGGAATATGGAGAGGAAGAAGAGATTTCATTTGATGCTAGTCCAGAGAAGGAGATATAAATAGAGGCTTTTGTATAGTCTTGAATAGTTGGAGAACTGGTGGAGCATGTGGTGCAGTCAACATGCACAAGCTAGTCAATGGGTGTAGACATGGCTCTCATGAGACATAAATGTGCCGCACGAGGTTCACATGCCATAAAGCAGTTCTTGGTGCACTTTGCACCATGTAAGACAACCTGCTAATGTGTTGATCACTCTATTGAGGTTGGGCCTCCATGCAGTCAAATGGATTTGTACAATCAGTGTCATCTGATAGGTTTAGGTGAACCATTGTGTCGGTTGGTGGATCATTGACACGATCCAAGGGCCCAGATTAAAACCAAATGGATGAAGCACAACTATTGCAGCCCAGTTGAAGGGTCATCGAGTAGTCTGTAAATAACACACTTGTTGGGTAGGGTGGAGGGCAATTCATTATTAATAAATTATATACTCCACGTTTGTCTTGTACTGCCTTGTCTCTACAGACAACTCTAGCTTTTGGATTTACACATATGCAAATGTCAAAAACAGATGAGTCTAGTTTCAGATTAAGTGGAGTTTCGGCTCTACCTCATCTGTACAAAATACAAGAGGGTGATTGATTTTGTTGTACAGCATACGAAATTAGCTGGACTAAGTTGCACATTGATTGGTTGGGGCAAAGTAAGTCTAATGGAAGGTGGTTACATTCCTTGGAACCGAGATTACTACGGTTGGACCAGCCAGATTCAAACCCACCCACAGACAATAAATTACATATTCCTGTCCTTGCACTGCCTTCATCTCTGCAGACAATTTCAGCTTTTGGATTTGCACAGATTCAAATGGAAAAACAGCCGAGTCTTGTTTCCAATCGAGTGGATTTTAAGCTCCACCGCATTGGTATAAGATGCAAGGTGGGATTGATTTCGTTAGCATAGGAAATTAGCTAGACTAGGTTACACATTTATTGATTGGAGAAAACTAAACATTGCCGAAGGTGATTACATTCATTGGGATAGAGATTACTATGGTGGACCAGCCAGATTCAAACCCATCCACGGTCTCTCTTTTTTTTTTTTTTTTTCTTTTGACAGCATGTACTAGCTATTACTTCTGATATTAGTTACAAAGCTTTGGCTACAACTCAAGTTAATAGTTACTTGATCAAGTAATAATCACTTTCTTTGATAGGAATGCCATGTAGAAAGCAACATAATCCTGTTGTCATTTTGATTGTTGCCATGTAGAAAGTAACATCTGTTGTTCTAGTTCAGAAGAAAAAAAAACACTAAGAAACATGTTTTCCTCACAGGGTTTGGACAATGATAATAGGCCTTCACACAGTTCTTCAGTATCTGACTCGACAATTATCAACCATTGTATTGATAGAGCTCTTGATATTATTCATCATAATGGTGGAGATGATCTACCAGAGTTCTACACACCACGTAAGGGAAACTCTTATTTCCAATATGGAGATGAACCTGCTGGATCCCTTGGACTTCATAAAATAAGAAATGACCATACTGGATCTGTTGGAGCTCATGAAATCAGAAACTACATTCCCGACTTGGAGAAGACGACTAAATCCATTGAAGGTGTGAAAGAAGAATCAACTTATAATGCTAAAGACTATTCTTCAACCCCATCAGACGAAAGCTTACTTTTTGAGAAGGTGACATTCAGAAACAGAATAAACTTTGGTGGTATGCTTGTTTGTAGTATCAATACCTTTTAAATTATTTTCTTTTTTTTTTTAAAGGAAAAATAGTTGCTAATCATATGAAAAGAGAATTATTGATTGACATTGTAAAGTTGAATATTTGATGTACAGGAGACCTTTCAATTATTTTGTAATACCAAGTTAAGTCAAAAATAAATAAGGTATATGTGAATTAATGGTTAAAGATTGTAATATGATTGTGTAGTGTGTTCAGAACCTTTGGTGTCTCTGTACCATAACAAAGTGCAATAGAATTAGGTGTAGGTAAATAAAAATGGTATGTATAAACTACTAGAGCTGATCAAAGAATCATTAACAGTCAGATAATTTACTGCAACAATTTAAAAAAAAAAAAAAAAGACAACAAGGATCTGAAACAGCTGCAAGAGAAATTTAACTCTGATCACAAAGATTGGCAGACTTAAAAGTCAACCACAAAACCTTTGGGTTCCAATGCCCTTTCTTATACATATATATGTGAGAATTCTCCTCTACTACCCATCTAACCATTGTAACAGAATAACTGAAAATAAGAATATAAGACATCTGGTTAGCATGCCTCCCGAATTTAGAAGAGAAGAAGCAGAGGCATTTCCACTATTGTACTGATGAGGGCTGCAAGATTCAAAGTTAAAACCAGATTGAGGCTCCAGTAATACAAAATACCAACTCAGAAAGAAAAAAAACAGCAAGGATTCATTCAACTTTAGGAATGACATACTTTACAAAATCTTTAAGAACGCCACAATAGAGTACATTATCAGGCATAGGTAGTTCGGTCCTGTTGTTAGGCTCAGGGTTGATGATTCTCATATAGACCTCCTGCCCAAGGTACCATGTATCTAGATTCTGTGCACGGATGTTCCAAACTCCGACGTTGTCCAAAGAGACCAACACAGCAGTCCATGCACCAGGATAAACCTGGAGAAACCAAGAAAGTTCAGATTTAGAGCAACAAGACGTGTGAAATGCTGGCAAAGAAAGAGGTGTCCTGGAAGAAATGTAAGCACCTGAGTTGAACTGCGAGAAACAGCGTCCCACATATTGTATGATCCTCTAGAATTATTTGTCCAGTCTCCATAACCCATTCTGCAATTAGGACATGATTGTTTAATTAAGAGAAAAAGAAACTGAATACTGAAAGCTTCTACAAGGATGCGTCTGCCAACTGCTTGTACTTACCCTACTACATAGAATGCATAGCCATCCATGTGGTAAGTCTGAATTCTGGTACCATTATTCTGAAATATCATCTCTATGAAACCCTTGTATGTTCCGTTTATCACAGACGATCGCATTCGAGGAGGTTCATCGCCGGGGACAGAGGGGAAATCAAGCGTATAAACTCCAGTCTTCTTGTACTCGTCCGCAAGGCGCAACGGTGTCGTCGGCGGCAAGTATGAAATACCATTGATTGTAGCTCTAAGTTTTCCGTCGATGGCCTGAAGTGCTGTGTTCTTCAGCACGTATACATTAGTCACATTGATCGTACGATATTTGTATGACCCTTGAGGATTCGGGCGTGCAGCGCCAGTAGTTAGATTTGTCCTTGAACAAATGAATTTAAAACAAAGTTAGATGACAAGCAACAGAATTAATCTACAAGAAGATCACTAACTAACTAGTAACAAACCTGATAGACCTGGCTTGGTTCATAGAGTAGCCTTTGTAATAGAAGTCATTAGGGGCATCTGGGAGAGGGCCTGATGCTTTTCCTCTAGAATTGGAGTAGTGCAGGATTGCGACACCAATAACTCGATCCCAAAGCGATCCATTCGTAAATCTAGCGCTCGCTACGATATAGAAATCGGTGCTCGCATTCTGGTCCATGGTGACCAAGAAAGAGTAAGATTGCCCGACGTGTATGTCAAGGTTGGAGTAGATCTGTTGCACTGTGTATGTTCCCTCAGCTTCCACGAGCAACAAGTCGTGATTTTGGATCCTAAAGTTCAAGCTGGTGGATGCGCCAACATTGTGGACGCGAAATCGATATGTTCTTCCTATATAGATTAAAATTCCGAAACATGAACATTAATTTATTCTGATTTGTGATCGATCGTAAAGCTCAGAATTGTTCCATGGATGGAGATCGAGATGGTCACCTGGCTCAACATTGATGGTCTCGTGCTCGATGCCGCGAGGAACGAGCGTGGCGTTGTATCGATACGGCCCCTTTCCATTCATCAAAACGCCATCAGGAACGCCGAGATCCTTCCCTTCATCGAGCATCTTCCTCAACGCCTATCGAAATAAAATCGCAGTGTTACAGCAAATGCAAATCAGAACAGAGTAGTGTTTAGTGTTCGGTTATGGAGATGCAAGAGCAGTACGGTGTGGTTCTTGGTGTACCAATCGCCGATGAAAAGGTGGACGTCGCCGTGCGGCTTTGCAAAAGGAACAGGGATGACGGCGCGGTTGTTGACTATGATGCCGCCGTAACCGCCGGCGGCGCGCTGCAGGAGAAGCGATGGGAAGTAGAAGAAGCTTCCGATCTGGTCCTTGACTTGGAAGCTGTAGGTCCAGTTCTTCCCCGGCGGGATCGGGCAGTTCGTGCCCAAAACCCCGTCGTCCCAGCTATCCCTGCGCAGTTGTATGCCGTTCCTGATTCGCACATCGAAATTTCACGTCAACTATTATTCGAAAGTAAACAAAAAAAAAAAATTAACAAGTGATATAGACCATGTGAACAGCAGAGGCTCGTCCAAGTTGTTGTGCACGTTGACGGTAGCGACCCAGTTGGTAGTCACGTTCATGACCGGGCCGGGAAACCGATCCGCCACTGCGATCACCTGATGATCGATTTGAACGATAAAGATTCAGAAAGAAGTTTAGATCCCCGGTATATTCTGCATGTTTCATGCACGGCACGTACCTTCTGACTGACGCCGAGAGGAGCGACGGTGATGTAGGAGACGTTCCAATCGAAGTGGGCTTGGGGGTCGGCTGCGTAGCACACGGTCGCCGCCGCCGCCGCCAGAAACAGGACGGCGGTGAACACCCAACGGTCAGACGCCATCGCGCGATTGATCAGGCGGAAAAAGGAATCGGGAGAGCGATTGAGATGGAATAAGGGGAGGAGAGGGGAGCGATGAGAAGCACCGCCGGCGCCGGGAGGTTTTATAGAGATTTGTGTAGATTTATTCGGAGAATAATTTCTTTCTCCGCGTTCCTAATTAATCTCAACTGGTTACAGCAAATTCTAGTGGAACTAGGAAACTTTCAATGAGGAATTATTTCTCACCAATTTTAGGTATGAACCAATCAGTCCGTTTTCGAATTTAGAAAAAAAATTAAAGAAAATTGTTGCGATATTTATAACAAATATAAAAAAAGTTCAATTAAAACTAGCTCGGTTTCAACTGGAATGGAAAAAATATAAAAAAATCTTTGTAGATCGCATATACTATGCAGAATTATATCAAAAATCAGATATACTAAAATTGTAGTACATAGTATATATACATATCAAAAATTTTCTAGAAGATTTCCTACCGAATCCGTTTTAATTTCAACCTTATTATTCGTTTCTGTATAGTGTAACCCGATAAGGATAAAACTTGAGATTTCTCTGGAAATAAAAAATATGTTGAAATACCTTTAATTCCATGAATTTTCTATTCAATAGTATTTTATTTCTTGTGTTTAAAAAATAACATTTAATCCCCATTGGATCAAAAGTTAAATATGAAAAATCTTATAACAAATAATTGTACACTTACCTTTTTGTTACAATTTTTCAATAATAATTAGAAGTGGAGAAAAAATATATTGAATTAACTATTATATCTTTCGATATAAATCCTTGTAAATTTCACCAACATAAATAACAAAATAATAATTTTAAAATAGATAACCAGCTAAAAAATTATTCCACCACCCTCACCAAATCCAAAAAAAGTAAGAATTCTAAATTGATGAATCAAAATCAAATGGAGATGGAACAAAATTTGTTATTAAAAATTTCCTCATCATCAAATGTGACGTACAATGAAATAGGAGTGATTTTAATTCATCAATTAGAATTCTGACTCTTGTTTGGTTTGTTGAGGGTGATGGGATAAGTTTTTTTGTTGATTATCCATTTCAAAATTACTATTTTTCTGATGGTTATATAGGTTCGTATTTAAATTTTATGAGAGTTTTTTACTAAAGATATAATGATTAATTCAATATATTTTTTCCCTCTTAAGGTTATTATCGAAAAATAATTAAAAAGACAAGGACACAATTATCTTTTATTTATTGTATCTCATATTTGATGATAATAAGGACCTTTGTTTCATATTTATTTGAATTTGGTTTGACTCTTTTTTCATTTGGTGAGAGTGATGAAATGAGTTTTTGGTTAATTATCTTTTCCAGAGTTGTTATTTTTTATTGTTTATGTTAATACATGTATAAATTTTATGAAGATTTTTATCGAAAGATATCATGGTCAATTCAATATTTTTCTTCGATTATTATTGAAAAATTATATATATAAAAAAAATTAAGGCACAATTATCTTTTATAAAATTTCTCACATTTGACTTTTGGATAAAAAGGGTTAAATATTATTTTTTTCGACCTAAGGAGCAAAATATTACTGGATAAAAAAATATATGGGTTACTAAAACAATAAGATGTTGGTGCAACCTTAGGTCAAGGTTGACTTGGTTGACCTGACTCGAGTTGACCTGACTCGAGTTGTGTTTTGATGTTTGACGATGTTTGACGAGGAGAGAGTTGTATTCTTGATGTTTGACAAGAATAGGTGTTCGGGAGATTGTAGGTGCAACCTTAGGTCAAGGTTGACCTGATTCGGGAAAAGTCCAAGCAGGGAGCTTGGCGAGTCAAGCAAGGAGCTTGGCATTGGAAAAGTCCAAGTATGGAGACTTGACAAGGCAGGTGACCTGATGCGAAAAGTCCAAGCAGGGAGCTTGGCATTGGAAAAGTCCAAGTATGGAGACTTGCCGAAAAGTCCAAGCGGGGAGCTTGGCACGAAAAGTCAAGTATGGAGACTTGGCACGGAAAAGTCCCGTGAGTGGAGACTGAGTGAGAAAGTCCTAACTGGGATGTTAGGCGGTTGGAAAGTCCCGGTGAGTGAAGCCGGGAAAGTCCTAACGGGATGTTAGGCGGTTGGAAAGTCTGGTGAGTGAAGCCAGCTGGAAAAGTCCTAACGGGATGTTAGGCAATGAGAAAGTCCTAGCGGATGTTAGGCGGTGTGGAAAGTCCGGTGAGTGAATCCAGGCAAGGAAAATCCAGATGGATCAGAATGATCGGACATCCGGTGTTGAGAAGTCCAAGTAGGTCGAAAGGATTGACCGGACACTTGGCAGGAGTTCTAGCAGTCAAGGGAGTGACCAGATGCTAGGGTGAAGTAGGTCGAGGTTGACCGGATATTGGTTTGGAAGTCTTGGGACTTGGTTTGGGCAAAACCAAGCTCGGATCGGTCACCGACCGATCCAATGTTTTTTTCTCGATCGGTCCGGTGACCGATCGGGCGTGCTCAGTTCTGTTGATTTCTGACCGATCAGGAAGAAAACAGAGGCGAAAAGAGCGACTGATCGGTCCACGCATCGATCAAAGATCTGATCGGTCGTGGACCGATCGAGACGCAGCATCGCGAAGGAAGGAAGGGATCGGCGTGGACCGATCCGGTATGTTTGATCGGTCCACCGATCGACGCAAATGTCTACGTACGGTCGATCGGGGACCGATCGGTAGGCTGATCGGTCCACCGATCGGGGTTCTAGCGCTGCAACGCAACGGCTAGTTTCTTCATTGTTTCTTCTTCGCAGTATAAAGGAGACGAGGGCATCTTCGTGCGGTTGCTTCTTTCTCTTCTCTTGCTCTGGTGCTTGAGCTTTGTTGAGCTCCTCTTCGCAAGCTTCGCGTGAGCTTCTTCCTTCGGCTGGGACTCCGACCGAGCTGCTGCTGTGGTTGGCGTCAAGAAGCTTCAACAGTCGACAAGAAGGCAAGGGTTGTTTACATTTGCTGTGTATTTACTTCTTGTTTCTCTTGTATTTGTACTCCTTATCTTGCTGTTGCAAGAAGTAGTTGTGGCGAGGTTTCTCCACCCATAAGGAGCTCATATTTAGCCGGTTCTCCGGGGACTCATCCACCGACGGATTGGTAGGCTTCGTCCACCTTACGGACACGCCGAGGAGTAGGAGTTCATCTCCGAACCTCGTTACATCGGTTTGTTTTTCTTCTCCTTAGTTTCTTCCTTGTATTTCCGCTGCGACTAACCCTAATCGTAGGAAGAAACGAGTAATTTGGGGCGGCTATTCACACCCCCCTCTCTAGCCGAGTACGAACGATCCCAACAAGTGGTATCAGAGCGAGGCCGCTCTTCGACGGATCAACACCCGGGGGAGCACGGGCTAGAGATGGATCTCTATGGAGAAGATGTCACGATTCAACCCTTCTACGAGTCTCACGACAACTTCACATATTGGAAGGTAAGGATGATGTATTTTCTTAGGACTAATATGTTAAATTGGTTTTGTGTACAAGAAGGGTTTTCCCCTCCGATGGATGAGGAAGGAAAACCTATCAAGAAGAAGGAGTGGACGAAAGAGCAAATCCGACAATCCGAAATCAATGACGAGGTAACAAAAATTATTGAATTTGCTTTACCTAATAATGTTTTGTGCAAGATAGATAGGTACAACAACGCCAAGGAATTATGGAACAATTTGGCAAAACTCCATGAAAAGGAGCCTAGTGAGCCAAGTAGCTCACATCATGGAGGAAGCGAATTGGGAGTTGAGGGCTACTCAACATCCAAGGAAGAAGAGGAGGAGAGTTCTTCTTCAAGATCGGAGCACGAAGAAGAAGCTTCTACCTCCGGGAGGGATGAAGAAGAGAGCATCCATCCATTCTCAACCCTAGGTAACTCAAACACTTTAAGTTCAAGTAAATTGCATATAATGTGTTTTGAGTGTAGGGAATTTGGACATTACAAGAGTAAATGTCCAAAGAAGACTAAGAAGACTCCACCGGCGCCAAAGATCAAGGAAGTCGGAGTCCCAAAACGCAAGGGCAAGGAGCACGTGGTGTGCTTCCAATGCAAGCAACGGGGACACTATAGGAGTCAATGTCCAAGGGGGAGGCAATCTCACAAGGACAAAAGACCAAGCACGTGTAAAGGGGGAGCGAAGGCAAACCCTAAGGTATCCTCTAAGGTTCATTCTTGCACTTCTAATAAGATACATGCTAGTAGTCTTATTGCAATTGTCAAGAATGATAAGCATGATAATCATAGAAATCAACATGTGTGCTTAGGTGCTAAACATCTTAGCTTAGATAAGAACAATACTAGGAAGGCCAACCCTAGGATTAACTCATCTAAGGCTAAGGAGAACCTAGGTAGAAACCCCAAGACAACTAGACATATGCCTAGGAACACCTCAAGAAAGAATGATAAATTAAAACTTGAGGTTTTAGAGAAAGAAAATCAAGTCTTAAGGTCAAGACTTAACACTCTAGAAAAGGCCCTAAAGAATTTAGAGAAGTCAACTCTAGGGTCTAAGGGTCAAATCTCAAAGCCCAAGGACAAGAAAGGTTTGGGTCACAAACCTAAGTCCCAAGTGGTCAAGCCCACTTATCATAATGTTCCATTCGATTATGGAACAAAATCTAGGGCTAGGAAGACCATCACCAAGGTCACAAGGGGAGTCACCCCTAGAGTTGATCTTGATGAGTCCCAAATGACCAAGGCTTTAAAGCCTAAGAGGGTCATTAGGAGGGTTGCTAGGGAAGTCATCCCTAGTGAATTTTTAGTGAACCCAATGAGCTCAAGTAGGTATTGGGTTCCTAGGAGCATTTTCTCTACCCCATAGATGGGTTAGAGAGTGTCAACTCCAATAAGAAGGGTAGTTAACCCAACTTTGAGGAAATTGACACTCAAGGAGCATTTTCAAGGTTTTGGGAACCTTTGAAATGAAATGGAATAATCTTTATCATTCACTCCTTGGAAGAGTAAAGTGTGCCAAAGTGAGAATATATTAATCTTACTTTAAATTGACACAATGTGGAAAAACCTAGAGAAATATCAAATTGGGATTTTTGATATTCTCTTAGGTAATCAAGGCAATCCGGGCCTTAATTTAGAAGTGCTACTCGTGTAAAATTTTTAAAATGGTATAAATCAAACAAGAGATCAAGAAATGCCAATTTGGGTTTTGACATTTTCTTGGAGCACTTTGGGCAATCTAGGATTAGAATTTAAGTTAACTAAGTGATTAAGGATACTTAGATAGGTAATCTAGGTATTTTATTTGTGTTAACTTACCATGGTTGTTTGCCATATGACATGTCATGACATCATGTTTAGTTTTATCATCATTTGAAATGTCATGATAGTGCTTAGGCTAGTTTATATGTCATGCTCTATTTAAGTTTTCATACTTTATGCCATGACATCATGACATTGGCACATGTTGTCCATTTATGATATCATTTATGCCATGTCATCATCTCTTGCATTAATAATCAATTGAATTGATTTAAGGATGAAGAACACATCTTGATATTGAGATCAAATTTGTGTTTAGAAAATGCATGAGACCTTAGCCTAAGTTGACCTTAACCCATATCTCACATCAAATTGACTTGAATGTGGTTTGATGCACCTTAGATGTGTGTGAGATATTAGGATCATGAGTTAGGATCAAGGTGCATAGTCATTGTACCTAGATGACCCTAATTCAAGAAATTAAGGATCATAGGGAAAGCTTGTGTACAAGTCATGTACATGTAGCCCTAAGATTATGGTCCTAAATTCAAATGGTTTTAAAAACATTTTAAAATTGATTTGAAAAACCTTGATGAAGCTTTCCTAGTGATAGCATTCTTCATTGAGCAAGATGATACAAAGATGACTTAAACTTGAACTATTTCAAAGTTTTTGAACTTTGTATCAAGATTGAAAAATGGAAACTATTTTCATAGAAAACTATTTTTCCTTGATAGTATATGGTATGAGGAGTGTATCCTCAAAATTTTACGATTTTTGGAATTTTCTGGAATTTATTAGGAGTTTCTGAATTTCCGGGAAGGGAAATCAGAAATCTCTGATTTCAGAGTGTGGATCGGTCACCGGACCGATCCAGGGAAGGCCTGATCGGTCTGGTGACCGATCAGTGACGATCCAGTGCGATCGGTGAAGCGTGGATCGGTCTGGGGACCGATCCAGGGGGCTTCTGATCGGTCTGGGGACCGATCAGGGCGTGCCGAATTTCTGATTTTTCAGCTGTTGGTCTGAAATTTCAGCTGGAAGTTGGGTGTTGTGGATTTCTAAAGGTTTGAAACTCTCCAAGACATTGTTGGTGCAATGGTCGAGGGGGAGTTGACTTTTAGGGGGAGTTTTTACTCCTTGAGGATTAGTGATATGGGATTATCACTAAGTTGGTTGTTGAGTTTAGTATCAAGGGGAAATTAAGAGTTTCAATGAAAGGTATGGGACTTTCATTAGGAAGAAACTCTTGACCTTGATACCCTCCTTTTCTTTTTGATGTGTGTCAAAAAGGGGAGAGCGTTCATTGGAGAATTATTGGAGAACCCAAGTTAGGTTATCGGGTTAACCTAAGCTAGGGGAAGAATGTCAAGGAATGTTCAAGGAAGAACATTGGAATACTTTTTGATGTGTGTCAAAAAGGGGGAGAATTATTGGAGAACCCAAGTTAGGTTATCGGGTTAACCTAAGGGGAGAATGTCCGGAGAATGTTCAAGAAAAGAACATTGGACATTGGAAGATGGTTGGAAAACCTAAGTTAGGTTATCGGGTTAACCTAACTTGATTTTGGATTTTGTCAAACATCAAAAAGGGGGAGATTGTTGGTGCAACCTTAGGTCAAGGTTGACTTGGTTGACCTGACTCGAGTTGACCTGACTCGAGTTGTGTTTTGATGTTTGACGATGTTTAACGAGGAGAGAGTTGTATTCTTGATGTTTGACAAGAATAGGTGTTCGGGAGATTGTAGGTGCAACCTTAGGTCAAGGTTGACCTGATTCGGGAAAAGTCCAAGCAGGGAGCTTGGCACGCGAAAAGTCCAAGCAGGGAGCTTGGCATTGGAAAAGTCCAAGTATGGAGACTTGGCACTGGAAAAGTCCAAGCAGGGAGCTTGGCACGCGAAAAGTCCAAGCAGGGAGCTTGGCATTGGAAAAGTCCAAGTATGGAGACTTGGCACTGGAAAAGTCCAAGCAGGGAGCTTGGCACGCGAAAAGTCCAAGTATGGAGACTTGGCACGGGAAAAGTCCTGGTGAGTGAAGCCGGGCAGTGAGAAAGTCCTAACTGGGATGTTAGGCAGTTGGAAAGTCCTGGTGAGTGAAGCCAGGCAGTGGGAAAGTCCTAACTGGGATGTTAGGCAGTTGGAAAGTCCTGGTGAGTGAAGCCAGGCAGTGGAAAAGTCCTAACTGGGATGTTAGGCAATGAGAAAGTCCTAACTGGGATGTTAGGCAGTGTGGAAAGTCCTGGTGAGTGAATCCAGGCAAGGGAAAATCCAGATGGATCAGGAATGATCGGACATCTGGTGTTGAGGAAAGTCCAAGTAGGTCAAAGGGATTGACCGGACACTTGGCAGGGAGTTCTAGCAGGTCAAGGGAGTGACCAGATGCTAGGGATGAAGTACCGATAGGTCAAGGTTGACCGGATATTGGTTTGGAAGTCTTGGGACTTGGTTTGGGCAAAAACCAAGCTCTGGATCGGTCACCAGACCGATCCAGTGATACCTTGTTTTCTCTGATCGGTCTGGTGACCGATCAGATACCGAACAGAAGCTCTGTTCGGTTATCGATCGGTGACCGATCGGAAAACAGAGGCGAAGAAGCTGATCGGTCCACGCCGATCAGATATCTGATCGATGCGTGGACCGATCGAGACGCAGCATCGCGAAGGAAGGAAGGGATCGGTCGTGGACCGATCCGGTGATCGGTCCACGCATCGACGTAGCAATGTCTCGTGCAGCGACCGATCGGGGGACCGATCGGTAGGCTGATCGGTCCGCATCGATCGGGTTCTAGCGCTGCAACGCAACGGCTAGTTTCTTCGCTATTTCTTCTTCGCAGTATAAAGGAGACGAGGGCATCTTCTGCGTTGCTCTTCTTCCTTCTTCCTCTTGCTAAGTGCTGCGGTGCTTGAGCTTTGTTGAGCTCCTCTTCGCAAGCTTCGCGTGAGCTTCTTCCTCTGGTGCTGTGGTTGGCGTCCGAGAAGCTGTTGCTTCTTCAACAATCGACAAGAAGGCAAGGGTTGTTTACATTTGTGTATTTACTTCTTGTTTCTCTTGTATTTGTACTCCTTATCTTGCTGTTGCAAGAAGTAGTTGTGGCGAGGTTTCTCCACCCATAAGGAGCTCATATTTAGCCGGTTCTCCGGGGACTCATCCACCGACGGATTGGTAGGCTTCGTCCACCTTACGGACACGCCGAGGAGTAGGAGTTCATCTCCGAACCTCGTTACATCGGTTTGTTTTTCTTCTCCTTAGTTTCTTCCTTGTATTTCCGCTGCGACTAACCCTAACTGTAGGAAGAACGCGAGAATTTGGGGCGGCTATTCACACCCCCCTCTCTAGCCGAGTACGAACGATCCCAACATAAGAGACAGTACATCCCCATATTATCATTAGTTTCATCATTTGTTCAAGTGACCCTTTAATGAAACTTAAAAGAAATGACAAGAAAATAATCCTACAAAAATTATTGTGATAGTAGATGGTTCGTATAAGTGCACCCCGTACTGTACTTTTAAAAATTTATTTTATTATTAAAATATTACCTTTTAAAACTAAAATATTTATTTCATTTTAAAATAATTACTTAAATTACTCGTTACTTCAATCAGAGAGAGTATTTTATAGCATTTTTTTATTTACAAATAATAACAAAAGATTAATATTTATCATATCTATTGATTGTGAGGTTTGTTTTGTACTCTTGTTTAGTTTGGTTTTTAATTTGAGCTCCTAAGATTTTAGCATCGAATCACCTTACATTCTCATGACTATTCGAGCTTATACTTTCATTTTAAATCAACAAATTGGTATTTCAATCTTTTTTTATTAATATATGATTTAAAATTTTAAAATAATTTTTTTAGTTGGAATTTTCTTATATTTTATTAGTAATTTGATTATTGCATAGAAATAGATGATTTGTTAGATATAAAATAATTTTAAAATGATCAAAATATCTCTAAAAATAAAGTCCATTTTAAAAAAGGTAAATGGTAACATTATCAAAATAAATACATATGAGCGAGACCAATAAAAGAAAAAACTATGATAAAATATATTTGGATCCAGAAATATATGGGGATCCAAATTATACTACCAACAATATTTTTCGACATAAGAACCACCCACAAAATGATGAAATCCAAATTATATATTTGTTTTCAGATCTTCTACTACAAACTATACTAAAATCAAGGCAAACTAGAAAGTCATATAACTGAAAAATATGTTAAGAGATCAAAAGTCGAATGCATGGGCAAAAAACATAATGAAAAACCACCATTTTTGCAAGTTTATAGCGTCTCTCTTAAAGGATGCAATTGCCCCCTTAAATACATGGAGGCCATAAACTGACTGTTTGAAGATGAAGGAACATCCGAAAGTGCTAGATGGCAGCTGCAATACCACCTACTATACCATTCAAATAGTACAGGAGGGCCAACGAGCTAAAGAAAATTCGACAAGCATTTGAAAAAATTTAAAAACCAACTCTTCAATTTATAAACTTAGAACAAGACCTAAAAAGTGTGAATAAAGAGATGGATGATACAGGACTAAGCATGATTTTCATCTTTTGCGCGGATAAGTGCTGGATAAGTGCACATTGATGATATTATGTAGGTTCGCTGAAAAGATATTGGAGTAATGGAGCCACGACAGCAACACTCATACTGTTTCCCAACAAGGCGTACCTGCACGACATTTAGCAGAAAAATAAGCTTACAGTAAGACACTGATGGCAAAAAATGAATACGCTCGCTCCCAGCACCCCTGTCAATCCTTCCCAGGGCCAATACGGAGGAGGTAAATCACGGACGGCTACTAGCCTTTGGAATAGTGACTAGCACATAAGGGAGACATTTACCTCGGCTTTGCCGAGATTCGAACCCCAGACCTCATGATGACAACACCTCATACGCTAACCACTAGATCCACCAAGGGGACACTACATGTCCATACATGCATGTAGTCTTCCTTGCTATTAGGACTACTGAGGCTTTCTATAGGAAAATGGACTCCTTTGAGAATAGAAAATATTTTTAACCACAAAAATGCGATCACGAAGTGTAGGAACTAAAACATAGAAACAATGAAAATACAATTTCAATATGGTAAGCAAGAGTCTAGCCGTACCAAACCAAATAGCTTTTATTTTTATACATGACTTTCATTCCTTGTGTAAAATGGTTGAATCTATTAGATCAACTCAATATTGGAAAAAATGACGCAATACCTAATGGAAACCCTTGAGAAATCTTGAAACATATTGATCTAATGAAAACCCTTGAGAAAAACCAGAACTGGTCCACCTATCCAACAACAAAACGCCCACATCACCTACTCTTCTCCTAATTGTTCAATAGCAAATGAGAAGGGACAAATAAATTATTATAAATCCAGTTTATCCAAAAGTACATTTGAATTTCATGTATTCTACTAATAAATCTTGGCAAACCACAGTCTGATTGCATAGTACTACTGCAATATAAAGTCACTACTGCACAGGACTTTGGAAAAACTCACCTTTGCCTCAAGTTTACATGTGATGGAAATTGAAAATCCAGAGGAAAAGAATGAAAATTAGCAACCTGAAATAGATTGTAAACTTTAGAACCACAGAAGTTGGCATGGATACTAATCAACTAATTATGTACTAAATGCCTACCTCTCGAGGAGTAAAATAACGAAGTCCAAGGTCTTTCAAGGAGATTGCTTCAAGCCTTGAGTTAGTGTGCTATTACATAGAATAAGGAGAAAGATCATAGGATAGCAAGTATTAATGAAAGTGTCAGAAAATGAACAATAGTTGTCAATTATTCAGACAAAAAAGGGAGAAAGAGGGCATTATACCCCACAAGTAGCCAATAAGGACCCAGTGCCCTTTACATAACGAAAATAACTCTTGGTAAAACAACAACAGCGCTTAGACTCTGGGAAGACGATATCTGGCCATTGTCAAAGAATTGACTCAGATAATCAATAGTCAAGATACCTTGTAAATCTAGTGTTTAATAACAAATGAGACAAAAATTATGAAGATACCCATGGCACTTCCCCATCTTTCGATCAAACTTGGTGGAACAAAATATGTGTTCCAAGAATTTATGCAAGTTTCACCTTCTTCAGCCTCTTCATAAACTTTATCAATGTCAGTGGTCTGCAAGTGTTTAGTTGTACTTGGTGTTTGATCAGTATCATATTCAGACTCCACCATGGAAACAACAACCTCTCTCATGCACTCTTGTTGATTTTGGGCAAACAAATCTGTTTCCAGAAAGGTCATGATAGGCTGACAAACAGACTCAAAGTTTTCATGGTTTATATTTGCTTCATCAAGCTTATTTGTGGAGTAAGCATCCTCGGATAAAATGAAGGGAGATGGTGTGCAAAGAATTGAGTTATTGAAGCACGGATTCCTAAAAGCAAAAGGTTCTCTTTTAGCCTGCAAAATAAAGAGCTTTTCAGAATAGAACAAATGCATGGAAGATATAAACTCATCATTAGTATCTGTATCCTTTTCTTTCCATATCGATAAATTATCCAGATAAGTTTTCCAAACATATGTGAAAATAAACACATGAACAAACAAGCACAATAGTAGGAAAGCATTCTGGGAAAAAAATGAAACTACTAAGCTAGGTTGGTAATCATCGAAACTGTTGTAACAAAATCTGCTGCTACTATTTACCAATGTTAACATAAATCTGAGTACTTCAGGCAACAGTCTAAGAGTAAAATATTTGATTATGAATGGGCATACCAGGCAAAAGTACCGAGGTCTAGAGTATGGGATTCCAAATTGCAATGGACTCAAAATATATTCTTGGGTGACAAAGCCAATTCCTGCCAACACTTCCATCATATGCCTGTGTGTATTTGAAGTCTGAAACATAAGGCAAGGATTCAATTTGACAAAATTAATGGAGATGAGAAAAGGGCAGATTTTGAAATAGAAACCTCAAACCCGACAACATTCTCCACAAATAGCATTAGGGGAGGATGCTTCATATGTGGCATATTCTCAAGGATCTTGATGAATGAAAATGATCTAGCATCAGTTGAGTCTTTCTTCAAGCCTATAAAACAACACTTCAAACATAAATGTGGAAGGATCATAGTCTATTGATAATATAGTTGTAGAACTCAAAATACAACCTTGTCTAGTGTAAGGTTGGCATGGAGGAGAGAGAAGCCATGCATGTGCTTCATACTTGTCTAAATCAATCGGTGACAAAATTTGGATGTTTCCCTGCAATGGAATGCTACCTGATACATTAATGATGAACTGAAACTATAAGAATGACCATCATGTTATCTCTAAAATCATCCAAATATTTTCAAAAACCTCTTCCATATATTCCTGTATACTTAGGCAAAAGCCAAACAGAATAGAAATGTGTCCTTATGAACTTTGTGTATGGTGCCACAGTTGTCTATACAAGTCCTAGTAGGCTAAAGATAAACCAGGGGCATGGGAGCAGATCTCCTGGTCCACAAAAAAGTGGACCAAGGATGGACCACTCGCAATTGCGGCCAGATAGTGCCTGCAATCCGGCCGTAATTGGTTGCGATCCCTCCCTGGGTTCACCGTCCCCACCAAGTTATAGTTTGGGTCAGAGCGGACGGCCGGAGGCCGCCCCCCGCTCAGTGCTGGGCAACCTAGACACTTGTCCACTTTCGGTGGCCTCCGGCAGCCCGCTCCGACCCAAACTATAACCTGGTGGGGACGGTGAACCCAGGGAGGGATCGCAACCACTTGCGGGCAGATTGCGACCACGATCCAGCCACAATTACGAGTGGTCCATCCTCTGATCCATTTTTTTGTGGACCAGGAGATCTCTGGTCTCCCAAGGGCATAGCCCGGATTCAAAATTACCTGGAGCTGGCCATCAACTACCTAGGGCTGGCTACTTGGGAATGGCCAATGAATTTGTGATGGAGCTGGAAAAAAAAAATCTAAACCCACTTATCAAAATCCGTGACAGAGCCTAATGGATTTCATTGTATTATTGCAATCTGATTCACCTTGGGAGTGGAATCTGATTAAAAATGGGTTGGACCGAAGCCCACCCTGACCAAAGGGTGGTTCTGCTCCGGGCTAAACTAAGCCAAATCCTTTCTAAGATTATATACCATCTCAGTATTCCTATATAATTTTTCTTACTAGGATATCCATAACAAAATGAAGCTAGAAATCAGTTGATGCCTTGAAAATTGATGGTCCCTTGCATACACATGGCAACCTTCTGAATAGTCAGATAAATAACCGTTGGTCAGAGGAGAAAGATGATCTCCTAACACACGATTGAGCAGGAGATATGGTTGTAAAACGAATATGAATTGATCATTATCAAACTTGGGGAAAACATTATGAATCAACGTTATAGCCTTCTGTTCAGTTCATTTCTTGTCTACTCGTGTTTCCCATCAGTTCGAGTATCTACTTATTTTATGCAGTAAACCAAAGGCAATCCAAATTTATAGTCAAGTTCCTGCATATGCGTCTTCTTTTCATCTCGTTTACGACAATAATAATAAAAAATAAAAATAAAAAAGGACTTTTATAACTTGCATCTCTCCCTTTTCTCTGGAGCGGAGGATAAGCAACCGAAGGAGATAAGAGGAACCTGGAAGGGGCGATGGCCAAAGTTGTGCTCGTAGACGTCGTTGGCGATGTTGTTGATGTCGAAAGCTTCCACTATGCATCCTGGAATACCAGCCCGCATCAAGGAGTACCTCTGAAAGCATCAATGCGTAAATGAATATATAGATGAAATAAAATTGCAAAGAGCGAAAACATAAAACCCTAGTCAATTCTCGCAGCCGAGACTAAGGAACACGTAGGGATTGATGAAACAATCCACCACCAACCATTGCGCCGATCCCGCTGTAGAATTCGAGGACTCTCCAACAAGCGGAAGCATCCTTCTCCGATCCTCCAGCTACGCACGGTTTTTCTCGCTCCATTTGAGTCTAAACTCTTCACGATCCTCTATCCGCGCAGTGATACCATTTTATAGACTTCGCTTATGCCACGCGAAGGAGGAAGATTTTCTCTTGTCTCTCCGTTTCTTTTGGACAAATTTCTCCGACAGGGTAAGCTCAAAACACTTGAACGGCGGCGTTGAGTTTCGGATGCAACGGGAGGAAGCAGAGGGAGAGAAATATTTATTTCTTTATAATTTATCTTCTTTTTCATTTTACTCCGTTTTGTTTCGAATATTACATCTATATCTAGAGTTTATAAAATAAAATAAAATAAAATATAATGCTCCTCAAATTTGGACTATTTTTTTTTAAAAGTACTTATGAGTTATGATTATATTTTTAAGAACTTGGATAGAGATTTGAGACTATCGATGACATGGTTAAATGTTAGTTTAATTTAATAGTGGTCTTACTTAAGTCAAGATTGTAAGATTTAACTTGATGCTGTATGATGGAAATTTTACGGAGCAACATACCTTTCGATGTTGAAGAAACGAGAGGAACTTCAGTAAAACATGGAATATAGGAACAGAGATAGGTTTGTAGCATATAGCCGATTGAAACAGGGCTTGTGAAATGCAAACTTCTGATCAATGAATACCAGAAAAATAGACATTACACAACACAACTTACTTCCGAGATGATTGCAATTTGACAGGATCTTCAAAATCAATTTCGAATAAGAAACAATCAAGCGATGATCCATGTCAGGTGACGATATCGAACCCATTTGGCAGCAAGATGAACTCCAACAGATAAAGCAGCGAGTAAGAGTGGGATTGGAAGTCTTCTACTGGTTTCAGGAACTTCCTCACTTGAAGGTTCCTTCGATGCCTTTGAATGCTGGATGATCGCGAGGGCCAAGTAAAAACCTATCACAAGAAATCTGACCCATGGCTCCCCGACAGCGGCGAGTACAGCAGCAGATGGCAATAATGCTGATACATCATCCTTTTTTGTAATAAACCTCGAGTAGCAAAAGAGTCCACAGAGGCACATCCAGAAGAGTGGCTCTGGAATAAAGCTTCTCACGGCCCCAAACCCGGTAAATGCTGCAAGTGTAAGTAGGGGCATCTGGCTGTTTACCGAATCTGGAACTGCGGCTTCAGCAACGGCTACTATCAGTGTAGCAAACAAGATTATCCTCATCAGTTCTGGCACGGGAGCAAATGCCACAACATTGCCATATGCATACTTTGCCGAATAGAGGCAGAACTCCAGGCATCTTATAATTTCTGTAACAGGACCACCAATGTAGTGGAATACAACAGCAAGGAGCAGTTTGCCCAAGTAACCGAGAAATTTCATAACAGCTAACACAGTCTTTGCCCAATTTGAAAGTTCCCACAATGCAGTTCGCCAAGCATAAACAAGAAAAACCAGTGCTGCGAGAAACAATAAGATAAATGAATATCTGATATAAAAACGGTCATAAACTGGTTAGTACACAAATTTGATGAATGGCAAATAAAAAATGATCAAGTATATTTGGAAGCATAAAAAGAATAAAAAATCAGAAAAATTGAGTATTTCAGTGTTCAAACCCAGCAATGTGCCGGAATAAGATTGAATCAGTAGTTGTAAATACCAAGATCCTATCTTTCTGTAAGACTTTTTATCAAATATTCAAGATAAGCCATAAAAGGGGAGAGAACAATATGAATTATACCAGGTTAATGAAGTGAGATTACAGAGAACATACATTGTGCAATCACTATATGCACATTTCAGCATCCAGATGGTCAAGATGCATAAAATATATATCCATAAGTTAATGAACAAAAAATTTGACAAACTACCTTTAACTAAGCAATGTAATAAAATTGGGTAAGAATTTGTTTACTAGTTTGTAGATTTATAAACTAACCATATTCCAGTTTTAAGAAAAGTTAAGATTTAGTAAATATCATACAGGATTCATTTTGATTGTTCTACAACATATATCTCTACCTTTTTTTTCTACATTCAAGCAGGCATGGCAACTTTCAGAAGTTATTGCAATGTGAAAATGCCACATTTAGTTTAAATTATAAGCATTGTGAACTGCATTCATAATATCTGAGTTATAATTGCAACAAAAATAGGCATACTCATATGCAAAGACACAGATATTCCTCAATGCTAATTTAGCTTATTCATTTTCTGAATTTTCATATAAAAAGAAAATCTTTGGTATGGTGGTCAACCATCGAATCATAAAACAATTACTGACTGAACCATATGATGAAATTCAAACCATCAAATAGATGAAACTGACAATACAGAGTTCGTTAACACAAATATGATGGTTCAACAAACCAAAAAACAAAGCATCCTCACAATTGCTAATACGTAACTTTACTGAGTTCAGATTTTTCTCCTCGTGAAGATGATAATGCATAAATGACCATGGAAAATCTCAGAAGAATAGCATCAATTTTACTTCAAAATTTCGAGCTTTGATAACATTCTAAGCGCCAACAAATACTGGCACAACATCAGGAGGAGCGATCATACGAATACCAATCCAAACCCTAAGAGAAACATAGCAATGTTCTTATCTGGTTAACATACCAATAGCCCATGGCCACCTGACTGGGCGATCGGGCGCTTCCTTTGTGAGGTAACGAAACCTCTCCGGAAACGTGCTCTGTCCCCTCGCCTGATTAGCATCATCGGACTGAGCAGCCTCCGGCTCCGAGCTTCCCTCGTTCCTGGAGGCGGAGGCAAGAATTCGCCGCTCAACTTTAGCAGTAAACCCTGACTGCACCGAAGATGAGTAGAAGGGTTTCGAGGAGGACGTGCCGAGGAAGGTGAGGGATTTATCAGTAGTTGTTGAAAGATAAGTAGAAACCCTGGATTGACGGCATACAGGAGGAGCAAGAAAGCGAGGGGAGATGCCAGTGGAGAGCGAATTGCAGGTGGCGAAGGTCATCAACGCCATGGAGAGGAAGAGAAATCTCAGACAAACCCTAGACACTCAATCCAGCATCGTCTTTAGTAACTAACCATCCTATCTTTGATTATGTTTTTACGGTATTCAAGAAATATATTAGAGACGGAAGGAAATTAATCAGATTGCGTCGAATTAAAAAAAAATTGATAAATCGATTTATGTTAATCCAAATACGAAATTATCTAGCACATAAAGAAGATATTTACTCAGATTTTATTGAGATTCGAACCTTATATTTCATAATGACAATACCTCATGTGCTAGTCACTAGATCGTCCTAAGAAAACTTCAATACATACCTAAGTGATAGAACAAATGATTAAGAGATCCCTCGTAGAGTCCCAAGGTCAAAATATAAGGTAGGAGTAATCTATCCGGTAAACTTTTCCATGCCGATCAACTAGAGTCGATAGGATATCCCTAAGGTCGAGCTCCTCATTTGGATGTCATCGGGCCTCAATTCTCTACTTAGCTACTTATGGAGTTCTGCTTCCCATCATACTCTGATCGATTAATACCGATCGAACATCCCAAGGGTCCAATTCTCCATTCAAATGTCATCAGGGTCCGACTCATCGCTCAGCTATTTACAAGATTCTAATCCCCATCGTACTCTGATCGACTAATGTCGATTGGAGGTTCTAAGCCCTAGCTCCCCACCCAGATGCCATCGGGCTCAACTATTTATGGACTCAATCATCCTTAACTAGAAATGGGCTCCTTATCCTTGGCCTATCTCCCTACTAGTGGGAAAGACAACTAGTGACTTGTTAGGTTTCTTGATCCATAGATTCATTCTGTAATTAATACCTCATGCAGATTTGTCAGACATTAGGGAGACAGCATCTCTACAGAGGTACATGATACTTATTACACGTATACGATATAATCACTTTGATATAACAATAAGTGGTGATTAGACATGTTATCTAGTAGTGATGTGATGTCTCGTTCATACATGGATTACAGAGATATTATAAAAAGGGTCCCTCTCTGCTAGCATAGGTATGCAAGTCTAAGAACCTACTCCTAATATTCCATTGTTCTTTTTCTATCTAGGATATTGACTTGATTGTCAGAGTAGTTATACTATGGATCCCCTAGCATACTTATTGACGATCTTCTTCCTCTTTCTACTTGTGCTTGCAGGCATTCCCAATTCGAAGTCTTCCTTCAGTCAACCTCCAAGCTAACTCACCGATAGTTCACTTCTCACCGTTTCTAATTCATCTTCGGAATTAGTCGATTGGAAAAAGTCAGATACTTAATTACTAAAAGATGAGGCGAAAGAAAACTGGGAAACTTCTTTTTTAATTAGATTTATTTTTTAATCATTTTTTAAAAACTTTCTGTCATATAAGCAAACAACTCAGGTTAAACATCATAGTTATCATATAAAATATATATAAATTTATTGTTAATATATTTAATTAATCTTAATTATTATATAAAAAATGATAATCTCAATTAATTTCATTAAATTTTTTTTCTCTATATTATCATATAAAATATATAATTAGTTGTTTTTCATGAATTTAAGAGCAGATTTGCGACGTGGACCGCTTGACCTTGCTTATATACCGACAACGAGTTCAGCCGATAGATCGTACGTCTAAATCTACAACCCGCCGGGCGCTGACTTTGAAGTGACGAAATCAACGCCACCAGAGTCCGTAGCCGACCGCCTACTTTGCCTTTAAACGATCCCTCCCCCAACGAACTGATCTCGCGAACTCAACTCCTCATTATTGTGTGCCCTCCGAGACATTTCAAAAGGGGAAAGTGCGATTCCTTCCTTCTGCCTGCGACCTCCCAACCGAAGAAGTCCCACGGAGCCGGAGCTCTCTTGGACTACTCTCTTTCAGTTGTTTTTCTTTAATCAAGATTTGATTTTTCTTCAGCTGGAATGGCGTGGATGTTGAATGGCGAGGCCAAGAATTGATTTTTTTTATCACCAGGTCAGCGATCGTTTTCTTGATCAGATGTCTTTTTTCTTCCCCCTCTCTTCCTTTCGGATGTTTAATTTGCTCTCCATCTCGTGGGGAACTGATGGCCTCGTCTTGTGATCCATAAGGCAGCAGGGCAAAGAGGGCAGGGTTTTGAGCTGACATTGATGGCCATGCCGTGGAGCTTGGCCATCTACGTGATGGGCATGGTGTGGGTGGTTCTCAACGGCTGGGTGTCCACTTGTTTGATGATTGCTGACGAGATCGCACGCGGCCTCAGGTCCGGCGAGATCGGCACGCTGCCTGTCGGTTGATCGGCGTCGAGGTTGTCTCTCGTGCCCGCTTCCCTTTCTTGTTTGTGTTCGTGTTCTTATTGTGCAAGCATGCGACTCTTGCTGTTAGAATTGGGAACGTTTGCATTTTATTATCTTGTGCTATCGATCGTTCCCTCAACTTATCAGTAATACCGAAAGAGAAATCTTGTAATTTGATGTTTGAGGCAAAAAGTTAATCCATCGAATGAAACGATTGTGGTGGCAACGAGACCTTGAGACTTAATTATTTCTTTCTCAAGAACTCTAGTTTGGTGAACCTTTTTGTTGAACAGTTGCTACAATAACATCAGAGCTATATAATTCTCAAAGCCTCAAACTGTTCTTAAGGCTGTTCAAAGAAATAGACAACCTTTTTAGATAAAGTAGTCTCTTTTTTATCAGTGGTAGCAGACAAGTGCTCCATCACCACCAGGGACTTGTGCTCATAAATTTGGGACAACCATGAGCTGTGATTTGTACAATTTCATAATCTCATTTCCTACTTTTAGATCCCGAAATTTTTCTGTGAGAGTTTCCATCTCTACAGTTATGCTGAGCCATCATTATCTAAACGAACGGCATACTAAGTGAAAAGATGCTCTTGATGATAGAGCAAATGCTGATTTTTGCTCATATATGATCAACATGAGAATCAAACAGATATCTACCCAGATAAGCTGTATAATCTGATAAAAGTAGGAAATAAATTTACCATACTGTGGAGGACTAAAAATTGATTGTCTAATTAGCAAGCAGCCTTATTCATCATTCAGTTATAACTATAACGTTCCCAAGCACTCCATAGGTATGGGTTACTCTCAACTTGCCTTTACACAGATGCTAACTACTGGTGATCATATTTACAAATAACTTTTGAGAGAGCAGGTATGGGCTTCAAATTTGGAAGTAAGCAAACAATATCAGGTTCGTCTCATATCTTGCTATGCTAATCAGTTAGGTACCTCTTGAGAAATCTTTAACATGCCAGTGTATTTCAAGGTCTTGGGAACTAGTTTCCGCCATCATATTCAAGTGTTCGAATTTTGCTCAATTATCCTCTAATCTACTGACTCAGAAATAAGACTCTCATCCTGCTGAGCAAGTAACCACCAAATTGTAGTTGTTATCTGCATTAAGATCATTTCCCTCCATCTTTACCACATGTACAACCTTGAGTAGGCCTCTGCATCAAACATGGTGAGATTCCAAGTAGACTAAATCAGGAAATTGTTGTCATATACTATGTAGTATAAACCTATAACCAGCGCTTTGGTGAAGATTGTACACGACCAAATTTAGCTCATAGAGAAGGAAAGTTAATCCATTTCCATGAAAGTTTGATTTTCACGTGGTGTTTCAATCATATAAGGGATTAAAATAAATATCTTTTGACATTGCTTGCCCATTTTAGAGTGATAGAGAGCTCGTCCCTCCACTCCCTTTGTAATACATACTCCAGCGCTTCAATTTAATCTTACACTACTGTGATTCACTAGTTTATATTGTTGCTCGACTGCCTTACTAACACAATTTTCCAGACTGATTCTTAGTTTTTCTTGCAAATGTGTAGGTTCCAAGAGCTTCAAATTTGTCTGAGTCTCAAAAGATTGTTTTGTTTGTTCTACATATGTACACTCAAACGCATGCCTGCAAAATCTCAGTTTGGGGGTTTTATACCTTGTTTGTTATATTTCCCAACACAGTTTTCTAAAATCTTTTGTTTCCGTAGCACTGCGCTGCCCTTGTAGCCTTGTAAATCTAAAATTTTAATCCACAAACTAATCGGCAATTTATCTTGGATGGTGAAGACAACATTTAGCAGTGATGGAGCTCCAATTTGGTTCATCATCATTTTTTGTTTAACAGTGACGAGCAAGAACTAATGGATTTAAATCGACAAGTGAAGAGAACAGTGCAGCTAAAAAAGCGCTATATTACAATATAATCACTTTACAACGTACAGTGATGCTACAACTAACAACTTCAGATGTCCCTCGAGTAAAGAAGGAAGAATTTGCGACAAGAGCATGCCTAGTTTTCTCCAATTTATTGGCTGAGAGGTACACATTCAAGTTCGATCTCCAACTCACCACGCTCGACATTTTGAAGTTTCAAGGTAATCTCCTGCTTTACTCTGCCCTGGTCAAGGGATATTATACTATCTTTTACCAGAGTGTTGTCTTCCGAAGCTAGCCATTTTCCGAGCTGCATAGATTCTGAGATGCCTGAGTTTTCATATGCTTTGGCTGCTGCTACGAGTGGCTGGATGTCAATCTGAGCCTCCCCCATGTGATCGTCAGTCGAGAAAGTGTCCTTATCATACACTTGCTGCAACCAAAAAAACTGTCAGCTTATACCTTAAAATTGTGCATCCGTAGAACTGAATCAAAACACAGAAGAAACACTTAACATTTTGGAGAGAAGAGCGTCAGTTACCTTAAAAATTTACCTTGCAAGTAATTTCCAAACATAAACTTGCATCGTATTTATTGTTCAACAAAATTCAAAGCAGAAACCAAATAATGTGGTCAAAGATGGTTTGTCTTCAGCATTCAACATTGACTATCCAGAGAAGTCTCATAGTACAGCATCAATTTT
Organism: Zingiber officinale; assembly: GCF_018446385.1. Classification (NCBI taxonomy): domain Eukaryota; kingdom Viridiplantae; phylum Streptophyta; class Magnoliopsida; order Zingiberales; family Zingiberaceae; genus Zingiber; species Zingiber officinale. The sequence continues at coordinate 5,994,559 of NC_055999.1, forward strand.
TAACTTTTCGATGGTAAACCAACTCAATTTCTGAGTTATAGATGCAACAATAAGCTAAACTCTGAAACGCCAAGCTACATTCTTAAAACTTTTCCGTTTGTTACGCATGAAATACTTTCTAGTGGAACTTACCTTGAGATGAGAATTTTTCAATAGAAGTAGGCCATTTTCTGTGCTGCATAGTGTATATGAAAGCGATAACAAGATTATTTTAAGTTGTTTGATGGAGAAAAACGAACTAAAAGAGAAAATAAAAGACTATTAAACTTTTTCTCATTCACATAAATACAATGGTTACTAGAAAAGAAAAAAAATCAAAGATTATTATAGCTGTGGCCCTAATAATAGAAAAAACACAACAGTAGAACAAAAAAGATATGAAAATATATGTGTTCAATAGATTATAACAAAATTCTAATATTTTGTTATCTAACATCAACCACAAATAGCTGGACCCAAATGGACGTCCTTATATCAATTTAAGATGCCATTTTCATCAAGCAAGCAATATATTTTAATGCAATATAGTACAAGAAAGACAAAATGCAATTATACCATATCATTAAAAATATTGCACTTTTTAGTGCAACTACATAGTTCTACTTACCAATTTCAAAGGTGGGATAGGGTCAGGGATTGACAACATTAGTTTTTCATTCCATATAGGGTTCAAGTTGCTCTTTATCACCCGTGTTTTCATTGACTGTAACAATGAAGTAAAAAACTAATTGTTAAAGTGAACTCAGCATTTCAAATATTCCAACTGGAAAGATAAATATCTTGCCTGGTGTCCCAAGCTCAGGATAACATATGGATCACTGCTCACCACATCACGAATAGCTAAGTTGGTGCCCCTAATCACGTCAACCTTAATTAATCCAACAAATTCTACCATGCCAATCTACAAAACATTACTTTGGTTATCGCATATCACTTGATCAGATACATTCAAGAATTTCATATTTATTCTAACAATGCAATTCATACCATTTTCTTTATAGATTTATGTTCAGTATCCTTTTTTCTCCAGTTATTTTGAAATGCCTGACCTAGACCATGGCGAATACCAGTTTGTTGTTCCTCAAGGTGTCTGTTAGTTGGACCATGGTGCTGCAAACATGCATTACAACTAGACATGGAATATTCATTCTGTGCATTTGAGCTTGAAAACTGTTGAAACTCATATTTTCTCCTGAGTGTAATTATATAAACATTAAGATTGAGCCAAAGTACAGTGCAAAACTAGAATTGCAAGAAGTAGACCTGATAAAATCAGATCGTTCCTCGATAGAGGAATCTGGTCTTAGCTTCCTAATATTTTCTGGCAAAAAGGCTTCATATCTCATATTCACAGTGGCATTACCACCCGCCTCAATTATAAAATCAACCTGTTCGTCTGTCCAATCATCCAACTTCGCTGAGAGGATCTGTTGAAGGATAATGGAACATATAAAAAAACAAAGTAGAAAGTGATTAAAGAAAAAGGCACAAATATTGATATAAAACACCTCCTATGTGAATCCCAAACTTAGATTGAAATTGTATAGTTTCGAATTACGCTATGGCGATGATCAAAATGTTTAAAATGTTGTTTGTTATTATGGTCGTATGTTATGTTAGCCTCATTTTAATAAATTACCCATTTATTTTCTACAATCAATACAAGTCATGAAATTTAGCAGATAAAATGTAACCTTTACAGGCACATGATCAATCTTAAATGAGTCAATCTATTACCAAAGTCCTATTAAAAGTATATTTCCCAACCATGTCAATTCAGAATCATTTCAGAAATTTAGTATGCATAATTTAGTGATTTTTTTTAAATGAAACTTTTAATGTAGATGATCATTGCAGATGTATTTGTTTCCATTCTTCTTCAGTCCGGAACATATTTCATACAGTTGAAACTTGACATTTAGGTATCTAATCGAGTTCTTTCCATAATCAATAACCTAAACAAAAGAAGCAAAGTTCATGTGGAATCTTAGTACTTGGTCAATTTTAATAGAGTTAGGTTGTCACTAATCTATCAGTAGGACAATTTCTTAGGACTCCAATATGCAAAATATAGTAATATGTCATATCTAGATCATTTTGAAACTGAATCATATGCGATATGAATACAATTGCACTATGTTGAAGCTATGATGCTCCACGCCCAATAGTCACATATGAACAAATACAGTGATTCACTATAGAAATTAGTCCCTTTCCTATGGACTCCAGGTTTGGGGTAAGTGGTTTACCAATTCTTTATATTTTTTTGGTAATCTTACCAATTCTTTATATGGTGGCAAAAGGTGATAATATTCACCCCAAGCGTCTCTCACAGTCCGTCCCCAGGTTATCTGAAAGGAAGTAAATCACGGGTGGCTACTAGCCTGAGCGGTGACTAGTACATAGGGGAGGGCAGGAACTTGGCTACTAACCAGGAATTGACCCCCAGACCTCATGAAAGTAACACCCCATGCACTAGCCAACTGCTTAAATTGGTCTCCATTAATCCCACATGGATACGTGTGATCATGCATTATACAAATTAGTTTAATTCCCAATAGCTTGAGCTTTTAGGATAAGTGATTAGCAAATCAAACATAGCACATGCTACCAAACTACACAAAATGCTTATATTTGAGTAATCTTGAATGGAACAAATTTACTCTGATGTCATTCATGCATATTATTTACCTTAGAGATATGAACTCCAAGACTTCGATGAACTCCAGAACACTTGATACAAATAAATACGCCTAGATTTAATGATCTGTACATATAGAAAAAATATTGTCAAATATAACAACTAGTACGAATGGGATTACCAAAAAATGGCATTTAGCCACTAGTTGATGATCAAAAAATAAGCTTTCAGCTTAAAGAAAATGTGATTGCACAAGAAAGTGCTTCATGAACTTTACTACTATTATCTTTAAAATAACTCATAAATACAATGGTAAATTGGTAATAGGGAACAAAGCCATTACATGTTGAACCAGGGAATGATAACTTCATATTGATCCAAATTCTACTAAATGGTGAAACAGATAATTAGAGACATTTTAACATTAAACTTATAGTTTTCGACAATAGCAGTAAATGTACCATAGTGATCAACTTAGACAACAACATCAGCTATTGGTACTTTATACTTCAAACTTCGCATTAAATATAGGAGTTAGGATCAGAGAAATTATGAATATTTCCCATCTAACAATGACGATATACAAGATGCGATAAGTAAAATAACCTGTTGATGTTGCAATAGGAAAATCATAAAGATCTATACACTATTCAGACTAGAATACTTACACCCATTTTGGATCTGGACAGTTACAATCAGCACAGTATCTATTGCCTGGTTGATTCATTACAATTTCTAGCCTTTTTTGAGGGGTCAGGGAACCTACAAAAAAAGTGAAAGGTAGACCAAAAATTAAACAAAAAATTGAGGGAAGGATCAAGACAGATAGATCCACAAAATCCCACTACCAAAACAGAATATTTCATTAAATCAATCTCTTCATTGAGATACTGATAATGCTATTGCACCAACTGTGTAGATTGTGCATACAAAATTCATCTATAAAGATCCGCTATGGTTGTATGATAAATTTCTAGGATTTTTGAATTAGGGTTCATGTAAGAAAGGTTTCTAACGAAATCAAAGAAGATCTATGACAAAAAAAGAAGGAACGAACCAATAGGAGCGCAGGAGTCGTAGAACTCTTGTTGGGCAGACATCATAATTCAATGCCCACAACCACCTCATTCAACGCCTTCTCCTAATTGCGAAATGATACTTATCCCCAAAGATCCGAACAACAAATTCCAATCCAACACAAATGGAAAAAAAAAAAAAACAGTTACTTTCTTGTACCTGTGCTGATGTATCGGACGGAAGGTGAAATCGCCTACCCATCCAAAATTAAAGGAATTGTCGATCTCATTCAACAGCGTACCTATCCATTAGATGCTACCGGGAGAAAACAAGCAATTTGATGCGATGTCCCAATTTTTTATAAAAAAAAAATAATGAATTTTTTTTTAAAGAAAATAGAAAGCCGGAAGAGAGTTATTATAACCGATACAGGTGGTCTATAAATAGCTCGAGTAGCCTACTTTACGACTGACGCGTCGTCGAAAGTGAGAGAAGTGCGACCTGTCATGGACAAGGTGTAGAACGTTATATTTTGACTCCTTGGCCAGCGGTTTGGAAAAAATTTTCATATCATTAAAAATAAAATAATAATAATAATAATAATTATTATTATTATTATTATTATAGATAATACTGAATTTGGGACCGTCAATTCGATTCTATTAAAAAAAATTTTATCATTAGGATAAATCGAAAACGGTAAATTAGAAAAAAATTACTAGTCACAACTTTAACTTTACATGTAGTCTCTAATCATAAAAATTTTTATTTTCACTTTCTGCATGTAAAATTTTATTTACTTCAACTCACTCATATAAATATTATTACTTAATTGTCCCTTAGATTTTTTAGATAAAAAAGTCCCAAAATAAGTATAATTCCTAAGTCAGCAATTTACACTAGAATTGAGTATATTTTCTATTAAATTGAGTATAATTTTTTTCCTACTTTATATAATTTCTCCTAAATTCAGCATCATTTAAAGAAAATATAGTATATTTTTCATCTAATTAAGTATCATTTAAAGAAAATCTAGTATATTTTCCATCCAATTGAGGTGGAAAAAGAATCGTGCTCAATTTGATAGAAAATATACTAAAACTAGTATAATTCTTCTTAAACTCAGCACTTTATACTATCAAAATATCCCACATATTTTTTTTACATACAAATAGTCTAAAATTGAGTATAATTACTATTAAATTCAGTACTTTAAAATAGAATTGAGTATATTGTTTATTAAATTGAGCACGACTTTTTTCCTGCTTAATATAATTTCTTCTAAATTTAGCCCCATTAAAGAAAATCTAATATATTTTTTATCCAATTGAGTAAAATTTAAAGAAAATCTAGTATATTTTTCATCCAATTGAGATGGAAAAAGAATCATACTTAATTTGATAGAAAATATACTATATTCTATTTTAATGTGCTGAATTTAAGAGGAATTCTACCCATTTTTAGACTTTTTATACCAGGGACAATTAGGTAAATATATTTGACTAAAGAGTGAAAATAAATATTTTTATCAATAGGGACTACATGTAAATATTTCCAATCGAAAAGTGCGTGGATGCTCAGATGAGTAAAATTTAAAGAAAATCTAGTATATTTTTCATCCAATTGAGATGGAAAATCGTACTTAATTTGATAGAAAATATACTATATTCTATTTTAATGTGCTAAATTTAAGAGAAATTCTATCCATTTTTAGACTTTTTATACCTAAAAATATCATAGACAATTAAATAAATATATTTGACTAAAGAATGAAAATAAAGATTTTTATTAATAAAGACTACATGTAAATATTTCCAATCGAAAAGTGCTCATGATGGACGCTCAAAAGCCCATTATCTCATCTCAATGGAACACATAAGATTAATTTATTTTTATTATTCATAAATTAGATGACAGATGACTTAAAAATTAATAAGAGTAATAAACTGATGGATGTGCTTAATCAATTAAGGAAGAAAAAAAATGAAATATCAAGCAAAGCTATAAAAAAATATCTGAAAAGTTCTGACTCCCTCCATATGAAAAACCACTGCAAGAAATATGCAAAAAAAGGTTTATATGTTTCCCCACACAAGAATATATATAAAAAAAATCAGCTTAATCAGAAAAAAAAATTAAAAAAACACTTTTCATCAAAGTATTAATTACTCATCAAAACTCTTTTCATCAACATTTTTTTTTTCTATTTTCTTGTCAAAAAAGAGAAGAGATCTAAGAAAGAGTAGCTAATCATTTACAATCTTCGCATGAGTTTATATGTTTTATGAACATATCATCGTGGATAAAAAGAATGTCAAAATTCGAGTCCTAATTATTAATTATAGTGAGCATAATTATCGCCTAATTAATTAATTAACAAGTTTTCCTCTCAGTTAACCCTAATAACCTAACAGGCGATAGGCTTCCTGCAAGCAATAGCCTCTTCTTCCTCTCCGCTATCGTCTCCAGCTTCGGCGACCAAGGCCTCTCCTTCGGCCCAACCAGCTGCGCGAAATGCTTCCTCAGCTCCGGCGTGGTGCAAATCACGGCTTTCCCGCCATCTCCCCGCTCTCTTCCTTCATCCGCTCCGCCGCCGCCGACGACCAGCTTCGTCATGAACTCGGGGAGCACCTTGATCATCGCCCGGCCATCCCCGCCCTTCACGTAGGCGAACGGGCAGCCGGCGAGCGGCGCCCGCGGCGTCGAGGACAGCGACGCCACCGAAGCGGCGGTGAGCGGGTTACCGTGGCAGGGGAACTTGCCGAGGGGGATGACCAAGTAGGTGCGGCCGGGGAGGAGGTCGTCGTCGATGGCGAGGGCGGGGACCGGGCGGCCGATGAAGAAGGCGTCAGCGGGGCAGACGATGCAGTCGGAGAACCGGAACATGAGTTCGCCGGCGGGTTGCTGCTGGCGGAGGAGCTCGGTGGCGCCGCCCCAGAAGACGAGCTTGATGGGGCCCTCGGAGCCGGAGGCGAAGCAAGAGACGCGTTGGACGGCGTTCCCCATATCGATTACTTACGACTTATGACAGATCTAAACAAAGAGCTAGCGCAAATATAGCACAGAGAGGAGGAGTTGACTTGACCAGTCTTCACCGCGGGCGGGCCGTTAGTTTTGCAGCCGGTCGGTGACGAAGAATCGGTCAACGTACAGCCAAATATCTAGTTTATTATACTCATCCATCCGTCAACCCTTTATTTATCAATATACTCAATTTCAAAAAGTCGCACTTGATTTTCTTTTATCTTTTTATTGAATTCTGAAATATTTATTGCTAATGAAATTTATTTATTATTATTTTTTAATTTTCATCATCTTTATGAATCTAGATAGTTGTCATTTTCTGGAAAACTCACGAATCCAGTTGGCGACGTTTTAAATGTGGTCAAAGTTTTTTTGTTTTTTTTTTATTCCTATATCAAGTGGCCGAGGAAAAGGGTGATTTGTCAAAGAGTGCAGCAGGTCGGCATTCCAAACTGTAACTTCACTAAAGGCCTTCCCGAACCGTGAAGAAGAATCAAAGTCGCTTTTTTTTTTTTTTCAATTGAAGAAATTTTATGTTATACTCGTCACTTATATGTGTAAATAATAAGAATAAAAATAAAATAAAATAATTGTCAACCACTAGATCTTATTATAAATCTGGTGGAACACTGGAAAGATTTTCCGTAACGTATCTATGGACAGAACTTTGATAGTGACATGACATATGATGATATGAAGATCCGGTTGTGCAATAGAGTCCGCAATTTTGATTTTTATTTAATAATATATTTAGTGATGTCTAGTAAGATTCAAGTAGACTTAATGATTAATAAAAATAGGGTGATAAGTTTATGAAATGACTAGTTTTAATTAGGGTTAGATAAGTAAAATCTTAATTATGTCTAGATGAGAGAAATCTAAGTAGATTGTGAAAATCAGGTATAATTCGGTAGGTCTAGAGGACTCGATATCGAATCCTTGACAGGTCGATACGATGCTGAGTTCTAGTGAGTGAAGTTAGGTGATGAAAATCCTAGGGGGTAAACCCTAGGTCCTGATGAGTGAAGTCAAGTAGAGAAAATCCTAGGGGGAGGTAACCCTAAGTCTTGATAAGTGAAGCCAAGTGGGAAAAAAAACATAAGGGGAGATAACCCTAGGTTTTGATGAGTGAACTCAGGTGATGGAAACCCTATGGGGAGGTAATCTTAGGTAACGAAAAGTCTTGAAAGAGTGAATTCTAAGCAAGGTTGATCAAAAGATTTTCAGTCGACCGTGCGTGGTCGATTAGACCAGCGAATCTTGGTAAATCTAAGTTTAGTTTTACCAAAATATTTTACATTACTATTATTATTATTGGCTAATTTAGTATTGCAGAAAAAGTCTTAGTAGATCAGGCGATCAAACACTGAATGGAGAAAGTCCAAACAGGTCTAAAGGACCAAATGCTTGACAGGTAGGTTGAGGTAATCAACTTGAGTGGAGCGACGGGGAGGTCGTATCTCGGGAAGGGACAAACTCTAGGTCACTGATCCAACTGAAGAAATTGGGAGGTTTCCAAGTTGAGATCAAAACAAGTCTTACTATCTTTTCCTATTCATATATTATTATACTGTACTAACTTTATGTTATAGTGATATTTTTATACTGTAAAATTAACTCTGTTTTGTAGAAACCAACGAGATCGGTCAACCGAACAGGAGGTTCAGTCGACCAAACTTAGCTGATGTGGTAGTGTCAGATTGCACAGAGCAACAATGGAATTCAGGTGGATTGGTCGATCGAACCCAGGGATCGGTTGATCGAACCTAATTTGGTAACACATATTGGTGGATTCAAATCTCAGCGAAGAAATTAATTTTACCGTTCGGTCGAATGATTAAGGTGATTAGTTGACTAATAAATTAATGCTCTTAATGACACGAAGATCAGATCTCGATGAAGAAGGAAAGTTGGTGGATCAGTCGACCGATAGGGAGATCGGTCAACCTAAAGGATCAGTCGATCGAACGTCTTTTCGATCGACCAAATGAAGCTTATAAAAAGACCTCAAGATCCGAGCCGAGTCAACAACATTGTGTAATCTTTTGAGAATCCTTCTACTATATGTGCTACTTCTCTACGCTTCAACCCTACGCAAGCTACGATGCCAAAAAACTCCGACAATCTTCATCTTGTATTTCATTGTCGGTATATTTACTTTAGCTTGCATAATACTTTGTAAACTCGATTGTATGAATTACCTTTTTTTCAAAGATTTCGGAAATAGGAGTTTTAGTGAATTGTCCAACGATGGGATCAAGGATCTCGAATCTTAGAGTAAGAGTTGGCATAGGTTTTGAACCAAGTAACCACCAGAGTCACCAACATTACTTTTGCTTTTCCATTCTGCTTCGGCTTTGATATTCGCTTTATAAATCGATACGAAAAGAAAAGTTTTTAACAAGCGATATTCAACCCCCATTCTATCGCATTTTCGATCCTTCCGATTCCATCTGCGGCGGCCCCATTTTGACTTTTTTTTCTTTATTTTCATTATTTGGAAAACTCTTCCTCCTTTGGTTGACGGGTCTCAAATTGCTTTGAATTTGCGTTTAGTCATAAAATCTTCTTCAAAATTTAATATTATCTAACAAAGTAGCAAACTTAAACATCAACCAACATTTTATATTATTATGCATCAAATTTATCCAATGGGATACCCAGTTGATTAAAATATGACAAATTTATTAAAATGTAGCAAGAGATCAAAAAAATTCTTCCATGCCCTAGAGTCACCTTAATGATCGGCTATAAGCTAATCCCGTAATTTACCTTCCTTCACATAATATGAGGATGAGCTATGAATGTAAATACTTTCTGTTACAAATGAATCAAATTTACTTACTATTTTATCCAAATCAAATCCTAAACATTTACAGTAAATTATATAAAATGGTTATTACACATATCCCAAACATCCCTCAAACACGTCCCCAGGTGATGTATGTACGTACCATATGGTAGTTTTAATGTGATCAACCAAGTCAAGTTAAGTATTGTGTATTTGATCCTTGTGTTTAAGTGTACAGAAACTTAGGAACACAAGAAGTCGAGAGGAAGACGCAGCTAGCGAGAAAGATGACACAGGAAGAGAATTGACGGGCTTGGTGAATCCGAGGGACGATGTGTTGTGGAAGAGTACATTGGTAGACGAGAATGAAGTACACGACATTTCCCAATGACGAGAAATCAGAGCAAAAGACTGCTCAAGGAGAGAAGATTGGAGTTGGGTTCAGATGAGCTCAACTCTGGAAGGTCAAAGGATCACCTAAGCGACCAGAGAAGAAGATAGCGATCGAAGAAGGTGTCGGACGATCAGTGCATGGTTGACCAATCTGGGCGCCCCGGACCAGTTGGTTCGAGCGCTCAGACCACTTTGGTGCCTAAAGGATGCCTTGACACAGTGGATCAACTTTGGGTCCATGTCAGCAGTGGTATAAGCGCCCGGAGTGGGTCGGGGTGCTCGAGAGTGGATAAATTCTTATCCCTTGGCCATTGCGAAGCGGATTACAATGACCAGCTGGGCAACCAGCTAGGGGTGCTCGGATGGAGTCCGACCGCTCAGATTGTGCCACATCATCAAGCGTTCACTTCAACCAATGATCCTATAAAAGGAGTCTTGGTGCTTGAGATCTAGAACAACACTTTTTGTATTTCAAATTTCAATTCTGTTTTTGAGTTCTGTGCTTTCAACGCTTGTAAGAGGTTTCTCTGCTTACGACGAAAGAAAAATTTTATTAGTACTTTTAACGTCTTGGATTAACAATCTCCCCCGGTTGTAACAAAGTAAAAATAGGTAGTCTCTTTTAATTTATGCAATATAGTTTTTGTTTATTAAAGCATTTATCTTAATTAAAGCCGAAATTCTTGAGAAGGGTATTCTTATATTTTCAGGATAATTCACCCCCCCCTCTTACTGGCCGCTCAGGAACTACAATTGGTATCAGAGCGAGGACACTTCAGAAGGACTAATCGCAGACCGAAGCAAAGAAATCGATGGCCGAACCAAGCCTCAATCCGTCAAAATTCGAGAGGGAGTTTGTACACTAGAAATGCCAAATGGAGATATTTCTAAGAATAGATTTCGAAATTCTTTTAATAATAAAGTACGGTTTTGTAGTTCCTAAGGATAATAAGGAGAAGAGAAAGAAGAAAATCAATGGACGAAGAAGGAACAAAGTAGCTTCGTAGCCAACAGCGGGGGGCAGAATACTACTTGCTAAGTGTATTACTGCCTCAAGAAATCAACCACATCAGAAGCTACACCTTGGCCAAAGAACTCTAGTAGAAATTCCTGGAGCTCCATGAAGGCATTGTTAGGATCCTTCGTACGGCTAGAGAGGGGGGTGTGAATAGCCGACCCCAAACTTTCGCGTTTCTTCCTATGATTAGGGTTAGCGCAGCGGAAATAAAAACAAGAAACGAAAACAAGAAGATCAAACCTCAACGCGTTGATGTAACGAGGTTCGGAGATGAAACTCCTACTCCTCGGCGTGTCCGTAAGGTGGACGAAGCCTATCAATCCGTCGGTGGATGAGTCTCCGGAAAACCGGCTAACAAGAACTCCTTATGGGTGGAGAAACCTCGCCACAATCTTTTGCAAAAGCAATACAAGAGATACAAAGAAGAGCAAGAACAATATGAATGTAAAACAAACAAGCTTGCCTTCTCGTCTGGAGTCCGTTGATGAAGCAGCAGCTTCACGGATGCCAGCAGCTAGAAAACCAGCACGAAGCTCACGCGAAGCTTCAACAAAGAGGAGCTCAGCAAAGCTCAAATCGCAGTGTCGTCAGGAAGAGAGTTGTTGTCTTCTTCGTCTCCTGTAGAGGTCTTATACCTGCACCTGCGAAGAAGACACAGAAGACACAGAATCTAGCCGTTGTGTCGCAACGGCTAGTGTGTGGACCGATCAGGCATCACCCTGATCGTTCTGGGGCTGGTCTAATCGGTCGTAGGGACCGATCAGGCTCTATGCTGATCGGTCCCCAGACCGATCAGAATAGAGCACAGAGAGTTGCCCAACTCTCTGTGCGTACCCTGATCGGTCCCGTGGACCGATCAGGCTTCCTGCTGATCGGTCATGGGGACCGATCAGGCCCCAGTCTGAACGGTCCCCGGACCGATCCCACCTCTCTGTACGAGAGGTGGCTGTGTCTCTGCTCAACTCTTCTGATCGGTCTCCAGACCGATCAGATGTCTTACAGAACCCTTCTGTTTGTTATCTGATCGGTCACCAGATCGATCAGATACAAACGTATCACTGGATCGGTCTGCAGACCGATCCAGAGCTTGGTTTTTGCCCAAACCAAGTCCCAAGTCTCCCAAACCAACATCCGGTCAACCTTGACCTGTTGGTACATCATGCTTAGCATCCGGTCAGTCCCTTGACCTGCTAAGACTCTCCACCAAGTGTCCGGTCAATCCCTTTGACCCACTTGGACTTTTCTCTACACCAGATGTCCGATCATCCCTGATCCATCTGGATTTTCCCTTGCCTGGCTTCACTCACCAGGACTTTCACCTGGCTTCACTCACCAGGATTTCCACCTAGCTTCACTCACCAGGATTTCTACACTGCCTAACATCCCAGTTAGGACTTTCTCACTGCCTGGCTTCACTCACCATGACTTTCCAACTGCCTAACATCCCAGTTAGGACTTTCCCACTGCCTGACTTTACTCACCAGGACTTTCCACACTGCCTAACATCCCAGTTAGGACTTTCCCTCTGCCTGGCTTCACTCACCAGGACTTTCCAACTGCCTAACATCCCAGTTAGGACTTTCCCACTGCCTGGCTTCACTCACCAGGACTTTCCCACTGCCTGGCTTCACTCACCAGGACTTTCCAACTGCCTAACATCCCAGTTAGGACTTTCCCACTGCCTGGCTTTACTCACCAGGACTTTCCAACTGCCTAACATCCCAGTTAGGACTTCTCCGTGCCAAGTCTCCATACTTGGACTTTTCGCGTTCCCGTGCCAAGCTCCCTGCCTGGACTTCTCCAGTGCCAAGTCTCCATACTTGGACTTTTCGCGTGCCAAGTCTCCATACTTGGACTTTTCAGGTCAACCAGGTCAACCTTGACCTAAGGTTGCACCTACAATCTCCCAACCATCTATTCTTGTCTCACATTAAGAATAGAACTCTCTTACGAGTGTCAAACATCAACATGCAACTCAACTAGGTCAACCTCGACCTAAGGTTGCACCGACAATCTTCCCAAGTCAAACATCAAAATACAACTCGAGTCAAGTCACCTCGAGTCGGGTCAACCAGGTCAACCTTGACCTAAGGTTGCACCAACAATCTCCCCCTTTTTGATGTTTGACAAAACTCATAATCAAGTTAGGTTAACCCGATAACCTAACTTAGGTTTTCCAGTGCCATCTTCCAATGTCCAATGTTCTTTCCTTGAACATTCTCTGGACATTCTCCCCTTAGGTTAACCCGATAACCTAACTTGGGTTCTCCAATAATTCTCCCCCTTTTTGACACACATCAAAAAGAATTCCAATGTTTTCCTTGAGCATTCCTTGACATTCTTCCCCTAGCTTAGGTTAACCCGATAACTTAACTTGGGTTCTCCAATAATTCTCCAGTGAACACTCTCCCCTTTTTGACACACATCAAAAAGAAAAAGGAGGGTATCAAGGTCAAGAGTTTCTTCCTAATGAAAGTCCCATACCTTTCATTGAAACTCTTAATTTCCCCCTTGATACTAAACTCAACAATCAACTTAGTGATAATCCCATATCACTAAACCTCAAAAGTCTTAAGGAGTAAAAACTCCCCCTAAAAGTCAACTCCCCCTAAAGGTCAACTCCCCCTTGACAATTAGGTAAAAACTCCCCCTAAAGGTCAACTCCCCCTTGACAATTGCACCAACAATGTCTTGGGGAGTTTCAAACCTTTAGAAATCCATAAAACCCAACTTCCAGCTGAAATTTCAGACCAACAGCTGAAAATCAGAAACTGGCACGCTCTGATCGGTCCCCAGACCGATCAGCCCTTCACCAGATCGCACTCGTGCTACTGGAACTCACTGGATCGGTCCGCATACCGATCCACAATACTCTGGATCGGTCCGCAGACCGATCAGAACTTACCTGGATCGGTCCCCAGACCGATCCAGACTCTGATAGGCAGGTTTCTGAAATTTCCTTCCCGAAATTCAGAAACTCCTAGAAAATTCCAGAAAATTCGAAAAATTATGAAATTTTGAGGATACATTTCTCATAATATATACTATCATGGAAAAATAATTTTCTATGAAAATAGTTTCTATTTTTCAATCTTGATACAAAGTTCAAAAACTTTGAAATAGTTCAAGTTTAACTCAACTTTGTATCACAATGTTCAATGATGAATGCTATCACTAGGAAAGCTTCATCAAGGTTTTCCAAATCAATTTTAAAATGCTTTTAAAATCATTTGAATTTAGGACCATAATCTTAGGGCTAAATGTACATGACTTGTACACAAGCTTTCCCTATGATCCCCATTTCTTGAATTAGGCTCATCTAGGTACAAAAACTATGCACCTTGATCCTAACTCATGATCCTAATATCTCACATACATCTAAAGTGTATCAAACACATCCAAGTCAATGTTGATGTGAGATATGAGTTTAGGTATCTTAGACTAAGGTCTCATGCATTTTCTAAACACAAATTTGATCTCAATATCAAAATGTGTTTTTCATCTTTAAATCAATTTCATTGATTATTAATGCAAGCGATGATGACATGGCATAAAATGATATCATAAGTAAAAACATGTGCCAATGTCATGATGTCATGGCATAAAGTTTGAAAACTTAAATAAACATGACATATAGATAACCTAAGCATTATCATGACATTTCAAATGATAATAAAATAAATATGATGTCATGGCATGGCATATGGCAACCAATCATGGCAAGTTAGCACAAATAAAATACCTAAATTCCCTATCTAAGTATCCTTAATCACTTAGCTAACTTAAATTCTAATCCTAGATTGCCCAAAGTGCTCCAAGAAAATGTCAAGACCCAAATTGGCATTTCTTGATTTCTTGTTTGATTTATACCATTTAAAAATTCTACAAGAGTAGCACTTCTAAATTAAGGCCCGGATTGCCTTGATTACCTAAGAGAATATCAAAATCCTAATTTGATATTTCTCTAGGTTTTTCCAAATTGTGTCAATTTAAAGTAAGATTAATATATTCTCACTTTGGCACACTTTACTCTTCCAAGGAGTGAATGATAAAGATTATTCCATTCCATTTTCAAAGGTTCCCAAAAACCTTGAAAATGCTCCTTGAGTGTCAATTCCCTCAAAGTTGGGTTAACTACCCTTCTTATTGGAGTTGACACTCTCTAACCCATCTATGGGGTAGAGAAGATGCTCCTAGGAACCCAATACCTATTAGAGCTCATTGGGTTCACTAAATATTCACTAGGGATAACTTCCCTAGCAACCCTCCTAATGACCCTCTTAGGCTTTAAAGCCTTGGTCATTTGGGTCTCATCAAGGTCAACTATAGGGGTGACTCCCCTTGTAACCTTGGTAATGGTCTTCCTAGCCCTAGGTTTTGTTCCATAATCGAATGGAACATTGTGGTAAGTGGGCTTGACCACTTGGGACTTAGGTTTGTGACCCAAACCTTTCTTGTCCTTGGACATTGGTTTTTGACCCTTAAACCCTAGAGATGACTTCTCCAAGTTCTTAAGAGCCTTTTCCAAAGTATCAAGTCTTGACCTCAAGACTTGATTCTCCTTCCCTAATACCTCAAGTTTTAATTTGTCATTGTTCTTTGAGGCATTCCTCGGCATGTGTCTAGTTGATTTGGGATTCCTACCTAGGTTATCCTTAGCCTTAGATGGGTTGATCCTAGGGTTAGCCTTTCTAGAATTATCCTTATCTAGATTCACATGTTTAGCTCCTAAGCACATGTATTGATTCCCAAGGTTATCATGCTTGTTATTATCGACACGTGCAATAAAATTCCTAGCATGCATTTTATTAGGATTGCAAAAACGAACCTTAGAGGTTACCTTAGGGTTTGCCTTAGCTCCCCCTATCGATGTGCCCGGTCTCTTGCCCTTGTGAGGTTGCCTCCCCCTTAGACATTGACTCCTATAGTGTCCCCTTTGCTTGCATTGGAAGCACACGATGTGCTCCTTGCCCTTGCGTTTCGGGACTCCGGCTTCCTTGACCTTTGGCGCCGGTGGAGTCTTTCTTACCATCTTTGGACACTTACTCTTGTAATGTCCATGTTCCCTACACTCAAAGCACATAATGTGTAATTTAATTGAGCTTAAATTGCTTGAGTTACCTAGGGTTGAGGGTGGATGCGAGCTCTCTTCTTCATCCCTTTCGGAGGTAGAAGCTTCTTCTTCTTGCTCCGAACTTGAAGAAGAACTCTCCTCCTCTTCGTCCTTAGATGTTGAGTAACCCTCAACTTCTAATTCCTCTCCTCCATGATGAGAGCTACTTGATGACTCACTTGTCTCCTCTTCATGGCTTGAAGTGGAGCTCTCCTCATGGTACTTGGCCAAGTTATCCCATAATTCCTTGGCATTGTTGTAACCTATCTTACACAAGATGTTAGTAGGCAATGAAAATTCAATTATTCTCGTTACCTTTTCGTTGATTTCGGATTTGTGAATTTGTTCTTTCGTCCACTCCTTCTTCTCAAGAGGTTTTCCTTCCTTATCCACCGGAGGAGTAAAACATTCTTGTACACAAAATCAATTCATTATGTTAGTCATAAGAAAGTACTTCATCCTTACCTTCCAATACGCGAAGTCGCCGCATTCGTAGAAGGGTGGAATGGTGACGTCTTCTCCATAGAGATCCATCTCTAGCCCGTGCTCCCCCGGGTGTTGATCCGTCGAAGAGCGGCCTCGCTCTGATACCACTTGTTAGGATCCTTCGTACGGCTAGAGAGGGGGGTGTGAATAGCCGACCCCAAACTTTCGCGTTTCTTCCTATGATTAGGGTTAGCGCAGCGGAAATAAAAACAAGAAACGAAAACAAGAAGATCAAACCTCAACGCGTCGATGTAACGAGGTTCGGAGATGAAACTCCTACTCCTCGGCGTGTCCGTAAGGTGGACGAAGCCTATCAATCCGTCGGTGGATGAGTCCCCGGAAAATCGGCTAACAAGAACTCCTTATGGGTGGAGAAACCTCGCCACAATCTTTTGCAAAAGCAATACAGGAGATACAAAGAAGAGCAAGAACAATATGAATGTAAAACAAACAAGCTTGCCTTCTCGTCTGGAGTCCGTTGATGAAGCAGCAGCTTCACGGATGCCAGCAGCTAGAAAACCAGCACGAAGCTCACGGGAAGTTTCAACAAAGAGGAGCTCAGCAAAGCTCAAATCGCAGTGTCGTCAGGAAGAGAGTTGTTGTCTTCTTCGTCTCCTGTAGAGGTCTTATACCTGCACCTGCGAAGAAGACACAGAAGACACAGAATCTAGCCGTTGTGTCGCAACGGCTAGTGTGTGGACCGATCAGGCATCACCCTGATCGTTCTGGGGCTGGTCTAATCGGTCGTAGGGACCGATCAGGCTCTATGCTGATCGGTCCCCAGACCGATCAGAATAGAGCACAGAGAGTTGCCCAACTCTCTGTGCGTACCCTGATCGGTCCCGTGGACCGATCAGGCTTCCTTCTGATCGGTCATGGGGACCGATCAGGCCCCAGTCTGATCGGTCATGGGATCGATCAGCCCCACCGATCGTTCGATCGGGCCTGATCGGTCCTCGGACGATCCCACCTCTCACGAGAGGTGGGCGTGTCTCGCTCAACTCTTTGATCGCCTCGACCGATCGGATGTCTTACGAACCCTTCATTTGTTATCCGATCGGTCACCGATCGATCGATACAACGTATCATCGGATTGGTCTGCAGATCGATCGAGCTTGGTTTTGCCCAAACCAAGTCCCAAGTCTCCCAAACCAACATCCGGTCAACCTTGACCTGTTGGTACATCATGCTTAGCATCCGGTCAGTCCCTTGACCTGCTAAGACTCTCCACCAAGTGTCCGGTCAATCCCTTTGACCCACTTGGACTTTTCTCTACACCAGATGTCCGATCATCCCTGATCCATCTGGATTTTCCCTTGCCTGGCTTCACTCACCAGGACTTTCACCTGGCTTCACTCACCAGGATTTCCACCTAGCTTCACTCACCAGGATTTCTACACTGCCTAACATCCCAGTTAGGACTTTCTCACTGTCTGGCTTCACTCACCAGGACTTTCCAACTGCCTAACATCCCAGTTAGGACTTTCCCACTGCCTGGCTTTACTCACCAAGACTTTCCACACTGCCTAACATCCCAGTTAGGACTTTCCCTCTGCCTGGCTTCACTCACCAGGACTTTCCAACTGCCTAACATCCCAGTTAGGACTTTCCCACTGCCTGGCTTCACTCACCAGGACTTTCCCACTGCCTGGCTTCACTCACCAGGACTTTCCAACTGCCTAACATCCCAGTTAGGACTTTCCCACTGCCTGGCTTCACTCACCAGGACTTTCCCCGTGCCAAGCTCCCTGCTTGGACTTCTCCAGTGCCAAGTCTCCATACTTGGACTTTTCGCGTGCCAAGTCTCCATACTTGGACTTTTCAGGTCAACCTTGACCTAAGGTTGCACCTACAATCTCCCAACCATCTATTCTTGTCTCACATTAAGAATAGAACTCTCTTACGAGTGTCAAACATCAACATGCAACTCAACTAGGTCAACCTCGACCTAAGGTTGCACCGACAATCTTCCCAAATCAAACATCAAAATACAACTCGAGTCAAGTCACCTCGAGTCGGGTCAACCAGGTCAACCTTGACCTAAGGTTGCACCAACAGGCATATCCAAAGCAAAGCTTGCACGACGGGATATTCTTCAGAGTAAGTTAACAAACCATCACTTAGAAAAAGGTGAGACGGTGGCTTAACTACACGCGAAGATCAGAGAGCTAATCATCGGATTAATCAATCTCAGCAAAATCATAACTAACCGGGACTTAGTCCGCTATGTGCTCAACGCCTTTCCTAGAACCCTAGAGTGGACCTCGATCATAGACGTCTACTACATCTCTAAGGACTTAGAAGTAAGTACCTTAGAAGACCTTTTTTCAATATTAGAATTACATGAATCTAGATGTACATATACAAGAAAGGAGTCAAGCCAGAACCTGACACTGAGAGCCAACAGGAAAGACGGACCCGAGTCAGACTCAGACCTTGATGTAGACCAAGAAGCATTTATGGTGAGAAAATTTAAAATTTTTTAAAATCTAACAAGTTTAAATAAATACAGACTAAGAAAAATTCAAGGAGCAAGCTAAAGATTTGATGCTACAATTGTCAGAAAGAAGGACGCATGAAGGATGATTGCCTGGAACTTAAGAAGAAGAAAGACAAAGGGCCAAAGCGAAACAAGCATAAAAATCTCAATGCCACTTGGGATGAAAGTTCGTTATCCAAATTCGAAATAGAAACCTATGCTGGACTAGCACTGATAGCCAGTCACAAAGAACCAAGCAACTTGGAAGTTAGCACCGATGAAGGGGGAGCTTCATCTAAGAAAGAAGCTATGAAGAAGAAGAATCCAGCTTCAGATAAGATCTAGTAAGTGAGGTATACTTTTTACCACCTGACTCGTTATATTATGGTATAAAATCAATGTCAAAATCTTTATGTAAGCTTAAAACCAAGAATATAAACTTGAAAAAGAAAAATATAAATTTGAAAATAATCTTAACTAAAGCATGCCCACTAGAAGAACTTGATAAAGTTAAAATTGAAAATGCAAAATTGAAAGAACAAATAGAAATTTTAAAAAATTTTGCATGTTCAAACTTTACTATTTCAAAATTTAAAATTATCAAGGGCAAAATTGGTATTATAGATTTCATAAAGGTCAAAAGTAATAAGAAAGTACATTTTCAAGAAATTTTTTGATTAATTCAGTAAATAGGAACCTATATTGGATTCAAAATTATGCTTAGGATAAATCTTTATGTATGTTTTAATTTTAATTCGCTTTAATATTTTAGTTACATGCTTAAAATTATCTAACTTTTTCAAATTAATTGTTTTGTATCTTTTCTATTTGAAATTAATTAGATCTTGATTTTTTTTCATGAAAAAAGATTTTATTACTTATCTGTAGGAAATTTTTAAATTTGTTGACTGTTAATGAATTTTCTACAAATTTTTTTACTAAAATTTAAATTTTTTATATTAAAAATTCTCAAAAAAACAATCTTAGAAAATATATTTTTTAAGCAATATGATTCTTATTTTACATACTTAGAAAATTTTATAAAATTTTTTGAGCTCAAAATCTATTTTTAAATATTTATTTTAGGAAATATATCTCTCTATATAGAATAATTAATTACTACTTATATTAATTTTTTTTGAAAATTTTATCACAATTCTAGATTATTATGTTTAATAGTGACAAAAAATTTCATAAATTTTCAAGAATTAAACATAATTTTAAAATTATTTTTATAAAAACTGGTTTTTAAATCGTAAAATTTCAGTTTTTCAAAAACATTAATTTTCACAATTTTTTTTTTTGTCTTAGTCACTATTTAGATAACCCTTAGATTTTTTTTTTCAATGTTCACCCCTATTTTAATGTGATCAAAGGGGAAGAGAAAAGATTAAGTTTAGGGGGAGATAATTTAGGGAGAGATACATTTTTTTTAACTGATTCAATTTTCATATTAAATGCTTTAATTTACAAATGTATTTACTTTAGTATTTTTTATTAAACTCTAACTTAACTTGGGTTGATTCACATCAAAATAAGGGAGATTGTAAGTACTCCGTGATAGTTTTGATATGAACAACTAAGTCAAGTTAAGTCCTGTGTATTTGATCCTTGCATCTAATTGTGGAGGAGCTTAGAAACATAAGAAGTTGAGCGGAAGATGTAGCTATAAGCTAGTAAGAAGGAAGGTAGTCGACGCTTGGTGCGTCCGAGGGACGAGGTGCTGTAAAAGAGTACGTTGGCGAACGAGATGGAAGCGCGAGACGTTTTCGATGGATAAGAAGCTAGAGTGGAAGACTGCTTGAGAAGAGAAGGTCGGAGTTCGATTCGGGTGAGCTTAACCAGGACCACTTTGGTGCCGAAAGGGTGCCTCGATGCAGTAGATCAACTTTGGATCCACGTCAGCAGCAGTTCGAATGCCCGGAGCGGTTCCCGACACTTGGGAGTGGATAAATTCTTATCTCTTTGCCGTTGCGAAGCGGATTGAGACTAGAGCTGTTAGACGGGCCAACCCGTGGTAGGGCAAGTTGGCCCGTGACGGGCAGACCATTTGGCGGGGCGGGGCGAGCTAACCCGTTAACTTGGCGGGTTAGAAAATTTCCAGCCCAACTCAATTTAAGGTGGGTTGCGGATTTGGCGGGCCAACTCGCGGGCTCATCAATTTTTAAAAAAAAAATAAAAAAATTATTTCATGTCTTCAATGTTTTATTTCGAAAATGTTTCATCAATCAAATGTATACATAAACATGTATTTTAAATATAAACGAACATAAATTAGTACTTATGTTAGATGAAAAGTATTATTTTTATTTCAAAATTATAATAAAGAAATATAATAAATTGACATAAAACTTAGATTACATGTGTTTCTCAACCCACGGCCCAACCCAAGCTCGTCGCGGGTTGACCCGCGCGGGTCGCGGGCCTAGGCGGGTCGGCCCACGATGGGCTTGGGTTGATAAAATTCCCACCCAACCTGCTTAAATTATTTGGCGAGGCGGGCCAACCCAATGGGCCCAACCTATATTGACGACTATAATTGAGACAGCCAGTTGAGAGACCAACTGGGGGGGCCTGGATCATGCCACATCATCAAACGATCACTTCGACCAGTGAGCCTATAAAAGGTGTCTTGGTGCTCGAGATCTAGAACAACACTTTTTGTACTTCGAATTTCAATTTTATTTTCGAGTTATGTGCTTCTAACGCTTGTAAGAGGCTTCTCCCCGTACGATGAAAGGAGAATTTTATTAGTGCTCTCAACATCTTGGATTAAGAACTTTTCCGGTTATAACTAAGTAAAAACAGATAGTCTCTTTTAATTTATGCAATGAGTAATGATGCTCCCAGTGAATTTCCTCAGCAAATTTGCTATGCGACTGAGGTGACATCATTCGTTGCCAAGTCCACGTAGGACAAAAAATCGCAGACGAGGACTTTTGTAAGCTTCCTCATTCGCGACCAGTGCCCTAACTCTCCTCCTCCCCCTCCGTTTTTTGCGACCCCTCCTCCCGTGCCCTAACTCTCCTCCTCCTCCTTCTTCACGTTCTTCATCCCTCTCCCGAAACCTGCTCCCATCAGTCAGCTAACATAGCGAAGGCCACAGTCCCCTTCCCTGCCTAACTCTCTTCTCCTTCCCTCATGCCGACTCAGCTGCACCTCCTTCTTCTTCTTCCCTCTCCCTCCCAAGGAATCGAAGCCTTCTCTTTCGTAAATTTTCTTTGCCATAATTTTTTCGGCTACTTTTCGGTACTGATCTCGTCGTCAGTTTTATGGTGGTGTGTGAAATCAGGGTGTTCGAGAAGGACATCGCGGAGTACGGACAGACTTGGCACTACATCTCTGCACTTCACCATGAGATTTCTTGCTTGATTAAAAAAAACATTGTTTATAACTCATTTACAGTTGATGAGTGTGATGAGAAATGGTTGAAAATGATTGAGGAGTTTAATTTGGAAAACAATGATTGGTTTAAATCTTTGCACGAAGAACGGAATAGATGGATACCTGTATACATTAAAGATAATTTTTGGGTAGGTATGTCCACATCTCAAAGAAGTGAAAGTATGAATGTATTTTTTGATGACTATGTCCATTCTAAAACATCCTTGAAGCAATTTGTTTAGCAATATGATAATGCTTTGAAGAAGAAGATTGAGAATAAAAAGTATTTGGATTTTATTTCTTTTAATTTTACCATGCCAGTTATTCTTGGTCATCCTATTGAAAGACAATTTCAAAATACCTACACTAACAACTTATTTAAGTTGTTCCAAGATGAAATAAAAGAATTGATATTTTACGATGCCTCATTATTGAAGGAAGAAGGGACCACTTTAATATTTGAAGTAGTAGAAACTATCTTGGGAAAAAATCGAGAACCCGTAAGAGAAGTTTCCTTTAGAGTACATTATACAGAGTTAGATTGCAAATTGAAATGTGTGTACCGTCTATTTGAGTTTAGGAGAATTTTATATAGGCATGTGATCAAAGTGTTGATAAGAATGAAGGTGACTGAGGTTCCTATGAATTATATTATGGACCGATGACACAAAGATATTAAGTGTGGGTATCAAAGTATCAACAACATCTATGATAATTATGTTTATGATGGAGAAAGACATCAGTATAATATTCTTACTCTATTGATACAAGAGATTCAACAACTTGGTGCAAAAAGTGACGACAGTTATTCTATGTTGGTGGAAATCTTGAAAGACGTGAAGGAAAAATTGATTGTTAATGATCTTGAGCATTCAAGGGTTGAACAACTGAAAGGAATATCTACATCTGGTGCAAAAGTAATACACTTTCCATTAAAAGTAAGATCTCGAGGTCATCCACCCACAAAAAGAAAATAATCTAAGATTGAACAAATTGTGAAGAAATCAGTTGTAAAGGCCCGGAAAGAAGGTAAGTGATACATATAATGGATACCTAAAATAATTGTGCAGTATTATTTTGTTCAAGTAGATTCATGTGATTGTAGCTAGTTTAAATTTTTTTTCTAATCTATCTTGTAGCAATAAAGATTGGAAAGTCGATGAGTTGATTGTGGAAGACTCATGGAAAAGTGTAGGCAAGGACTAGAAGGTGAATGAGCATACTATCCTTTAGCTTACTTGTATAAAATTGTGTTTATGTTTCAAGTGTTTTGGATCCTAATTATAAAAACAATTTGTATTTAATATCAAACAAAAGTATGATACTGGTTTAGTTGAGATATATGAGAGTATGTATTGATAAACACTTGCTAAAATAATTGACTATTGACTTCATTGACTTACATATCAAAAAGATGATCTCAAAACCGTGGTCACTTACAATAAACAAATTTCTTGTATTGGACTTTGGGGGTGATCAATATTAGGTGTTGTTACAAGGTATCATTTTTTGCTGCATAGTTATTGATCCGGATATAGTGAGGGGCATGGGAGTAATTAGGGGAGGAGGGAGGGGTATTTTAGTCATTAGGGAGGAGTAGGGTTGGGGGTTAAGATGGGGCACTGTAGCACAGCGTGGAGGAGGATGCTTGGCCCGCCGCCAGCCAAGGAGAAGCTTGGGCGCCCTTCGCCACCATCCTCGAGCGTCGGTTGTTGTTCACAGTCCTCCTTCTTCCTCCTCCTCTCCTGCTGCTCACCGACTCCATCGCCGACCGCCACTGTTTTCGCCGTCTCTGTCACAGCGTGCATAGCCCACTGCTGGTAGCTTCCTCACGAGCTGCGCCGCCGCTTCACGCACTAGCCGCTCCGGGCGTCGCCTTCCTTCTCCTCTCCCTCCGGCCGCAAGCACCTCCTCTTTTCCTCCTCGTGGTGCCGCCACCGGACGAGCACGACGCCGCCTCTTGCGGCTATCGCCGTTGCCTCCAGCGGTCGGCGCCGCCTCCAGCGGTCGGCGCCGCCTCCTGCGGCCTTCGCCGCCTCCTTTCTCGGCCGCTGCCACCTTCTCCCGCAGCCGCTGGCGCCACCTCCGGCAGTCGCTACTGCTTCCAGCAGGGGCCGGCAGCTGCCGCTGCCACTGCCTCCGGCGGGTGCTGCCGCCCCCGGCGGCCATCATCGCCGCCTCACGCCGCCTCCGGCGGCTACGGATGCCACTGCTGACGCTCCCAGTGGGCATCGACACTTCTTCCAGTGGCCACCGAAGCTTCCCATCGCTGCCGCTGACGCCGACGCCTACAGCGGGTGTCGCCTCCAGCGATAGTCGCTGCCCCCGCTCCTTCCGGCATCCACCGCAGTATATAGTGGCTGCGAGTGCCGCTGCAGACGCCTCCGGACAGCCTCCTCCAGTGCCCTCCGAGCAGCTGTCGTTCGAGTGCTCAGGTATCGTACTATTTGTCTATTCGGGCCTGCGAGCCGATATGGTGTCCGACCTTCGTGCCGTTGTTGCATGTCGGCCTACGAGCCGAGGTTGTAGTCGGGTCGTCCGTTGCCTTGAGGATCCATATCACGTCCGGCTTCGAGCCACCGAGGCCAGCTACTCATCCGGCGGGCATCTATCTACTCCTCACGACCACGGCGACTCGATCATCATCGCGATCAGTTCATCCATCCATCCGACGGCGCCCCCCTCCCCGGGGCCAGGGTATGTCGTCATATTAATTTTGTACGTATTTTATTATCCTGTTATTATGTGGATGCTTATATGTTCGCGGGACCCACCTCGAGCATCGAGGTACCAGGGATCGGGGCAACCCGGTCACTGGTTGCAGGCGTTGTTGACCAGAAGACATTGGATGACTTGGTCAACACCGGAGACAGCTCATCAGCCGGGTCATGGGGATGCGGTCAACCTTCCAGACACGTCACACTGGCAGGTTCGTCTTCTCAGCTTCCCGACAGGATAAGTTATTATTGTCATATGCCATTCACTTATCCTTAGTTTGTTTCTGGTATAACAACCTTCTTTTTGGAGCAGAAGATTCCCTTATTGCTAGCAAGGTGTTGGATAGTGTCTTCTCAAATTTATTTGATCTTATAATGCTTGTGGATGTTTACAAAATTTGTTGGAATCTATCAAATTGAGAATAACTTACTATGTAAATATGACATCTTGGTTTCCTTTTGTTTTTCGTTTTGGTTTTTGACAAGTAGCAGTTTGTGACATGCATATGTAGCCATTTATGGACACATGTCTTATCTTCTCTGCATGCCTTTGGCAAAGTTCGATATCTCGAAGAGACGAATTTGCATCCGAACTCCATTTCATTTCGAGGCACAAGAATAAGAATAGTAACTCCGATGGTGAAGTTGTCGGCCTGAAATATTAGGCCCTGCGTATCACAAGGCCTGAAATACACAGGGTCTGATATTTCAGGCCCTGCGTATCACAGGGCTTCATATGCAGGCCCTGAAATTTTAGGCCCTGCGTACTCAGAGACAAGTTCGATGTGATCAAATAACACTCAGAGATAAGTTTTGTGACCAAATAAGGGAACTGCCAAGTTCAAAAAAAAAAAAAAGAGATTGAGGAGAGGATTGTGGAAATATTATCTTCCTCCCTTTGATTGCAGAATCAGCTTCAAGTTTTAGGAACTGAAACTTGAAGGAGTTTAAGCTTGGATCATGTAGAGTTTAGTTGAAGAGAGGATTTCATTTGGCACTATATTGATTGAAGTTAAAATTTAACCTGCAGCCGATCAGAAATCACAATCACAACACCATTTGGCACCAACAAGTTTCACTATTTTGAATCATTTGTAGCTTCCAGCAAATGTTTTTCTTTCAATTACAGAATCAGGTTCCCAACTCCCTCCTTCATACCCAATTTGTGTTAACTTGGAAACTATTCACAAGTCCGATCAGTCCTAGTGTAAAGAATATTAAATAATAAAATACTTTACATCATAGTATTCGATACTAATTAACAAGATGAATTAACAAAATAATATATAACAAAATGCTTCGCATCATCTAACAGTATTCAATACTAATTATCTTAACACAATTACAACATAAACATAATTCAAGATTCAAAAGTAGTTAACAATATAAACTAACAAACGAAATTTGTGTCCAGAATTACAAATATTTAGGTAGTTACATTACAACATCAACACTATTTAATACTAACTTGCCAGATGGAATAACAATCTGATCAGGATTACGGCTAAGAGAATCAAGTTCACCATCACTAATATCCAAATAAATTTCGGTACATTAATTATTCCCGGATAATGTCCATGAAATGCATTATGCTCACTTTCAATGTTAACCGATGACCTAGTATCGGTCGTCACCCACTTTTGTCATCCATGTTGCTCACGTCTGTAATAGTGTCTTCCAGGATTCTTGGTTGATCTAGAAACACATATAAATGTTCTTCGTCCGTAGTCCCTACATGTTATAGGTTCAAATCTTGTATTGTCGATATTGCTATAACTTGAGGATGCCATGAAATAACAACCCAATAAACAAATTTCCTTTACTTAGATTAAAAATAAATAATTTTATAACATTCGTATACTAAACAAACAAACTACAACATTCAGAGAGATTGTATGCTAAATCAATTGAGAAATATTTTAAACTTTTTATCACTAAAATGGCAAGAGAGTTTTATAGCGGCTTAATAAGTAAGAGATTGAAGATACAACTTCAAAATTAGGAGTGTTAACTTGAAATTACTCTTTTGCAATATTCCAACTCCTCCGCGGAATAGATGCATGAAACATACATGATATTAAAACGAACCAAAAAATTATTTAGTCCAACTATTTGATATTGGTTGACTCTATGGATCTTGTTCCTCCATCCAACTACATTGGCGGTCGGAAAACTATGTTAATCAAAGTTTTCTTGAGCTTACTCTTTATATTTTTGAACTTCAACTGATTCAATCTTACCACAAATCAATTGATTGTCTTCAATATGTCCAATTTAGCATCACAATAATGGTTCCAAATTGTTTAGTCAATACCGTCCAACTGAATTGACACTGTAACCTAATCAGTAACTTTGAGTTGTTAGAACATAGCAACAGACCATGATTGATTGGAATCAGAAACAAAATTCAACAAAAAAAAATCCACTTATGAGCATGAACAATGAGGTTGTTTCATTTCCTATCTACATGAGGAAGGAGAAAAAAGAGTATATAGTTGAGCTATTTAGGCTGAAAAACTAGAAATCTACGGATGTATAAACCAAATCCCCAAATAAAATCGCACTATCGAACCACAAAAACATGAAAACCCTTCAAGAACTTTAATTTTGTTGTTTTTTTAATCAAGCAAGAAATCTCACGGTGAAGTGCAGAGATGTAGTGCCAAGTCTGTTCGTACTTGCTATCGAACTCCTTGATGTACTCCGCAATGTCCTTCTCGAACGCCTGATTTCATACACCACCACAAAACTGACGACGAGATTAGTGTCGGAAAGTAGGCGAAGAAATTATAGCAAAGAAAATTTACGAAATAGAGGGCTTCGATTCCTTGGGAGGGAGAGGGAAGAAGAAGGAGGAGGCGCAGCTGAGTTAGCGCGAGGGAAGGAGAAGAGAGTTAGGACAGGGATGGGGACTGTGGGCTTCGCTGTGTTAGCTGACTAACGGGAGCAGGTTTCGGGAGAGGTATGAAGAACGTCGAAGAAGGAGGAGGAGGAGAGTTAGGGCACGGGAGGAGGGGTTGCGAAAAAACGGAAGGGGAGGAGGAGAGTTAGGGCACGAGTCACGAATGGGGAAGATTACAAAAGGCCTTGTCTGCGATTTTTTATCCTACGTGGACTTGGCAACGAATGATGTCACCTCAGTCGCGAAGCAAATTCGCTGAGAAAATTCGCTGCGAGCATCATTACTCTTTATGCAATATAGTTTTTGTTTATTAAAGTATTTGTCTTAATTAAAGTCGAAATTCTCAAGAAGGATATTCTTATATTTTCAGGGTAATTCACCTCTCTCTTGCCAGCTGCACGGAATTACAATGTATAATTTATGAGGTCAATTTATAACAACCGCTAAGTAATTAGGGATAGGAGTTTTTTTTTTTCAAAGGCATATATCCGTTGAGAATTAATTTTTATAGTAAATATGCCATCTTGAATCAATTGGATGGAAAAAGAAAGAGTAAAATTTTTTCCCAAAGACTCACAATAGTCGACAAACAGTTCAAGTAAACTTCATAATATATTTATGTAACATGAGAACGAATAAAGAGATCCACCCCATAAAATTCTTTAATTTATTGTTCCCTCAACTAAGATTAATAAAGGTATAACCCTTTTGAAAAATCAATGAGATTTTTTATTTAATTCAAATAACTTATCGACAACAAGATACATGAACAAAGCACACAACAAGAGTTCAAAACTATATATAAAAAGATAAAGATATTTAGAAAGTAACTTATACATTTTCTAAACATTGAAACAAAAATATACAACTCAAGTGTAACTTTCATAGTCCTTGACA
This sequence comes from Zingiber officinale, assembly GCF_018446385.1. NCBI lineage: Eukaryota > Viridiplantae > Streptophyta > Magnoliopsida > Zingiberales > Zingiberaceae > Zingiber > Zingiber officinale. Next base: position 6,023,421 of record NC_055999.1, read on the forward strand.
CAATCATAGACAAAAAAATGTAGCTAAGTTCTCTTAAACAACATCAGCCTATCGACGATGCGACGAAGAACAAGTCAAAAAACAATGACTCTAAGATAAAAGAAACCTCCTGTTTTCTGTAAGATAAATGTAATGTATATATCGAATCATGATCATAGATAAAGAAAACAATACGGCAATTCACCCAAGTAGATATGATTAGTCTTCTTCTACGAAGACTTTATAAATGAAGTCGCGAAATCGCTTTGAGTATTGTCTAGGATCAACAGCTGATATAGAGGTTGGATCATACTGAAAAGATTTGTAAGCATGTTCAAGCTTCTTGCTGATATCATAATCTTGGAGAATATCTATAATGCCAAAGTATAAAACCACATCATGAAACTCCCCTGTTGGTTCAAAATTCAGAAATGATTCAGGATCATTTTTTCGAACTATCGATTCGACCTTAGCCGGCATATTTGCACCTAGTTTTGTAGATTCCCACCTGCAATGCCATATAATTAAAATTAACATACTTAATTCTACAACCACAAATTATGAATTTTATTTAGGTAATCATTTGATCCAAATGATATTTAAAATAAATTAGTTATAATATTAAGGCATCAAAGCATACTGTGTTGCATCACAAGGAAGTTGATCCATATCAGCTCTAGAAAGGCGAGGAGTAGCTCCAGTGTTGGTGTTAATTGCCTCAGTAGAAACTGTGTTTGAAAAATATTAAATAAACAAAAACAATAGAAAATCATCATATAAATTCCATTGTACTATTTTTAAAAAAAAAAAAAAAAACTTGTGTGAGATTTTTGTTAGAAATTAGCAACCCTCATTTTCTTGGGAGACGGATGTTTCACTAAAATGAACTCCCACTAAGAGACTGTAATCCATAATTCTCTCTTGCTCCAACAATTCGCAGTCTCGATCAACTTGCCTATAAAAATCAACACAATGTGTAAGAATTCTTCAAACAGATTGAAGAAGAAGAGAGTGTTAATACTTGTGAAATTCCTGGAACCAAGATTTTTGCAGTCGAAATATAAAATTCAGGTCAAGGTCTTTGAGAGTAGTGTTCTCATCAATTTCTGCCTCAGGTTTATCTGTCGTACGACCGTGAGAAGATCCCTTGAGGTCGAAACGCCTATGGATAGAATTCTCGGTGCAGAAGAGGTTACCCATTATGACAAATCGAACCTAATCAGAAAGTAATTAACTCGATTAACTACTTTGGTTTCAGAAAGAGTTTAGTGTTTTTGATCAACAAATCGACCTTTCTCTGAGTAGCCCCAGTAAGTTTGACACAATGCAAGCCGAAGAACTTGGTCACCAAAGTGTTTTCGAAAGCTCGAACATGGTTATAGTATGCCGGAAGCATCCTTAGAAGAACCTGCAACGAACCCAATTGTAGAGGAAAATACAACATTGAAGGTGTTATTTTAATTTGGTTGCACAAGCTCCATCACCATTTTGCTTGTTCTTACTGCTTTTGGCCAAATAAAAGATCTCCATATAATTAATGGCATAAAACCAATTACTAACATGAGAAATCTGCTAATTAAGGAAGGTTTACATAAAAGGTGCCGACTTACTTTTACTTCAGATTTCTTCATTGTCTTGATCATGTATTTATCATCATTCGTAAGGTAAAAAAAGCTTCCACTTTTCCCAGGAGATGAAAGCTCTCGCAGAGCATCGTTTCCACATATTGAAAGCATATAATCAGCTGGATCAACCATGAATAGCTTGCGAAGTGTCCTGAACACTCATTAAATAAAAAATCCTGTCTGAATCAATTCATGCTTCAAGCTAGGAGGAGTTTGAGGGAGGCAAATTAAACCTGAAAACTAGAGGACAGTAGTCCTTCCACTTGAAATCAGAACAAGGGTGTGGGGGTGTATGTTTGGTTCCCTCTGGTGGAAACCTTGTCCATATCTTTTCTTTAGGGTCAAATGAAGGTGTCTTGAGGTCAAGTGACTTGGGTTCAGGGAGTTTCCCCACTGCATGCCTACACCAAAGTAATAATAATATTTTGTGAATATTTCAGAAAAACAACGTGAACAAATCAATAATTTCCTTTTAATTAATTACCTGATTCCGAGTTGGAGATTGAGCATCAGTTCATACTTCTGATGGCCTTTCGATATTGCGTCACCTTGCTTCTTTGCCTGATCCTTAGCCGGCAACCTCGTCGGGAGGATCCTCCCTATGCCCCTCGATTCCACTTGATATTCATCCATCTCGCCGGGAAACTCATCGGCACCTTTTGCTGTCCCTCCGACCTCACTTCTTCTAGGTTCTTCGTTCTCACCGTCACAACAGTTGGCGAGGTCATCCGCATACCAAAAGCCGCTTTTGCTTCCGATCCCACCTATGGTGTTGCTAGCATGGTGTCCGGGGAGCCCTCGCGGTGTCGCCCCGATGGCTGCCGCCGTCTCGATCGAAGCTCGCCGCCGCCTCGCCGGCAATTCTCCCGTCTTGGAGGATCGCCAGGCGGCTTGCTTTTGTGCCAGCTGATTATCGGCTTCCGTGCCGGGCCAATTCAGAGTCTTTTGGGATGGCAGAATAGAGACGTCTTCGATGTTGGAGACCTTGCAATCTCCGAGGCCGGCCGTGAAGATGACGTAGGGATCTCGGGCGGTCGGCGAGGAGGCCGTCGGGGACGGATGGTAGACACCTTTCTGCTGGAGGCTCCCGTTCTCCTTGCTCCAATTCCCGACGTAAAGCCCTCCGTCCGCCCACCTGAAGTTGCCATTCCCTTTGGGGAGGCCATTTTCCCATCCGCCGTCGTACCGATTCCCATTCCCCCACACGAGCGTGCCGCGGCCGTCCACGATGCCGGCCCGCCACTGCCCCACGTACTCATTCCCGTTCTTCCACACGTACCGCCCGTGCCCATCTTGCACGCCGCTTCGCCACTCGCCGTCGTAGTAGTCGCCGCTGGCGAAGGACTTCACGCCGTGGCCGTGCTTGAGGTTAATGGACCAGGTGCCGCGGTAGGTGTCGCCGAGCGCGCCGATGTAGGTGCCGTAGCCGTCCATGAACCCGGCCTTGAACTCGCCTTCGTAGGTGGCGCCGGAGGGCCACGAGAACTTGCCCTTGCCCATCGTCTTCCCGTTGTGCCACTCGCCTTCGTACATGCACCCGTCGGTCCAGAGGTACTTGCCCTGCCCGTGCGGCACGCTGCCGCACCACTGCCCGGTGTAGAAGTCGCCGGTGGAGAGAACGCGCTCGGCGTGGTAGACAGAGCCCGTCTCGTCGTTCCCCACCGGCGTACTCGGGGCGTTATTGTCACCGGAAGAGACATCGAGCTGGTCGTCGCCGGGGAGAATCGACATGGACGCCGAAGCGACGCTGCGACGGCGATGGTGCTGCGTATTCTGTTGCTTCTCCTGGTGAAGAGTAGCAGCAGTCTTGCGGATGGTGGACTCCCAGGCCTTGACGAGCTGGTTGTCCTTGAACATTCTCTAGCTAGTTTTTCATCTCGCTCTCTTCTCCTTCGCCATGGGATGGATCGTCCCTCGACCTACAACTAGCTAATTTTCTTCCATCCTTCCTCTTGCCTTGTAAATGATCACAAATCTAAGGGAAGCGGGAATGATGGTGCCGTGTAGAGGATAGATCCTAGAATAGGAGTCCCGATATGAGCTCCAAACCAAACATGTGGAACCAGGGAAACATGATCGAACAAGAATACCTACGGCTCATCCCTCTTAATTGAGCTAAATTATCAATTAAAAAAAATTATTAAACTGGACTGCCAATTGGAATACGGATTGTGCTCGGGCTGAGCAGGCCCAAACGCTCATGGTTCATGATAAAGGCTTGGGCTTGCGACGACCATGCAGCAGGACCAACAATCCGAACGCCCAGGTCAGGCCCACGGGCAGTAGCTCCCTAACGTTAACATCTCAAAAGAAGTACAAAAAAATTAAAAAAAAAATGCTCGACCTAATCTGTTTACTTTTTTTTAGTTTTTTTATCATCTCTTTATGCTTTTGAATTCGTTGTTATGTTGCGTTTTGGGTACTCTTTTTTTCTCTAAAAAACATGTCACCGTTTAAAACAACACAGCGACAGCAAACTAATGCTATTAAAAACCCACTCTTGCTGACCTACCGCCAATAATTCCCTTCAGCTAATGCGGCATTAGGTCCGTGAGCTGGTCGAGCACACCTATCCAACTGCGGTGGTTTTAAAAACGTCCGGTCAGTGAATTCGATCGTCCACTGGCTCATGCCTTTAGAAGAATAAAGCCGATCCGAGTCAGGCAGCAACGTTCGGGAAAGCAAAGCCTTGGCTTTCAGGTTTTAACCGTTCAACGCGTCACGCATTATTTTTTTTTACCGTTTGCTTGTGAATGTTGACCTCTTCGGGTTTAATGGTCGGTAGGTGAAGCGTTCATCGCGTAAACATCCTCATGAATTGTACTGTCTCAGAAGCCACCTCGTTGGTTCGTCGTCTTCCTTCGTCGTCATCACTAGATCATCGGAATCCAAATTAAAGGGATCGGTTTGTATGTGGAGGTCTTCGCTACTTCCGCCTCAGGGTCGCGAAGGGGTATGAATCGCCAGCAGAGGGCCATCGCCGCCGCCGTCTTGACGCCGCAGGTGAAGTCGACGACGGAGAAGGAAAGGAAGAGCAACTCCTTCCACCGTCTGTTCCCTTTGCTGCTCCTCACGCTCTATGCGCTCGCGTCGGTTGTTCGACTCGCTTTTTCGTCCCCATTTCCTTCCTCCTTCGTGCAGACATCCGCTTCTTCTTCTTCTACATGTAAGAATTACTAAATTCCGCTTCTAAATTACGCCGTTCCCAATTCGAATTTCAATTTCAATCGCCTCGTATCTAGTTTCCGCAGAATCGAGGCAAGAGTCGGAATCTTTGAAGACGCATGTTCCGTCGGAGACCCACCGCCTCGAGGCCTACGAAGAAAATCCGGTGGCGGCGGCGGCGCCCCCTTGTTCTTCTTTCATCGATGGTAACGAAACTCAGAGAAAGATAATTTCACTAGGAAAACTGGCGTCGTTGTCGGTCGACTTATCCGCCCGCCTGCCCTGATTTGTGCCCTTTTTTGTTTGTTGCTTTATTGATCGTGAAGGAACCGCCGAGAGCAGAGACGAAGCGGCAGCGGCGTTCGTTTGCTGCGACCGGAGCCACATCCGGAGCGACCTCTGCTACGCGAGGGGCGACATCCGCACCGACTCCGCTTCCTCGTCCGTACTGGTGTACGGGATGAAGTCGTCGGCGGAGAGGGTTCGGCCGTACACGCGGAAGTGGGACGCGGCGATCACGAGGACGATCCAGGAGATCTCGATCCGCCCGGGGAACGACAGCGGCGGCAGCCCGAGGAGATGTGACGTGCGGCACGAGGGCGTGCCGGCGCTGCTGTTCTCCAACGGCGGCTACACCGGCAACCTGTACCACGAGTTCAGCGACGGGCTGATCCCGCTGTACGTGACGGCGCAGCGGTTCCGGGGGGAGGTGGTGCTGGTGGTGGCGGAGTACCGGCCGTGGTGGATGGCTCGGTACCGCCCTCTACTGGAGCGGCTGACCAATTACCAGATTGTGGATTTCAGCCGGGACAGGCGCGCCCATTGCTTCTCCGAGATGATCGTCGGCCTGCGCATCCACGGGGAGCTCATCATCGACCCGTGGCTGATGCCAAACGGTAAGTTTCCGGCCATCTCCTCTCTATTAAATTCCGAAGATTATAAAATGATAGTTATACCTCACACATTATTGAAATTCTTTCTGATTATACTTTACATTGTTTAAACTATTTCTAATACCTAATAATTTTTGTTCATTGTATGTTTAATAAATAACTTTATTATTTTATATGAAAAAATTATCTATTAATTTATTAGGCTGAACCATTAATTTAAACTCCTCTGTTGGCTCATATCTCACCATCTAGGAAAATTAGGATATTGCAACTTGATCGCAATGGTGAGTCGTACTTCATCAATCAACATGCTTTACATATCCAAGATCTATTTGTTGATTGGGAATTTCACATTCATTGAGTCGAAGATGCATCTTCTGTGATTCTTAGAGAGTTATAAAAGAACAGATGTTTAAAAAAAAAAGAAGTAACTTTTGTGTTCTCTTTGTCGACATAATTATAAAAATGGAACTACTGATAGTTTTCATTTCCCTTGTGCTACATGAGTTTTAATTATTTCTCTTACTTATCCCTCCTTTTCCTTTTCTTTATCTTCTGCACAAGCACGAGGACATGTCTATGTTGTAGGAATTTCAATTAACAAGCTAAATTTTTTAATTCCTTTCGTTTATTTCTATCTTATTCATTTAAAACTAGATTAACGATGCATTCCCGTTCATTACTCTTTCCAACTAAACACATTGTAATTGGACTATTTACACAAATCTTAGAAAAGCGAGCAGCTGGAATTCCACTCTGCAAGCAAATCAATTGAGGAGGCGTGATTCCTACGGGAACAGAACATGCCGGGGTTCTGAGCAGTGCTGACAATCACGCACACCGACACGAGGATTAGGAATCGAGTGAGAGAGATTTCACCCAAATAATCTCCTGCGTGCAACGGAATGTCACGCACGCTCCCCGCTTTAGTCTGCCTGCCTCATCTGATTCATACATGGCAAAGCAGCGCACTGGATGATGAGGCAAATAAAATTAGCCGGAGGGTTCCTCTCCAGTCTCCACTGTCTAAAAATATTTATTTTGACGGAAGTAGCTCAACTACCTCCCTTTCATGGTCACTTAATTTACCAGTAGGTCCCTTCATTTAATAAGCACGACAACACGTGAGACAGCAGGAGTAGCAGTGACTATCTCAGTCCATCTAAAAGAGTGGCATTTACGGAGGGATATGAAATCTCGACCCCTTTCTGGTTCTCTGGATGGACCAACCTGTCCCATTTCTTGAACACATTCACTCCTTCGAGGGATATAACGAGATCTTGGAAGGACCAAAAATTCGGTCCCGACTTCCCCTTTGGCAGTGTGTTCTGTTCGCGAGATGCATGACTTGAGAATTTGTTTAGAATTTCCCCTTTCTATTTCAAGATTTTTTGTTAGTTTTAAACTGCAGTGGATATCTGTGTGACGATGCAGGTAATGGTATCCGGGACTTCCAGGCTCTCGTTCACGAAGGCTACGACGCCGTGGCCCAGTCGAGGCCCTCGCTGCCGGCCGCGGAGTCGCCACCGTTCCTCCGGCCCCTGGTCCAGTCCACGCGCCGCGAACCGCCCGGCCGGTGCTCGCGCGGCCGGCGGCCGAGGATCGCGGTGTTCGTGCGCAAAGGCTGCCGGGCGCTGGTGAACCAGCGGGAGCTGGTGCGGGCGTGCCAGCGAACCGGGTTCGATGTCCAAATCATCGAGCCGAAGCGAGACACTCCCTTGGACGTGATCCACCGCGCCCTCGTCCCCGCCGACGTCATGCTCGCCGTCCACGGCGCCGCCGTGACGCACTTCCTCTTCATGCGCCCATCGTCGGTGCTGATACAGGTGGTGCCGCTGGGGTTGGAGAAGCCGGCCGAGGAGTTCTACGGCGAACCGGCTCGACGGCTGGGGATGGAGTACGTAGCCTACAATATCACGCCCGAGGAGAGCACCTTGTTGAAGCTTTACGACCGGCGCAGCCCCGTCCTGGTCAACACCAACCTCATCACCAACAGGGGGTGGCTGGAGATGAAGAAGATCTACCTCGATAAGCAAAATGTCAAACTGAATCTTACAAGATTCGGTAAGCTTCTTGCTAAAACGTACAGCCATGTTTGTGGAGCACGAGGAATCGAATGATACAGAACACATTGTTTTGTAATTGATACGCTCCCATTCTTTTGTTCGTTTGACGATTTAATTATTAAAGGAAGAATTGGATGGCAAATTGGTTGATAAATTCTGTATATTCTAATCAGATGATTCTGAATTTCCCACTGCTGGAATCAGAATTTAGGATCGAATTTGACCCCTGGAAAAGGAAAATCAGAAGTGAAAAAAGGTGAAAACTTTTCTAGAGTTCAGAACTGAGAACAAATGGCATAGGGATGTTTGATTTTTTCAAATTCTGTTCCATTTTCGGTAAAAGTGTTTTCCATTTTTTCCTTACATGTAAAGGCAAAAATAAAATTTTGAACCAAATTCAAATTTCGAAACGGTAGCACAGTGGCAACGCTCCGGAATCTACGAACTTAGAAACCCTACACGCCCCCATTTCTTCGCATCTCCGATTCCGAAATCTGAATTCCATCTGCGATCATTCCAGATTCAATGGAAGAAGAAGCTCTCTTGTCGCTCTCGTCTCCTGGCGCTTCCATGCCAGCCTCGTGAAGATTCAGCAGAGGAAACGTCGGAGAATAAGAGGCAAGAATCAATCGACAATATCTTCAAGGTAATGAATCTTTTTTTTTTCCTTCGATCGAAACGTTTTCTTTTCCCAATTCTCGTATGCGATCAGAGAAGAATGCCCCTTATCGTCTCCGATTCTCAAGGCGGTCTCTCCCTATTGTCTGCGCTGCTTTTTATTGGTAATGATCTACCTACGTCCGCATTCCCAACATTTCTTTCACAGGTTTTGACACTCATGGAGACTAATCAAGGGATAAGGGGTGAGTGTCAAAACCTGCAAAAGAAATGTTGCGAGGAATGCGTGCCTAAATAAGACATCTTGAAGATAGAAGTACACTGACGAGCGTGAAGAGAGAAAGAGGTTGTACAATGAGGGCATAGAGCTCAAGAGTAACATCAGAGTGTTCTGCAGGTATAGGCCTATGAGCTCGGTGTTGGTTGCTACTCGGAAAGTCTAGAGGTTTCACTGTACAAAAATTTTGTACAAAGGTCTGAACCTTTTCCTAGCTACCATGTGTTCTTTTAAATTAAATTTTGGATCGCCTGCGGAACTTAACACGTTTGATCCAAAACTTAATCTATTTGTTCTTTTAGGTTTTGACTTGGATCTCCTGCGGAACTTAACACGTTCGACCCAAGTCACCTTAAGTTATTAACTCCATTAAATATTAATTTCCATAATCGGTTCCCAGTACTGACGTGGCGAGGCACATGGCCTTCTTGGATATGGGAGCAACCACCACCGACTAGACAAAACCTTTTATAGAAAGCTAATATTTAATTTCCTAAAATAACTTTAGGTTAACCGAAAAGAACAATCAAATCACAAGGACAAGAAAAACAAAAGAACACTATATCGAAAATAAATTCGAAACTCTAGAATCGTATGCCTCTTGTATTTAGTATTATTTCCAAAAATAACTAGTATGATGCGGAAAGAAAAATTACTAGTTATACCTTTTAGAAAAACCTCTTGATCTTCTACCGTATTCCTCTTCTAACCTCGGACGTTGTGTGGACAACGATCTTCCGAGATGAGAACCACCAAGCACCTTCTTCTTCCTTACAAGTTTCGGCCACCACAATTCTCCAAGAGAAGTAGAGGTCCGGCCACCACCACCAAGCTCCAAGGGATGCAAGAAACAAAACCACCTTTCTCTCCTTCTTCTCCTAGCTAGAACCGGCCACCATCAAGAGCTCCAAAAGAGAGGTTGCCGCCGGCCATAAGAAGAAGAGAAGAGGAAGAAGCTAGGGCCGGCCACCAAGGAGGAAAAAAGAGGAGAAGAAATAATAGAGGTTGTTCATCTTGAAGCCTTCTCTACCCCCTCTTTTATAATCCTTGGTCTTGACAAATAAGGAAATTTAATTAAAAACTTCCTTAATTATTTTGCCATGAAAAAGAAAATTTTATTTAATTAAAAATAATTTCCTTTTTACAAATACAATGCATTCCACAAATCAAGGAAATTTTAATTCACACAAGAATTAAAACTTCCTAATTTGCTTTCAGAAATTTATAAAAATTTCTCAAATAATTTTTCCCTTCATGGTGGTTAATAAAAAGGAAATTTTATAAATTAAAATATTTCTTTTAAACATGTGGATAAAAAGAAAGTTATCTCTAAAAATTAAAATCTCTTTTAATCTACAAATAAGGAAAGATATCAAATCTTTTCTTAATCTTTTGTAGAAACTTATAAAAGAGAATATTTAATTTTAAACTCTCTTTTAAATCATGAACATGATTAAAATTGAAAGTTTTCTTAAGATTTAAAATCCTCCTTTAATCAACAAATAAGGAAAGATTTCAAATTTTAAACTCTCTTTTAAACATGTAGATGATTTACAAATAAGGAAAGTTTTTACCAAAAATTAAAACCATCCTTTAATCTACAAATAAGGAAAGAGATTAATCTCTTCTCTTAATCTTTTGTAGAAAGTTATAAAAGGAAATTTTTAATTTTTTAAACTCTCTTTTAAAAACATGATATCCACATAAGAAATAATTTTAATAAAAATCCTTTTAATATTCTAGTGGTAGTACAGTAGTAAGAAGGTTGGTCTTTACAGCTCATCCACTTGGACTTGGCGGCCCTAGCTTGGGTTCCAAGCTAGCTTGGCCGACCCCATTGGATGGGTAAGAAGGTGGGTATCACGGTGGGTATAAATCTCTATATACTAGAGGCTACGATAGGGACCGAGAGGAGGAATTGGTTTTGGTCTCCGATGAAATTAAGCATCCCGTGTTCGACACACAACTTAATTTCATCAATAATAATTCATTCCACTAAAGAACTATTATTGAACTACCGCACCAATCCCAAATTACATTTTGGGCTCCTTCTTATTATGAGTGTGTTAGTCTCCCTGTGTTTAAGATAACAAATGTCCACTAATTAAGTAAGTTACTGACAACTCACTTAATTAATATCTAGTTCCAAGAGTAGTACCACTCAACTTCATCCTCATGTCGGACTAAGTCCACCTGCAGGGTTTAACATGACAATCCTTATGAGCTCCTCTTGAGGACATTCTCAACCTAGTATCTCTAAGACACAGTTTCCTTCTATAATCAACAACACACACTATAAGTGATACCATTTCCCAACTTATCGGGCTTATTGATTCATCGAACTAAATCTCACCCATTGATAAATTAAAGAAATAAATATCAAATATATGTGCTTGTTATTATATCAGGATTAAGAGCACACACTTCCATAATAACCGAGGTCTTTGTTTCTTTATAAAATCAAGATAAAAGAAACGACCTCAAATGGTCTACTCAATACACTCTAAGTGTACTAGTGTAATTATCTAGTCAGATAAACGATACCTAATTACACTACGACCTTCAATGGTTTGTTCCTTTCCATTTTGGTGGTGAGCTACTGTTTATAATTTATAAGGTGCCGATAACATGATCCTCTGTGTGACACCACACACCATGTTATCTACAATATAAATTAATTGAACAACTACATTTATCACAAATGTAGACATTTGACCAATGTGATTCTTATTTCTAGATAAATGTTTATACCAAAAGCTAGGCTTTTAGTATACACTCTAACAATCTCCCACTTATACTAAAAGACTAAGTTGCCTGCTGCCATACATCTGATTCCTAACCCTTCAACATGTCCATCAAAAGCTCTTGCCTTAAGGACCTCGGTGGAAGGATCTATAGGTCATCACCGGATGCAATCTAGGCAGCAACTTCTCCTCGTTTATACGATTTCTCGTATTGGGTGGTACTGCGCTCTTTGTGTTTACTTGCCTTTATAGACTTATGGTTTCTTGAGTTTGCTACCGCACCAATATTATTACAATAAATCGTAATAATCTTTGGACAAACGAAATCATATCTAAGTCTATCTTGAGATTATTGAGTCATTCAGCTTTTATAGCTACCTCAGAGGCTTGCCATATACTAAGCTTCTATGGTGGAGTCCAGAAAAACACCTATGCTTATCACTCTTCCATAGTTATGACTTTACCTCCTAAAGTAAACACAAAACCCCGAGGTTGACTTATTATTGTCCCTATCTGATTGAAAGTCAAAATCCATGCAACCCACAAGGACCAAATTAACTGTCTTGTAAGCTAGCATATAATCTCTAGTGCCTCTAAGGTACTACAATATATGCTTTACTGCAGTCCACTGTCCTTGTCCAGGGTTACTTTGATATCTGCTAACTATGCCTTTGGCAAAACAGATTTCTGATCTCGTGCATAGTATACATTAGGCTTTCAACAGCCGTAGCATAAAGAATTGCCTATATTTCCTTTATCTCCTTTGATGTCTACAGAGACATATCTTTAGATAAAGTTACTCCATCCTGAAAAGGTAAGAAACTTTTCTTGGAGTTTTGTATGCTTAAAACGAACAAGGATTTCTCCGATGTATGAAGCTTGGGATAAGTAAAATATTCTTTTCTTGCGATCCCTTATTACTTTGATCTCAAGAATATATACTTTCTCCCAAGTCCTTTATATCGAATTGTTTGGACAATCATACCCTTACTTCTGACAACATTTTGATATTATTTCCAACTACCAAAAATGTTATCTAAGTATAGTACAAAAATTACCACCACGTTTCCATCACATCTTTTGTATACACAAGACTTATCCGGTTACTAAATCCATAGATCTGGATTACTTTGATAAATCGGATATTCTAAGACCTTGAAGCTTTGCCTCAGTCCATAGACTGATTGAGCTTACACACAAGATGCTCTTAGCCCTTTGCAATGAACCCTTCTGGTTGCTTTATATTGATGTTTTCTTCAAGACTTCCATTAAGGAATGCTGTCTTGACATCCACTTGCCAAATAGATAAAAGAATCCGGATAGACTTAAGCATGACTACCAGTGAAAAAGTTTCCTTTTTCATCAAGCCTTGCTTTGAAAGTTACTACCTTCCTGTCTATCCCTCTTTTCCTATTATAGACCTTTTACACCCAACGGCTTTTACACCATTTGGTGATTCTACAAGCTTCCAGATTTTATTAGAATACATATATTCTAATTCTTTTATTCATTACTCTTTGCCAAGATGCTGCATCTTTATCTTGGAGTGCTTCATCATATGACCGGAGATCAGGTTCATGTCCTCCAGGGATCGAGTCCAAAAACTCTCCCAAAACATAAATCTTTTTAGGTTGCCTAACAACCCTCCCACTACGATGAGGCACTTTCTGCAATTGTGTATCATTTGTGATACGTGTTGCAGTTTCTTGTGATATTTCATCTTGTACAGTTGGTACTAGATTAGACATGTCCTTTATTATTTCCTTAAGAACAAATTTACTTATGGGCATGAGGTTTATTACATAGTCCTTTTCTAAAAATCGGTTATTGATGCTAACAATAACCTTCTGATTTTTAAGACTATAAACCTACTTTCATTTCTCTAGGATAACCCACAAACAAGTGAATTCCTGTCCAACTTATCATTGTCTCTCTTTAGCATATGTGCTGGACTATCCGAATCCGAATATGCTTCAAAATAGGCTTACACCTATTCAGCAATTTTATATGAGTAGAGAGTTCTAACTTGGAAGGTACTATGTTCACTTTCGTTATCAGAGTTTATCCTTAAAACAAATTTGGTAATTTTCTAAATAACTCATCATCTATCTAATTATTTCATAAGAGTCCTTTACCTTCTTTCTACTACACCATTCTGTTGGGGTGTACCAGGTGCAGTTAGTTGGGATTGAATCCCTACTTTTGATAAGTGACTCCTAAATTCTCCCAAGAGGTACTTGCCACTACGATCTTACCATAGTGACATTTACTTTAACATTTCTCCGCATCAACCTTGTACTCTTTGAACTAATCAAAGTACTTAGTATTGCGGTACATTAAGTAAATTTATTTGTATATTGAATAGTTGTCTATAAAATAGACAAAATATTCAATACTACCTCTTGTCTGGATAGTTATAGGATCACACAAATCAGAATGAACCGATTTCAACATATCTTTGACTCCATGCCCCTTGGATTTAAAAGCTTCTTGGTTATTTTCCTTCCAAGTAAGACTCGCAGGTTGGAAATATTTCCACTACCAATGAACCCAAAAGTTCATTAGCTACCAATGAATCCTACTTAAGTTAATATAACCTAGCCTTAGATGTCAAAGATATAATTGGTTCATTTTTTAAGGTTGCTTTCTCTTAAGTTAGAAGATGTGTTATTAATTTCCATTTGTTGCATCATGGGAGTTATTGGATTATAAATTGTCAACCAATCATACCAGAATAGATAACTTGCCTATTTTTCTTGATAACAACTTTGTTATCAAAATAGACACAATATCTATTCTATAATAGTTTAGAAACTAAAATCAGGTTCTTTCTAAACTTAGTATGTAAAGACAATTCCTAATAATCCAAATTTTATTCCTATTAGAGAATAAACCTCTCCCACTGCAACAGCTGCTACTTTTGCAGTAGTGCCCATGTGGACGGTGTTTTTTATTTTCATTTAGTTGTTGGGTATCCTGGAACCCTGCAATGAATTGCAGACATGATCAGTGGCTCCCATATCTACACACCAGGTACCGGTAGATAACTCCACTAAACATGTATCAACTAATGAATAAAATACACCTATATTGTTCTTAGTTCTAAGAGGACAGTCTACCTTAATGTCCAAATTCTATTTCCAATCAATTATAATTGGGACCACTAAGTCTATCCTAAAGTATATCGGCTAGGGATTGATCATCTTCCTAAGAATCACAAAAATATTTGGTTAAGACCAACTCCTTAAAAATCCCCATGAATTTTGTATGTCACGTTAGTGTGGACGTATACAAATTCAAAGAGGAAATTTTATTTAATTTTATTATCTCGTCAACCTTACTTTATGACGAATAAAATTAATAGTTGGTCTATCTTTAATCAAATATTTGGTCAAGACTCTAAATTTAAAATAATATTGATTCCTCTAACAATACTATTTAAATTTACCAACACCTCAAAACACCGTGAATTTTGCATGCCACGTTAGTGTGGACGTATACAAAATCAACATTTGTAAGAGGAGGGTTTTACCCATTAACTATCTTGTCAACGTAACTTTATGACAAATAAAATTATCTCAACACCGTTAATTTTGTATGCCACGTTAGTGTGGACGATACAAAATCAATCATTTGTAAGAGGGTTTTAACCCTTTAATTTTATTATCTTGTCAACCTAGTTTTATGACAAATTAATAGTTGGTTTCATTTGGTCACACAAATAATAACAATGACTCGATGGGGAGGATACTATTAGATGTATCTAAGTGTATACCATTACTTGACACTAAGTCCATTAATAAGATTATGCCCCTTCCGTTGGGGAAGATCACACGCTCTTAATTAACTTCCTATAGTCATCCAAAAATGGAAGTCTGTTCTAGTGATCCGCAAACAAGCTCATCCGTTATGGAGGAAGGCACTCAGAGCCAACGCGCAAGCTTGTTTGCATCACTTACAAACCAGTCATGGAGACCATGGGATTTACTTAAAAATCCCTCTCCCACTTAGTTATTTATTAATGAGGAATTTTAACTATGCTAGCCTACTAAACTTGTAAACTAACATGCACACACAGCACAATATAAAAGCAATAAATAGAAAATCTAATTTTCAACTATTATGGCTTTTATCTGTAGTTGTCCTCTGTGTGTTGTCATCCCAAGCTGCTGCCATATTTGGCCACCGCTACCGGGTCTAGCTGTCGCATCCATCTTGCTCCTAGTTCCGCTGCGCCTCTGGTCCTCAGAAGGTTCCACGCTTTGCAAGATTAGATCCGCGACATAAATAGAATTTTACATTTTTGATCCTATATTCCATAAAAGGAATGTACATGTATCTAGATCAAAAATAAAATCCTAATAAAACTAAATACAGCTCCTGCTGTATTTTATAATACAATCATGCACACACAATAAAATGCCCTTGACATGTCCAAGGGTCCAATCACACACATAATAACTATAAGTCATAATAGTTGGATCCTGCATCCACAAAGTTAGCACATCTTACTATTAACCTGCCTAAATTATGTATGACATGTGCATAATTAAACTAATACCAAATACACAGAGGCAAAACCCTAGCTCTGATACCAATTGTTGGTTGCTACTCGGAAAGCCTAGAGGTTCCACTGTACAAAAATTTTGTACAAAGGTCTGAACCTTTTCCTAGCTACCATGTGTTCTTTTAAATTAAATTTTGGATCGCCTGCGGAACTTAACACGTTTGATCCAAAACTTAATCTATTTGTTCTTTTAGGTTTTGACTTGGATCTCCTGCGGAACTTAACACGTTCGACCCAAGTCACCTTAAGTTATTAACTCCATTAAATATTAATTTCCATAATCGGTTCCCAGTACTGACGTGGCGAGGCACATGGCCTTCTTGGATATGGGAGCAACCACCACCGACTAGACAAAACCTTTTATAGAAAGCTAATATTTAATTTCCTAAAATAACTTTAGGTTAACCGAAAAGAACAATCAAATCACAAGGACAAGAAAAACAAAAGAACACTATATCGAAAATAAATTCGAAACTCTAGAATCGTATGCCTCTTGTATTTAGTATTATTTCCAAAAATAACTAGTATGATGCGGAAAGAAAAATTACTAGTTATACCTTTTAGAAAAACCTCTTGATCTTCTACCGTATTCCTCTTCTAACCTCGGACGTTGTGTGGACAACGATCTTCCGAGATGAGAACCACCAAGCACCTTCTTCTTCCTTACAAGTTTCGGCCACCACAATTCTCCAAGAGAAGTAGAGGTCCGGCCACCACCACCAAGCTCCAAGGGATGCAAGAAACAAAACCACCTTTCTCTCCTTCTTCTCCTAGCTAGAACCGGCCACCATCAAGAGCTCCAAGAGAGGTTGCCGCCGGCCATAAGAAGAAGAGAAGAGGAAGAAGCTAGGGCCGGCCACCAAGGAGGAAAAGAGAGGAAGAAGAAATAATAGAGGTGTTTCATCTTGAAGCCTTCTCTACCCCTCTTTTATAATCCTTGGTCTTGGCAAATAAGGAAATTTAATTAAAAACTTCCTTAATTATTTTGCCATGAAAAAGAAAATTTTATTTAATTAAAAATAATTTCCTTTTTACAAATACAATGGCCGGCCACACCATTCCACAAATCAAGGAAATTTTAATTCACACAAGAATTAAAACTTCCTAATTTGCTTTCGAAAATTTATAAAAATTTCTCAAATAATTTTTCCCTTCATGGTGGTTAATAAAAAGGAAATTTTATAAATTAAAATATTTCTTTTAAACATGTGGATAAAAAGAAAGTTATCTCTAAAAAATTAAAATCTCTTTTAATCTACAAATAAGGAAAGATATCAAATCTTTTCTTAATCTTTTGTAGAAACTTATAAAAGAGAATATTTAATTTTAAACTCTCTTTTAAATCATGAACATGATTAAAATTGAAAGTTTTCTTAAAATTTAAAATCCTTCTTTAATCAACAAATAAGGAAAGATTTCAAATTTTAAACTCTCTTTTAAACATGTAGATGATTTACAAATAAGGAAAGTTTTTACCAAAAATTAAAACCATCCTTTAATCTACAAATAAGGAAAGAGATTAATCTCTTCTCTTAATCTTTTGTAGAAGGGTATAAAAGGAAATGTTTAATTTTTAAACTCTCTTTAAAAACATGATATCCACATAAGAAATAATTTTAATAAAATCCTTTTAATATTCTAGTGGCGGCCACCTAAGCTTGGGACCCAAGCTTTGGCGACCACCTTCATGCTCATCCACTTGGACTTGGCGGCCCTAGCTTGGGTTCCAAGCTAGCTTGGCCGACCCATTGGATGGGTAAGAAGGTGGGTATGCGGTGGGTATAAATCTCTATATACTAGAGGCTACGATAGGGACCGAGAGGAGGAATTGGTTTTGGTCTCCCGATGAAATTAAGCATCCCGTGTTCGCCCCGAACACACAACTTAATTTCATCAATAATAATTCATTCCACTAAAGAACTATTATTGAACTACCGCACCAATCCCAAATTACATTTTGGGCTCCTTCTTATTATGAGTGTGTTAGTCTCCCTGTGTTTAAGATAACAAATGTCCACTAATTAAGTAAGTTACTGACAACTCACTTAATTAATATCTAGTTCCAAGAGTAGTACCACTCAATTTCATCGTCATGTCGGACTAAGTCCACCTGCAGGGTTTAACATGACAATCCTTATGAGCTCCTCTTGAGGACATTCTCAACCTAGTATCTCTAGGACACAGTTTCCTTCTATAATCAACAACACACACTATAAGTGATACCATTTCCCAACTTATCGGGCTTATTGATTCATCGAACTAAATCTCACCCATTGATAAATTAAAGAAATAAATATCAAATATATGTGCTTGTTATTATATCAGGATTAAGAGCACACACTTCCATAATAACCGAGGTCTTTGTTTCTTTATAAAATCAGTATAAAAGAAACGACCTCAAATGGTCCTACTCAATACACTCTAAGTGTACTAGTGTAATTATACAGTCAAGATAAACTGATACCTAATTACACTACGACCTTCTAATGGTTTGTTCCTTTCCATTTTGGTCGTGAGCTACTGTTTATAATTTATAAGGTACTGATAACATGATCCTCTGTGTGTGACACCACACACCATGTTATCTACAATATAAATTAATTGAACAACTACATTTATCACAAATGTAGACATTTGACCAATGTGATTCTTATTTCTAGATAAATGTTTATACCAAAAGCTAGGCTTTTAGTATACACTCTAACACTCGGAAGAGATTGCTAAAGGATCTTCCTGTGTGGTGAATTTTGACCCTGCACAGGATAATGAACTCTGGGTCTTCTGCACCGATTCATCCGAGAAGCAATTCAAGATTGATTATGTTTTCGGACCTAAAGATGACCAAGGTAGTAATTCGTACATGTCTTATAGAACCATATACGAACATATGCATATATTTAAATCATTCAAAGAGTTTAACATTGAATTTCTCTTTTTTGTTAAAAAATAAATTGTAAGCTGAGAACAAAATATGATTGTTGTGACATAGTTCTTCGTCAAACTAAATCTTCAAAAGGGTGACTTCTTGATGCCAAATTATAGATTGAGTGTCAAATATTAACAAAGTTCAAATTCATGATTCAAAATTTGGTGATTGCAGATGTTGTATTTAAGAGACCTTTGAATCTAATTGATTTTTCCTCCTTTTGTGTAGCTCGAATCATGTTGCGAGCGTGTCTGGCCAGCAAGTGCAAGCTCGCGGACACAGAGATCAACGTTGCGGTCGTGACTGAGCTGGAGAGCCGCGGTTTGTAGCCAGTCAGCTCCAACGAGGATTCGCTCGGCGATGAGGAGGGAACGCAGGTGCTGGGAAGTGGAGCTGGAGCCAGCCAAAAAGTAGCCAGTGGAGCGGCAGCTACTGCTGACCTTCTTCCTGAATGGTCGTCGATGGTCCCTATCGTGGTCGCCCCAGAGTTGGCCACCTCAGGCGAGTCCCTTCTCCAATGCAAGAGACACCGAGCGGAGGGGTCCTCCCGATTTGCAACTTCTGCCGTGCAGATCCCTACAACGGTCGTCTCCCGACACTCCTTCAAGCGGGGTGAGACCTCGCTTCCGCCTCTCGAGCAGGGAATCGTGGAACTTCTTACGTCTATATCATCCGACTGGATACCATCGTTGTCCGGGATGCCTTAAGGGATGATTTACATGCCGCCGATAGCCTTTATGCCATCGCCTTTGCCAACAGCGCAGGTGTCTCACATCCGGCCAGTTCCAGCGTCCTGATCCTCTAGTAGGCGACTTCCGACCCCTCTGGCAGGGCGACTTCCGACCCCTCTGGCCCGAGCAGAGAGAGGCAAATAACAGCCATCATCCATCTGCCGACAAACGAGTACTGTAGTGCGGACGACCCAGTGTCCCTCACCCCAGAGCATCAGATCAGGATTCAGGGGTCGCTCGCCCAGATATGGGCCGATGCTCGGGCTCGTACGGCGATCTTCTATTCGGGGGAGCTCGCTAACAGTCATACCCAGATTTCCACTGGGATATGCACGCTGCTTTTATATATTACTTTTCATCCATTCGGCTCTTATACGCTTCTTGTTGCTGCAGTTCTGGGTTGAGAGTCTGGTCATGTGCCACAGGCTCGCTTATTTAGAGTATGAAGTCCAGTAGCTACATGCTCCAAGTGACAGTTAACTACCTCACAGGCATAGGTGGAGCAGTGAGCATCGAAGTGACCCAATTAAGGGCCGATCTGAATAAGAGCTCCGAGTTGCTAGAAGCGAAGAGGGGCAAAAGCACTGAGTAGGCTACGCAACTAGCTCGACTTAATAAACAAGTCAGCTCCTTCGAGTCCAAGATCCACTCGGCCAACACTCGGAAGCTCTGAGCTATTAAAGACTTGGGAATCAAAAATAAGGAGTTTTGGGTGTTGGCTCTGAATCTGAAGGAGGCGGAGTCCACGCTGAATACCGAGCGAGAAGGTAAGTCGGCCGATCAGTCTGCAGCGAAAGCCCAGCTCGATGCCAAGGATCAAGAGCTGACCAAGTTGAAGGTGGATCTGGAGGCATCCCGAGCGGTCCTTGAGACTTATCATGGTGGCGAGTCGAACCGGTTTGAGCTCATGAAGCGGGCCTACCTCCGCTCGGACATCTTCAATGACAAGGTCACCAATTGGGCGCTCAGTCTTTTCAACCTTGCGATCTACGGGACGCTCGACCAACTGAAGGACAGCGACTACATTTCGATCGCTCTAACAAACAAGGTCATCAACCGAGACAAGATGACCGAGTCGCTATCTGACGATGTTTTGGATTATCTTGAGTGAACCTGCTTGTGCGAGTTTTGCCTCATTTTGTATTGCCCTTCTGAAACTTGTAATTTTTGTAAGTGTTAATAAATGATCGTTTGTTTGGTGCACGTTATTACTTGATGTCACTCCTTCGCGCTGTGCCGATTAGTGCTTCTTTGTTTTATTTTTCGACTTATTTATCCTTGCGCTACTGCTCAGGATCGAGTAGGACTGCGAACTGCTTACCATTTCATGAAGAACTTCTAAGTGTGACTTCGTGGCCCACTTATCAGCGTCGTACTACTCGCTTAGATAAGCCGTCTTTCATTGATCTCGAGTTTATAGCTGTCACTCGGCTCTTGAAGACGCAATCTTGGATAGAAGGTCATTGCTCGACCGTTGACATGCGTAAACAAGGATTTAAGGTCGCCGCTCGACCTTTGATGAAGACCAGGGTTTAACGTCACCGCTCAACGATTGACGAAGATTAGGATTTAAGGTCGTCGCTCGACCGCTGATGACGATCGGGGTTTAACGTCGCCGCTTGATGGTCGACGAAGACCAGGGTTCAAGGTCGTCGCTCGACCGCTAATGATGACCGGGGTTTAACGTTGTCGCTCGACGGTTGACGAAGACCAGAGTTTAAGGTGGTCGCTCGATTGCTGATGACGATCAGGGTTTAACGTCGCCGCTCGACAGTCGATGAAGACTAAGGTTTAACGTCACCGCTCAACGGTCAGTGAAGATTGGGGTTTAACATCGTCGCTCGACGGTTGTAATGCGTAGACAGGAGTTTATAGTCGTCGGTTGACTTTTAACTTGGCCGATTGACTCAAAAGTTTGGAGAACTGTGTTTTTATTCATGTTTGTCCTGCATCAAGAAGACACACACATACAGTACATCAATATTCACTCGCTCACCTCACCCAACCCTGTAGGGCTGGAGATGGTTCGCGCTCCATGGCCGCTCGAGCCCTCTTCCATCTTTGTCCTCCAGGTAGTAGGCTCTTGAGCGGAGTTTCTGTACAACCTTGTAAGGTCTTACCTATGGCGCCTCAAGCTTGGTGACGTCGTCGACCGACTTTTTTCTCTTCCACACCAGATCATCGACTTGGAAGGATCTCGAGATCACCCTCCGACTGTAGTTCTGCTTCATCCGTTGCTGATACGCCATCAACCGAATAGTTGCCTTATCCCACGCCTCATCCACCAAATCGAGCTCTATAAGTCTCCGCTCGGCATTCCCCTCGTCGTAAACCTGCACTCGGTCAAATTCTACTCCGATCTCCATGGAGACCACCACTTCACCGTCGTACACCAGATGAAATGGTGTTACGCCGATCGCCTCCTTTGGAGTCGTACGAAGGGCCCACAGAACACTGGAAGCTCGTCGACCCACCTGCCTCCTGCATGGTCGAGCTGAGCTCGCAGACCTTTGAGAATCTCCCGGTTGGTGACTTCTGCCTGGCCGTTGCTTTGGGGGTAGGCCACAGTGGTGAAAGTCTGCTAGATGTCATAGCCTTCGCAAAACTCTTTGAGCCTCCGACCAGCGAACTACCTCTCTTTGTCAGAGATGAGCCGGTGGGGGATGCTGAACCAACACAGAATGTTCTGCTAGATGAATTTGCTAGCCATCCGTTCACTTATTATGGCCAGCGGCTCGGCCTCCACCCATTTGAGAAGTAATCCATCGCGATGAGCAAGAATCTTCGCTAAGCGGTCGCCATGGGGAATGACCCAACGTTATCCATGCCTCGGTTGAACTGGCAGGACACCGTAGACGTCTTCATCTTTTCGGTCTGTCGATGTGGGATGTTGTGATACTCCTGGTAGGACAGACAGGTGACTACCTTCTAAGCGGCATCCTCTTGGAGAGTGGGCCAAAAATATTCGGCCAGGTGAATCTTTCAAGCCAACGAACAACCGCTCGGATGACTTTCGCAGAAGCCTTGGTACACTTCTTGGAGGATGTACTCTACGTCTTTCAACCCAACGCACTTAAGCAATGACCTTGAGAAAACCTGCTTATAAATTTTCGCTGAATTAGTTTGCTAAATTGCAGAAGCTAAGTTTGGGAGAGGCGTGGTTGATATTTAAGGGCGAGGACTCTGTCGACCCGGTTTTCTCTATTGATCCTGTCTGAAAGCGTGAAGCTGGAAAGCTGGGAGGTGGCTGCTTCGCTAGCCGGACGTGGACTTCGCTCCTCTTTGTAAAACAAACGGCGTCAGTGTCGGGTCAGGGAAGGGTCCCTGGCGTTGGCCCTCCGACGCTCAAGTCAGTCACCGGAATGTAGAGAAAAGTGGACAATAGTAGAACTCAAGAATAACACGTACTTTCGTCGGTGATGAATCTCCCTTTATATAGAGTCCTGGTGGGCAGCGTGCGCACTTCTTGAGTCATGGGCATGCTCCCCCATGTGTCCCATGAAAAAGCCTTGTCAGGAAAGTACCTCTAACACCATATCTTAACAGGGCATACATATCCTTGACGCGACAGTAGAAGCTTTTGTCGTACGATATGCCTGTTGACTATGTCTCGTGTCAACGGCACTATCTCCCAAAAGGATGTTGGGAGATACTGCAGTGGTCCCTTTGTTTGACCGAGCGGGGTAGCCGATCGACTGAGACTCTGCTCCGTCCGTGGACAGGTCCTGCTACTTGGCCGAGCGAGGTAGTCGCTCGGCCGGAACTCCTCCGCTCTGTCAGCCTCCATGGTTCTTCTATGCGGTGACCGTGTAGTAACATATCTTCTCCCATTCAGACCAGCTATACGGTCTCTCTCGGCGTCCTGCTACTTTGTATTGAGCATCGGCTATCTTGCTATCATCCTGAGCGGATACTCAGTTTGCTCGGTCACCCTGCTCAGCCGGGCGACCTACAACAGAGGCCGCGGGCTCCTGCGCTAGGTATTCGACCATTGCCTATTGGCGCTCGGCCAACGTCTATTGTTGCTGTTGCTCCACTATCTTCGCCGCTTGGGCTTATATCAGAATATCAAGCTCCTCTTACGTCATCGTTGTAAATTGTTCAGCGTCTTCCATCTTCTCGTTCGAATGCAGGTTGTCTTCCCACAGACGGCGCCAAAATGATCTTGTCCGAATGTGTGAAGCTAGAAAGCTGGGAGGTGGCGGCTTCGCTGACCAGACGTGGACTTTGTTCCTCTCTACAAAACAAACGGGGTCAACGCTAGGCGAGGGAATGGGTCCTCGACATTGGCCCTCTGACACTCAAGTCAGTCACCGGAATGTAGAAAAAAGAAAAAAGTGGAGTAACAGTAGAACTCAACAATAATGCATATCTCCGCCGGTGATGGACCCCCTTCGTATAGAGCCCTGGTGGGCAGCATGCACACTTCTCGAGGCATGGGCACGCTCCCCTATGTATCCCATGAAAGGGCTTTGTCAGGAAAGTACCTCTGACATCATACCTTAACAAGGCATGCATATCCCTGATGCGATAGTAGAAGATTTTGTCGTACAATCCGCCTATCAACTATGCCTCGTGTCAGCGGTATTATCTCCCGAAAGGATGTTGGGAGATACTATAGTAGTCTCGTTGCTTGACTAAGCGGGGTAGCAGCTCGACCGGGACTCCGCTCCATCCATGGCCAGGTCGCGCTGTTTGGCCGAGCAAGGTAGTCATTCGGCCGGGACTCTTCTGCTTTGTCGGCCTTTGTGGTTCTTCTATGCGGTGACCGTCTAGTAACATATCTTCCCCCGTTCAGACCAACTATGCGGTCTCCCTCGACATCCTGCTGCTTCGTATTGAGCGACGGCTGTCTTACATATCATCCTGAACCGGAATGGGGGTCGGCTAGGATATATCTCCGCTAGTCGGGGACTGACTATCCGACCGGCCATTGCAATTGTTCTCCGTCCGACCCTTTGACACCCGGGCATTGATCGCCTTGACTCTGACCTCCACCTTGGTAGTTGACCTTGTGCCAAGTAGACCTCCCTCCATCGCCGCATCATGTTGTTCTCCCATTGTTTTTGTATTGGACTAAATCCCCTTGTTTGAATAGAGGAATGATGCCAATCTAAGAATCTCTTAGTTCCTTGAGTCTAATCAGCTCAGAGCTAGCACCAATACTTCAGCTCCTTGCACCTAAAGCTTATCACCTCTCCATATCCATTGATGGAATGCCACTTTTTTGCCTGACCGCCCTTCACCGCATCTTCTGTCTTCTCCTCAACATCAACAATGCTTTTATCATTTCATTTGTCATGTTGAAGAATGCCAAGAGGTAGATCGACATCAAAGCAAGGCCATATGTTGATGCACGAGATGACCTCTTGTTGTCTTCTAGTTACTCTCAACTTATGCTTTTTTAAGGGAGTAAATAGAATCTTGGGTTATCGATCAAACCCTTTTCTTGGAAATATTGCTAGACTAAATCCACATTTTGACCCATTGAACCCAAGTGTACAGTTTAACTGCAATGTGTTTGTAGCTCTTTGTGTTTATGCTCCTTGTTAAATGTAGGAGGTGTTAGAATGTTATGATTATGTTTCTACAACATCTTGCTTCACTTAAGTCACAAAAGTCAAACTGTCCCTCTTTTGTGCTCAAGGACAAACACATTGCTATAGGGGAGTGGCATTACATATGTAGTGATCCGATCCAGCTATGGAAGTTTTTTTGGAGAAAGTTATGCAAGTAGTTTATGTTTGTCTATCAAGCTGAGGGGTGCCTTATGGAGTTGAGTAATTAAAGTTGTGTATACATATTATATAGATATTCATGTAATGGGAATTGAAACCAAGTTCCGTCTTTAAAAGTTGTCATATTCTTCCTCTGTTTGCCATGATGATATCAAGATCAATGGACTATCTTATGTTTGGTTCATAGGAGAGATTTTCCCTTCTATTGTAAGAATCAGCAAATGAGCATGGGGTTGTAATCGAACGGGATAGACATGACTTCATGCCTCATGTCAGTAGGCTGTTTAACACCATGGAGAACAGGACTGTCTTGTAGGTGTTTTAAACACACCTCAGACCAGTGAGCCGCTTCACACTATGGGAGAATAGGACTATCTCATAGGGGTTTTTCAATTCTCATAATTCTTCATTAACCAAAAAGAGAGCTTCTATATACCTATATGTTGGAAAAAATTGAATGAAAACGCGACGTGTGGGTTGTAGTCCCACAACGATTGAAAGCAAGGCTTTCCGACTGATTCGAAACAAAGGGGGTTGGAAATCCAGGGCCCGGATGACATCAACCCGAGGGGTATTTTTGTGAACCCCATTGTTTGTTATATCAGTCAGACAACTTGTTGATCAACATACAAGATAAGGAAGATCACCAGCTTGCTTACACGCCACGTGGCACGCTTGCTTGTGCCAC
Organism: Zingiber officinale; assembly: GCF_018446385.1. Lineage (NCBI taxonomy): Eukaryota > Viridiplantae > Streptophyta > Magnoliopsida > Zingiberales > Zingiberaceae > Zingiber > Zingiber officinale. The sequence goes on from NC_055999.1 coordinate 6,049,438, forward strand.
ATGGTAAGCAAGGCCACATGGCAAGCAAGCTTGCTGTGGCCTTGCTGGCAACTTGCAGCCAACAGCAAGCCATGTTGTGGCTTGCAGCCAACAACAAGCTATATAAGACCTTGAGCACAGAAATGAAGAATAACACAGCTTCAGTGAGTTTCGTGTGGAAAACTAAGCTTTGTGTGCATGTGCTCTTTCCTTCCTCTTTGACTCCCATGTTTTCTTCCCTTTTGTTGGGCATTTCTTTTGCTCAACAAAAATTGTGATAGTTTTCGGATCTAGTTCAGATCGTCACGACAACCAGTGCTCGGTTGTGTTCGTGATCCTATCGTTTTATCCTGGGAGACAGACGTCTACCTAATCCTCTGAGCACCGTGGAGGGGCCGAATCTGTTTTAAGGAGACAGCGCTCTGCTGGACTCGGCATCCACTTTGAGTTCGTGTTGCAGCTCCTGACATCCTGTCAACAACTCTCGACAGCAACTTGGCGCTGCTCGACAACTCACGGTGTCCGCAACTCACCTACTCGGCGCTTGGATCGACTCACTAGAGTCGATAGTTTGAGATTATCTGCTCAAACCTTGTTGATTGTAAGTACTTGTGCATTTGGTATGGACTTAGAAGCGTGAAACAGAGCTTCTGAGACGATCACACAAAGATTGTAACGGGTTTATTCCCAACAATACTTAAAACAGATTCATTCTGTTATGATGGCGGCAGAAAATGTTGAGATGCAACATGCTCAACATGTGCCGGCCTCCTCCGCCCCGATTGGGAATGTGCCAATCAATCACGGGGAAAAACCAGAAAAATTCACAGGAGTGAATTTCAAGCGGTGGCAGCAGAAGATGCTCTTCTACTTAACCACGCTAGGTCTGGCACGTATCTGTAGGACCGTTGGGTCGGCTAGAAGGGGGGTTGAATAGCCCTGCAAGAATCAAAATGCAAACACCCTTCTCGAACTCTTAAACTAATACTTGCATAAAATAAGAGAAATAAATAAAAGCAGAAAAGTAAAAGGCACACCGAGATTTACTTGGTTACAACCGGGAAGGTTGTTAATCCAAGAAAGCGTAGCACTAGTATCTCCTTCAGGCGGAGAAGCCTTTTACAGCAATGAAGCGCAAAACAGAAGCTTAAAACAGAAAAGCGTACAAGTGTAGAAAGAATGCTTGAGTTCTCAGTTGATCTGAAGCTTCTGGACCAACGCTATATTTATAGCCTTGGTCGGGGCGCCTGGAAGGGTTTCGGGCTCCCTGGGGGGGATAAATTTTATCCCCCAACGTTCAGATCGAGTTTTGACTCGATCTGGTGAAAATACTGGGTCCGGGCGCCCGGAAGGGTTCCGGGCGCCCCGGGCTGCTCCGGGCGCCCTGGAGCCCAAAGTCAACCAACGTTGACTTTTTCATCCGGGGACCACTGCTCCGGTTTGGTTCGGCTCGGTTCGGGTCTTCTACTCCGGATCCGCTTGCTTGGGTGATTTCTGCTATCCGGAAAAGGGCTCACCCGAACCCAACTTCCGGTCTTCTCGAGCGTGCTTCCCTCCGGCTTCTCGTCCCTCGAAATTGCCGCGTGTTTCCTTCTCGTCCACCAGCGTACTCATCCGCAGTCTTCGTCCCTCGGTCACCGACCTTCTCGCTAGTTGCGTCTCTTTCTCCCCGAGTAATCTTCCGCTCCGGCTTTCGTCCCTCGGAACCACCGCGCGCTTCCTTCTCGTCAGCCGGTGTACTCTTCCGCAGTGCTTCGTCCCTCGGACGCACAGCGTGCCGTCCTTCTCGCTAGTGTCTTCCGCTCGACTACCTGTGTTCCTAAGCTCCTGCACACTTAGACACAAGGTTAAATACACCCAGGACCTAACTTAACTTGTTGTTCACACCAAAACAGCCTTGGGGTTCCAACAGTATCTTGACCGAGGAAATTTCCAAGGTTGTTAAGGGTGTAGATGAGGTGAACACCCTCCTTCTGCTCGACAAATGGAATGAGTCTAAGTTCCTCTGTCGAAACTACATCCTTAACAATCTTGCCGACTCACTCTATCTTGTGTATTGTGAGATAAAAATGGCAAAGGAACTGTGGGAATCTCTGGACAAGAAATATAAATCGGAGGATGCTGGGGCCAAAAAATTTATTGTTGGCCATTTCCTAGACTATAAGATGAGTGACTCGAAATCTGTAATCAGTCAAGTCCAGGAGCTTCAAGTACTCTTACAAGAAATTCACTCAGAAGGTATGACTCTGAGCGAAACCTTCCAAGTGGCAGCTATCATTGAAAAACTATCAACTGGCTGGAAGGACTTTAAGAATTATCTGAAGCACAAGCGGAAGGAAATGAACCTGGAGGAACTTGTTGTTCGCTTTCGTATAGAAGAAGACAACAAGAATTCGGAGAGAAAATTGTTCTCTCAGGCTACTGTAAAAGCCAATGTTGTTGAGCACGGACAAAGCTCAAAACGGAAGCATCCAAAATCTTCCACGACGCAACCCAAAGGACAAAACATGAAAAAGAAGTTCTTAGGGAAATACTACAATTGTGATCGTATGGGTCACAAGGCTTCAGACTGTAAAAGGCCAAAGAAGAAAAAGCCTAAGGCCAACCTGGCAGGAGAACAGGATATGGATCTCTGCGCCGTGATCTCTGAAGTGAACCTAATAGGTTCCAATCCTCGGCAATGGTGGATTGATACTGGAGCCACCAGACATGTGTGCTGCAACAAGGAGCTGCTCCACAACTTCGAAGAAGTCACTGGAGACAAACTGTTCATGGGAAACTCAGCAACCTCGGACGTCATGGGCCAAGGAAAAGTGGTGCTGAAAATGACCTCGGGCAAGGATCTCACTCTAAACAATGTGCTGTATGTTCCGGAGATTCGAAAGAATCTAATATCCGGCTCACTGTTGAGCAAGCATGGCTTTCGCATTGTTTTTGAGTCGGACAGAGTTGTATTGTCCAAAAATGGAGTGTTTATAGGAAGAGGCTATGTATCTGATGGGATGTTTAAGCTCAATGTAATGACCATTAGGCCCAAGATAAATAAAAATGAAAGCTCTTCCACTTATATGCTTGAGTCTTCGTGTTTATGGCATGGTAAACTAGGACATGTTAACTACGATGTGTTGCGTAGATTAATAAACATGCAAAGCATACCTACATTCCACCTTGACCCAAAACACAAGTGTGAGATTTGTGTTGAAGCGAAAATGACAAGGTCATCCTTTCAACATATTGAAAGAAGTAATGAACCACTTGACCTAATCCACACTGATGTATGCGACCTAAAAGGTACGCCAACACGTGGTGGTAATAAATATTTCATCACTTTTGTAGATGATAACACAAAATACTGTTATGTGTATCTTCTCAAAAGTAAGGATGAAGCTATAGAGAAATTCGCTCTCTATATAACTGAGGTTGAAAACCAACGTAATAGAAAGATTAAGGTGGTTCGAAGTGACTGAGGCGGTGAATATGTGTCACCGTTTGCTGAGTTGTGTGCTGAACATGGGATCAGACACGAAACAACAGCTCCATGTACTCCTCAGCAAAATGGAGTTGCTGAGCGAAAGAATCGAACGCTTAAGGAGATGATGAATGCTCTTCTCTTAAACTCTGGATTGCCAGAGTCCATGTGGGGGAAGCTGTATTAACAGCTAATTACCTTTTAAATAAGGTGACCCGGAAGAAAATAAATAAGAGCCCTTATGAGTTGTGGAATGGAAGACAACCGTCCTACAAATATTTACGAATGTGGAGGTGTCTTGCCAAAGTATTGGTGCCTGATCCGAAAAGGATTAAGATAGGACCAAAGACTGTTGATTGCATATTTATTGGATATGCACAAAACAGCTCTGCGTATAGATTTTGTGTGTTTGAGTCACACATACCAGAGATACACAAGAACTCGATAATCGAATCAAGAAATGCCTCATTCTTTGAGCATGTATTTCCTTTTAAGACCCGAGAGGATGCTAGCTCCTCAAAACGGGCATATGAAACACAAGACGAAGAAAAAGATGCTGAACCAGTGGAGGTTGAGCTTAGACGGAGTAAACGAGCTCGAGTAGAAAAATCCTATGGATCGGAATTTATCACTTTCATGCTGGAAAGTGAGCCCCGGAGTTACTCAGAAGCAGTAAGCTCGTCTGATGGACCTCACTGGAGAGATGCAATTGCATCTGAGATAGAATCTATCTTCCAAAATCACACTTGGGAACTCGTGGAGCTTCCTCCGGGAAGTAAACCATTAGGTTGCAAGTGGATCTTCAAGAAGAAAATGAAATCAGATGGCACAATTGATAAATACAATGCCAGATTGGTAATCAAAGGATACCGACAACAAGAAGGCCTTGATTACTTCGATACATACTCTCCGGTATCGAGAATCACTTCCATTAGAGTATTGTTGGCTATTGCTGCTCTATGGAATCTCGAAATACATCAAATGGATGTCAAGACAGCCTTTCTAAACGGGAATTTAGAAGAGGAAATCTACATGGACCAACCTGAGGGGTTTTCTGTGCTAGAACAGAAAAACAAGGTCTGTAGATTGGTGAAGTCATTATATGGCTTGAAACAAGTACCAAAGCAGTGGCATGAGAAATTCGATAATGCCATGAAGGAATGTGGATTCAAGATCAATGAATGTGATAAATGTGTCTACATGAGAGCCACAGAGAGTGACTATGTCATCTTGTGTCTCTATGTAGATGACATACTTATCATTGGGAGCAATGATAAGATAATCAAATCCACTAAAGATATGTTGAACTCAAGATTTGACATGAAAGACATGGGCCTAGCTGATGTGATTCTAGGAATCAAAATTCTTAGAACGACAGAAGGACTTGTTCTTAGTCAGTCCCATTACGTGGACAAGATTCTTGAGAAATTCACCAAGGGTGATACTGCGTTGGCACGAACGCCGATAGATACGAGTCAACATCTATCAAAAAATCGAGGTGAAAGTATCTCGCAGATAGAGTACTCTCGAGTTATTGGAAGTTTGATGTACTTGATGAGTTGTACTCGACCAGACTTGGCCTACGCAGTAAGCAAACTGAGTAATACACGAGTAATCCCGGTGTTGAGCACTGGAAAGGGATAACAAGAGTACTGAGGTACTTAAGGTATACTCGTGAATATGGACTGCACTATTCGAGATATCCCGCTGTGATCGAAGGATACAGTGATAAAAGTTGGATATCTAATATAAAAGACTCTAAGTATACGAGTGGATATATATTCACTCTAGCTGGTGCAGCTATTTCCTGGAAATCTTCTAAGCAAACTGTAATAACCAGATCCACGATGGAATCTGAGTTTGTAGCTCTTGACAAATGTGGTGAAGAGGCTGAATGACTACGACAATTCTTAGAAGATATTCCACGATGGCCAAAACCTGTGCCGACAATTTGCATACATTACGATAGTCAATCAACAATTGGTCGGGCACAGAGCTATCTGTATAATGGTAAGTCTAGACATATACGTCGTAGACATAATACCATTAGACAACTACTCTCAACTGGAGTTATCAATGTTGACTATATGAAGTCAAAAGATAACCTAGCGGATCCGCTAACCAAAGGGTTAAATCGAGAGTTAGTTGCAAGCTCATCACATGGAATGGGCTTGATGCCGTTATCAGCGATCAGTACAGAGGACACCCAACCTATGCTGACTGGAGATCCCAAGAACTAGGTTCAAAGGGACAACTAATCTGCAGTAACTAGACACATTGTAGGGGAAGCCCCATGAAACAGTGACGAGACCAGGATAAGCCGATGGGCTTTTAATGATCAAAAAAAAAAGTAGATGGTAACTCTTGAGGGATCACCTATGTGAGAAAGAAGTGAGGCCGCTTCGAAGAGAATTGGAGGCACAATTCTGAGAGCTTCTCACAGAACCAGGCGTGTTCATGGCCAAGAACGAACACACTCATAAGACCTGAGCTATATCAGGGAGAGTCTTGGGTAAGATCTGTCCATGCTTACACCAACGGCCAAACAGTTCAAAGACATCACGTCTACTAATCAGCCAGTGAGCAAACAGAGTTTACAAGGGAAGGTTCAAAGAGTAACACCTACCTATCCTATACTCGACTCAACTGTCGAAAACTATCACAAACTCTTGTTTTCATTCATGTGGGGGATTGTTGGAAAAAATTGAATGAAAACGCGATGTGTGGGTTGTAGTCCCACAACGATTGAAAGCAAGGCTTTCCGACTGATTCGAAACAAAGGGGGTTGGAAATCCAGGGCCCGGATGACATCAACTTGAGGGGTATTTTTGTGAACCCCATTGTTTGTTACATCAGTCAGACAACTTGTTGACCAACATACAAGATAAGGAAGGTCGTCAGCTTGCTTACACGCCACGCGACACGCTTGCTTGTACCACATGACAAGCAAGGCCACATGGCAAGCAAGCTTGCAAGCCAAGTGACTTGCATGCAAGCCACAACGTGGCTTGCTTGCAGCCACCAGCAAGCCACGTTGTGGCCTTGCTTGCAACTTGCAGCCAACAGCAAGCCACGTTGTGGCTTGCTGGCAAGCATGCAAGCCACAATGTGGCTTGCTGTGCTTGCAAGCCAAGCTTGCATAAGGTCTATATAAGACCTTGAGCACAGAAATGAAGAATAACACAGCTTCAGTGAGTTTCGTGTGGAAAACTAAGCTTTGTGTGCATGTGCTCTTTCCTTCCTCTTTGACTCCCATGTTTTCTTCCCTTTTGTTGGGCATTTCTTCTGCTCAACAAAAATTGTGATAGTTTTCGGATCTAGTTCAGATTGTCACGACAACCAGTGCTCGGTTGTGTTCGTGATCCTGCCGTTTTATCCTGGGAGACAGACGTCCACCTAATTCTCTGAGCACCGTGGAGGGGCCAAATCTGTTTTAAGGAGACAACGCTCTGCTGGACTCGGCATCCACTTTGAGTTCATGTTGCAGCTCCTGACATCCTGTCAACAACTCTCGGCAGCAACTTGGCGCTGCTCGACAACTCACGGTGTCCGCAACTCACCTACTCGGCGCTTGGATCGACTCACTAGAGTCGACAGTTTGAGATTATCTGTTCAAACCTTGTTGATTGTAAGTACTTGTGCATTTGGTATGGACTTAGAAGCGTGAAACAGAGCTTCTGAGACGATCACACAAAGATTGTAATGGGTTTATTCCCAACACTATATTTATACAGTCCAAGTATGTATGTGAACCATCAACTGATAAAAACTCAATCAAATGAACCATAGAATCGAAGCCAGCCTCATATGTGGCTAGCTGTGATGCTGTTGCCATCAGACGCAGTGGTTGCAGACAGATTTACGGCTTGACTCTCATTATTTCCTATTTACCAACACTAATATGTTCTTTATTTTTGTGTTTCCATTAGTTACTTTCATTCATGTTATGCCACGACAAATAACCTGACCGGTGACATTCCTCCAAATTTCTTCAGAAATGGACTGGATTTTAGGTGTGTGGTCTGTTATTGCCTTGTCTGAAAATATTGTGGGTTTTTGTCTTTTTGACGTTTCCATAACCAAGGCTTGTATTTATTTACCAACAGGTATTTACCCGGTAATAACTTCTCTTTCCTCCCAAACAAATGAGATAAATTTTGTTTGTCCAAAGATTTTAACGCAGTAAACTGGTGAAAGATGGAAGTGCAAACCTGCAGATGTTTGCGCCAAAATGGTGTTTAGTGTGGATATGCCTGCAAAAAAATCCTGTATTTATTTTATCATATTGTACAAAATAGTTTTTTAAGACCTCATTTTTTTTTCCTTTTAGTTTGATTCGACTTCATTGGTTTATTGTGTGCCTTGTAGAAACGCACAGTCGGTGAAATCCTGAGAAATTTCGCCTCGAGTGTATCTCAGATGTTGCTCGAGGTTCCAAGATGCTTGTGATATCTATTTCTTTATGTCGCTCCATCCCTCGTAATAACTGTGATGTTGATGGCCTAACATGCATTGAGAAAATCATCGAGCAAAAATAAAAGTGCATCTCCTATTCTTTTTGTCACGTTCCATGTTGCTATGATGCGCCAAAAATATTAAAGTGAAACTTCATTCTATTATGATATAAAATGTCTGTCTCATGTTCTTCATGTAAAGGACACTTTTTCTCCAATAGTAATTTGTCCCAAAATTACTATAATGTTAGTTAAAATTATCCAAAGTAATGTTTGTCTTAACCATTATTTAAAATATTTGAGATTTAAGTGCCCGAATAGGCCTTGCCTGTTGCCAGGCTGGGTCACGAGCGTCCACCCTTTTTCTTCCTCTAACACCAACACACATGCTTTCCTACAGAATCATCATTTATCAAACAGCAGTCATCGACTTTGACGTCTAAAGAAAAGGCAACCAATTTTACTTATTTGCGTCGTCCTCGCTCTCCATTGCCCTCCCCTCCGTCGCAGAGCAACTGCACAGCTCTCGACGGCGGATGTTAAAACTTTTAAATATAAAAAATATTATTATTAATAATAAAAAATCAGAAATGGAAAGACATGCCAATGTGCCTACCACGACGCCCGCCGTACCTCGTGGCTTGTAAGCCCGAGCCAGCCTTGCCCGCCTCCCAAGAATGTTGTCCGAGGCAAAGGCCTGTGCCTCCGCCCTCCACCGGCGGTCGCCGGTCAGACTCCTCGCCGTCGCCCTCTTCGTCGCCCTCCTCCTCTGGGCCATCGACGCACTCTCCGTATCCATTACCACCACTATCTATTCTTCCTCCTCCGTCTTCGTTTCCGTTTCATCTGCGACCGAGGCGCTGTCACTTCCGGCTCAGCCGACCACCGCCGCTGCCGCGGTCGCGTCCCGAAGCTTGCAGTTCCTCAGCTGGATCTCCGCCCCTTCAACCCCCAATTTCACCCGCACCCTCATCTCCCGCTGGCAGGCTCCGGGAGGCGAGCCTTGCCGCGACTCCCGCACCACCGACATCTCCGTTCCTGGCCTCGACCACCGTCACGTCGTCGAGCTGGCCGCCGGGGAGACACACGAGTTCTCGATCTCAGCTCTGGGCGACGGCGGCAGTTCGCGCTGTGTCGGCGGCGACTACTTCGAGACGGACCTCTCTGGTTCTTCCTGGAAGTCGCGGCCGCCTGTGGTAGACCACGGAAACGGTTCTTACTCCTTCCAGCTCCAAGTTCACCCCGATTTTCCCGGCGAGTATAACCTAACCATCGTGCTGCTCTTCCGGAGCTTCGAGGGGCTCAAACTGTCCCCTTTGCGCTTCAAGTACAATCGACAGATGAGGAAGTTCCAGATCCGGTTCCGCCGAAGCAGCGTTCTACTTCAGCCGCTCCACCTCTGCCGCAGCGGCGACTTCTCCCGACCGGTCTGGTCTGGGCGGTGGACGCGGCACGCCGAGAACGACAGCTGCGGCGTGGACGGCGAGGGGCGGTACCGCTGCCTCGACCCTAGCCTCCTCTGCCCCGAACCGTGGTGCGAGGGGCCGTTGGCCGCACTGGAGAGCAATGGCTGGGTCTACTCCGCTCACTGCCGTTTCAGGGTGTTTACACAGGAATCGGCGTGGAGATGCCTCCGCAACAAGTGGCTCTTCTTCTGGGGGGACTCCAATCACGTCGACACCATCCGCAATCTGCTCAATTTCGTGCTCGGACGAACGGACATTGACTCCGTGCCCCGCCGATTCGACGCTAATTTCACCAATCCGGCGAAGGGTTCGGAGTCGGTGAGGATCACCAATGTCTTCAACGGGCACTGGAACGAGTCGATGAACTACCTCGGCTTGCAGTCGCTTCGAAACCAGGGGTTCAGGGACCTCGTCTTGGAGTTCTTCCAAGGCCCGACCGCACCGGACGTCATGCTCTTCAACTCCGGTCTCCACGACGGCATCTACTGGCGGAGCGTCCGGGCCTTCGCTCAAGGCGCCGAGTACGCGGCCGAGTTCTGGGAGCAAGTGATGGGGCATGTGGCGCGACGCACGGCCAATGCGCCAAGGATATTCTACCGGACGACGATCGCCGCCGGCGGGTACGCCAGGGAGCTCGCATTCAACCCGAGCAAGATGGAGGCTTTCGATGGCGTGCTGCTGGAGAAGTTGAAGGGCAGGGGGCTGATCACCGGCGGAGTGATCGACGAGTTCGACATGAGTTTCCCGTGGCACTTCGATAACCGATGCAATGACGGCGTGCATTACGGGCGAAAGCCGGCGAAGGCGCGGTGGCGCGATGGAGAAGTGGGACACTATTATTTTGTGGACTTGATGCTGGTTCACGTTCTCCTCAACGCCATATGCCATGTGTGAGCTATGGATCGACCAGCAGTCTCTCGTCAACAGATAGATCACTAAAATTAATGATATTTAATTAATGCTCTAACTATCTGTTTTTTGAAGCGAAATTGTGCAAAATGAAGTTTTCATTTATCATTAGGATAAATGTTGATGTGGCGATAAGAGTTTACCTAGCACGAGTTAATTGTCACGGTATAGGTTAAAGTCAAGATGGTCAACATCAGGACTTAAGCGAAGCTCAGCTGTATCCGGAGGGGAAGTGGTTCATCGATTGATCGGAGATTCCCTTATCTGATCGGCTATCTGAGTAAGCGAATACAGTTAATTCGGTCGGCAGGAAAATAAGATAAGCGGGTCGGGAGCCCAAGCCGAGCGGGGCACCCATCCGCCTCGGAGAAAAGCGTTAGCACTATATATAATAAATCGATAAAATGATAGAAGACGAAACACCGGATAGTTAAAGAGAAAATTAAATAAAACACTTTATTTATCATTAAATGAAAAGAAGTAAGACAAAGACATTCTCAGTGGAATCAATAACATTAAACCAGAGAATATAGAAGGTCATTCGAAAAGGTATAAAAAGGGGATCTCATGTATGATGAAAGGTATGAAAAAATTTTATCCAGAGTACTTATTATTTCCCGCTCCTATTTCTTTTTCTGATTTGAGCATCAAAAGGGCAACGTCAGGAACTTCTTCACTAGTTTTGGTTTTGTTTTGCAGAGAACGAGATCTTCATCCAGTCAGTTGAACTGCCACCTACCCGGCTATCCAACTTCTCGCCCTCGAATAGGATCATTTTTTCTTGGTGGCAGCCTCCTCGGCTGAGGAGGAGTAGGGATGTAAATGAACTAAACGGTCCGCAAGATATTCGGAGCTCGATTTGGTAAAAAAACTCGTTCGAGTTCGTTCGTTTATCTTATCGAGCTGAGCTCGAGCTCGATTTCGAGCTCGACAGTTTTATCGAGCCGAGCTCAAGCTTAAAGATATTCGGCTCGTGAGCTCGCTAACATGTTCGTTTATAGGCTCGCGAGCAAAAAAAAAAAAAACTTTAAAACGAGCCTTAAATCGAGCTAAAACATGAGCTCTAAAACGAGCCAAAAAATGAGCTTTAAAACGAGCATTAAAATGAGTTTTAAAATGAGCCAAAAAATGAGCTCTAAAACGAGCCAAAAACGAGCTCTAAACGAGCCCGAAAACGAGTCTGAGCTCGCTTAACGAGTTAGGCTCGTTAACTTTGATAATTGAGCTAATAATGAGTCGAGTTCGAACTGTTCGCGAGCTTGATAATTCTAAAACGAGCCGAGCTCGAGCCTTGTAATAAAAGCTCAATTCGAGCTCGAGCCCGAATATAACTTAAACGAGCCGAGCTCGAGCCTAATATTGTTCAGCTCGGTTCGGCTCGTTTACATTCCTAAGGAGGAGGCAGAATGACGAGAGATGCGGCTTGGTGTGCGTGCGGCGGAGGCGACGAGAAGGGTCATCGACCTCCTCGTCATGAGAGAGAGTAGAGGAGAAGGGGGATCAACTGTTGGCCGGCGTCCGTGAGTGTCGGTCTGGAGAAGCTTGAAGGGATATGAGTTGCCGACGTGCTGGCAAGCTCAGGCGGTGAAGGTGGGGCGAGTGTCCCGCCATCCCTGTACATAAGGAGGCAGGGAAAAAAAATATGAAGGCCTCCTTTCTGATGAACACTGCCCCCTCTTAAAGCCTTAAACAATAAAATGACCTAAATGCTCCTCTTTTTTTCTTCCTAATTCCTCTTAAGTCCTTAAGATATATTCGCATCATTTGGATTACAAAGTTAATAGTATGCAATATAGATTATATTCAAATTCTAAGATTTAATATGTCAAATATACTCTTAGTCCATTTCTTGTACTAATCGATCGCTGCAGCCGCCATTTATCGCAACCACCGTTGGTCGCAGTCAATCGTTGCCACTGGTCATTGTCGTCGATCGCCGTCGTCAGCTGCCCGCCACTTGCTCGCCCGTCGCAATCGATCACCCTGCCGACGTCACCACCGCCCCTGCAGGCGATGCCGCCACCCCCCGCTGCCCGCCACCAATAAAAGTCGTAGAATATTTTTATCATTTTATAATAATATGAATTACATTTCTTATAAATAAAATAAAATAATGTAATTATCCCTATAATAAAAAATTATATAGTAATATAATATTAATTAAATTACATTACAAATTTAATTATATTATAAACTGTAATGTAAATGTCGCCTAAGATATTTTCTTATGCGAGGAAATTAATAGCATCATAATTAGGACTTTATGATTGCATTTTACCCCCTCACATTTAGTCCAAGTCCAAGTTATGTGAAGGAGTGGTTCAAATTGTTAAGTTTACCATGCTGTAAAAGGTGACTTTGTCACCCTGACGGCCCGAACTCTCATGGTTGTTTCATACTATTGGAGAAGGGTAAATAAGGAAATCGAAATTAACAATTATACACATGAAAGGATAATATTTTGGTCCTTACCAAAATTTAATTCTTACTTAAATCTATAAATCTATTATATGATAATCAACTATGTCCGGCGACAGATTGTTAATCTTATTAGATGCTTGCCGTCTTGCCGAACGAGTAAATCAGTTTAAAATCAAATGAAATAACTGAATAAAGAGATTAGACTGGACCAATCGTGGGCCGCAAGTCGAAGCGCTTCGTTTTGAAGAAATGGGCCAAAGTTACACCGTTACACATCCGTAGACCCGGACCGCTCCGACTCCTGTTCAAGCAATTCAAATAGGCGAACGAATTCGCCAGAAGAAAAAGCCCGTTCGCTTCTTCTCTCCAACTCTGTCCGTAATACGAGATGGAGGGTCGGCATCCCGTCCGTTGCAGCGAGAACGAAGAGCTCACGCTTTACCTACGGAGGAAGCGGCAGGAGAAGGCCGACTCCGGGAGCATCTCTGACAATCTCGACTCCACGCTTTCCGTCGCTTATCGCAACATCTGCAATGCGAAAACCCCGATCAGAACCCTTAAAGACCTGTCCTCAATAAAGTGAGGCTTGTTAAATCCTTTCTTTAGTCGCAAAAATGTCCTCTTGCTATTGAAGACAATTGTGTTTTCGCGGTTGCTAGGGGCGTGGGGAAGTGGATCCTGAGGCTCATGCAGGGGTTCTTCCAAGAGTCTGCCGCGGATGAGCCTTCCGCTAAGAATGATGCTCCTCGGAATGGTTATCCTTGGGATCCCAACATTTTTTTCTCTTTGGAAAATATGTTTATTTATGCATCCCCATTAGTTAGTATCTTCTAATAAATGCGAGTTTTGATAGGGAAGAAAGCAAAAGAGCCTAAAAGATACATACCCCAGAAGAATTCGGCTGCATATGCCTTACTTATTACACTTTACAGGTGCACATCTGGATTTGGTGTCATTGGTTTGTGATTGTTTTTTTCTGTATTTATTTATTGTGCATCTTTTTTATTTCTGTTTTTTAGAGCAATGCAGAATGGGGCTAGTTTTATGAAAAAACAAGAACTGATTGATGCCTCAGAAGCAAGTGGCCTTTCACGGACTTCAATTGCGTGAGTGGTTATTCATCTCTCTATTTTGCTGTTTTACGGATCTGTATCTATTAACCTGAACTGATGATTCTGTTCCTGGTCTTGATCACAGGACAGATAAGAGTAAGCAACCTGGATCTTTTGGGAGTTCGAGGGATTGGTATACTGGATGGAGCTGCATGAAAACATTGATATCAAGAGGCTTAGTGGTGAAGTCTAGCTGCCCAGCAAAGTAATGTTGCTTCCATCTAAAGATTCATGATTTGCTTGTAATAGTATAACACTAATTTAACAAACTCTCATACTAATTTAACAAACTTTTGCCATTCTTAGGATGGATACTTTATTTTTTGTTTATTCTATAATTAAAACATGCAAATGGAGGATATTGTCTCCTGGAGAAATGAAGTTGTTAAACGATATAACTTGCATCCAACTACAGACATTCAGAGTGTATGTTGATTGGTGGCCTACGAGATGGTGAAAAGCTGGGATATTATGGATATCTAAAAAGTACTTCATTGTTTGTGTATTATATTAATGAAATGCATCTATCTTCAGAAAACATCTATTCAGTATAAGTGACAAATTTCTCAAACTTTTGGAGCAAGAATGGAAATTGGGGATAGAAGCTAGTTTCATCACCTTTGCCAGTTAGTTACAAGTGTGTTGAGAGCGAGACAATTATATTCAATGAAAGTGGCATATTCTCAATTTTGTGGAGCAAGAATAGGAATAGGGAGAGAAGCAAGTTTCATTGCTGTGGATAGTCAGACACACACGAAAATGATATATATCCTTGCATTTTTGCCATCTATGTGAGTTGCATTAAAATACATTGAATTTGTGAAAAATAAGAACAGTGCAAAGTTACATGGAAATAAGCTTTATGTTTCTTCTATATATGTGTGAGTTTCTCCTTTTAGAAGGTTATTCTTTTTACAAATTATATTGATATTTTTTTTGTAGAACTGAATATTAGTGGCCACAAATTTTAGAAAAGAACTTTAGATTCTAATTTAAAAGGAATTTTGAAGACTTTTCACTTTCATGCTTTAGTTGGCCGCAAAAAGGTGAAACCGTCACTCGACGGCCTCTCCAGGATGGCCCCCCACTGCTTGGAAGGGAGGTAAATCATGGAGGGCTTTGTCCAGCAACAACAACGTATGTAAGGAGGGGTTGAGGCAACTAGTGGGGCATTCTGTACCGGCTGGGAATCGACCCAGGCCTATTAGTAGTAACACCCTTACATGAACCAATTGCGCCAGTCCGTGGGGGCACTTTAGTTGACAACATAAATGATTGCCAAAGTTCTTTTTAGTTTTACACTTGCATCTTCCACTATTGTAACTATAACTTCAAGCTCAGGTCTTTGGACAATCAAATCATGGGTGACAGATACCTTTATAGTCTTAGTCTTATATCAATGAACACCTCTTCTTTTTTTTTTTTCTTTTTCTAAATTCATCCAAGATTGACTCTAATTTATTGGGTTATAATCTCTAAAAATTGTCCATGGGAAGTCATTTTCATTTTACGATATTATAAGGCCAATTATGAAGATTAGAGTTGTTGATCAGATTATAGGTGATTTAAAATTTTAAATATTAGACTAGTGTATCGAACCTATGTCAAGTTTTTACTAGATGGGTAGGATTTCTCTAATGTTAAATATTTTGTTGCATCCTACATTAAGGTATCCAATACCAGCTGTTCCTACCTTATTCCAAAAGGAAGCAGACTTTTTCACTATATAAGTTTCACCTAAAACAACCACTTGGATCAGCTTATTCTCCAAAAAGTAGCTAAAGCGGTTTGACTAGGCAACCTAGGTGATCTAGATGCTCGGTTTAGGCAGGTTCAATTTAATCAAAACATATGGTTCATTTGTTGGTTTGATTCTTCTTCATTTAACCTTAATCTCAGCTTTCTCCTGTGTATTTCTTTGTGGTTTTCTCATATTTGATCTCCTTTCTCTTCAGATAGCCCCAATTACAATGTGTAACAGAGCATTGCATACCTGCTCAACAAGTTAGCAAATATGCAAGATAACAGACAATTAAGTATCAATACAAACTTTGTTAACAAGTTTTCTATAAACATTAAATGTAGGATATTTATACAAGTCAAAAAGTCATTTATCAGATAACTTCTTAAAAAAAGACAAAAATTACAAAATTTAATATTCTTTCTCAAGACTCTTGTAGCAAGTCTCGCTTGCAACATGGATGCCTTATCAAAAAGGAATTATTCACTTCACTTAGTAAAAGCTAAAATAAGTAAATAACACACATTTTAGCGATGCATATATGGTTGAATTAAAATTTAAAATTAAAAAAATTGTAAACATTGACAGGAAGCAATTACATCATGTTATATACACTGGCATAATACCATAAGGAAACCCAAATTCATTCATGAAACAAGATATTGCCAAAGGTTTAGGTTATTACCACAATAAGCTCAGAGGTATGAGTCTAAAATTGTCATACTTAGCTTTGGTATATGGTAGATGTTTTCTGTCATTATTAATACCATAAGAAATTGGTCCTAATATTGTTCTCCATGTCTTAATTTATTTTTTTGTCCTCTTACTCCTGTTCAGATTCATGCTAACGCAAGAAGGCCAAGAAGCTGCAAAAGAATGCCTCATTAGATCGGGGAATCTTCAATCCATGTCAGAAAATAATATATGCCACAGTATTTCTGATGCTCAAAGTTCACCTGTTGTTAAATTGACTCCACAACTATCAAGCACAAGCTGTCAGCAAGAAGTGATTGACATTTCAAATGAGGTTGCAGATAAGGTTTGGGCATCTTCTGAAGTACATGTATGAGTTTTGTCTCTAGTAGGGGATAGTTCTCTATTCAACTTAACTAGTTATGAGTACTCATGTCTTCTCTATTCAACTTAACTAGTTCGAGTACTCATGTTGTGCTGGCCAAACTGGTTCAACATGAGAGGCAAGTTCAAAGCATGTAGATAGAGATGAGAAGAGAGAAGAGAGAAGGGAAGAGAAAATGAGGGATAAAAATAAGAGACATAGGTTTTCTTGATATATACTTTTAGGTGATGATGCCTGCTATATATTTTATTTGAGCTAATGTTGAATTATAATAATCAACTTGGTAGAATCTTGACGTTCCTTTAATATTTTGACCAGTTTTTGGCTTTCATATATTAATCCCCAGGGCCTGCAAGCTGATCTCTCTGATTATAGCGTGGATTATACAGTCCAGGGAAAGCAGTGCAGATCAACATTTATCAGCATGCCCAACGTTCAGGGTATTCTTCTTGCTTGCCAAATTAATTTAATCTGTATAGTGTTAAATTTCATATTCCTTTTTTCCTTGCATTATACTTATACCTGAATTCTTTGGTTGGTTCTTCAGATATTATGACCACCATACCTGAAGCCAATACGGCGTCCCAGATTCCTGTTTGCTTTGATGTCACTCAATCTTTCAATTTACGAGTTTGCACTGCAGTTGTATGTTTAATCTCCTTGCTGTGCAACCATATTTTTCAAGTTTTAGCGTAGCAAAATTAAATTAGTCTCTTGTGATCAGAGATTTCAAAGAAGCATTAAAATTATTTTGACTAACTGTTAATTAATCCTGATTCTTAGGATCCTTATTCGCACAAAGCATCTGCTAATGATGTTATCAAAGGAAATGACAATATTCTTGCCATGCCACCACATGATTTTGGGGAGAAATTTCGGGATATATATGATGTTATCTTGATATTAGATGATCGTGAAAACTTTGGGTTAGCAACTTTCCATTTTCATTCTATGCTTTGATTTTCTATGTTATCTGATCACAAGTCTTATTTCATTATTTGATGTCTCTGCCAATTAAAATAGAACACCACTCATCCACAAAATAACAAAGAACAAACTCCTAGATTCTTTGTTATTTGGGTACAATTTACCACTCATCCACAAAATAACGAAAAACAAACTCCTAGATTCTTTGTTATTTGGGTACAATTTGTCAAAAACAACAATAGATATATTTTATTACTTGTAAAATTTTGTTAAAGAACATCAAGACAGAATTCAAACACCAGTCATTCTCTTCTAAGAAATAAAAACAAAATTTTATTTGCCTTTTTCTATTCTTTTTATTGTCTGTTATAGATGATTGACAAAAACAATGGTATATATATAATTAATTAATGCTAGTTAAAGTCTGTTAAAGGATAATGAATGTTTCCAGTTGATCTTTTTTCATAATGAATATTTTATAGCATTTTTCAAAATGACCATGGACTTTAAATAAAACAAACAGTATTGGTTAGTAATATTCCATATTCCATTTTGTTGAGAATTTGACATTTTCTTAACCTTTCATTACAAAATTTTTCCTTTTCATTAGCTTTCTTAGTTCATTTACCCTCATTATGAAGTATTTAAAGGATTATAAAGGACCGCTAGGAGCAAGGGTAAATAGATGATTCACCAAAATCTCGCAAAAGCCCCAACACAATCAAAAGTTAAATAGAGGGTTAGATGGAGTGCCAGGAATGTAATCTAAGTATGAAATGAATTTCAACCAAAAATAAATAATAGAACACTTGTAATGTTAAGATTAATTATTAAATTGCAACAAAAAGTGAGAAAATAAAATACAACGATATATGGTATTGAATTGCAATGAAGAATCTTGTATTAAATGGCGAGGAAAAAATTTGTATTGAATAGCAACAAGAAAGTATTGAACTGCAATGAGAAATCTAATTAATAGCAATGAGAAAAACAAAGATAGAAGAGGTTTATGCTAACATGACCTTTTAACGTGGTTTAGAGACCCCTTCTACTCCATGGCCCATGACGCTCTTTTGCGACATTTTTTCAATGGAAAATCTATCAATAATCAATCGACCAAGAATGCTCTTTACAATCTTGTGAATACAAGCTCAAAAGTCTCAGATTGAATATACGACAATAATATCGTCTATGACTCTATATCAAAACTTTGATGATCTTTTTCTCTTTCACTAATGTGGAATTTGTGTAGGAAAGGGAAAAGGAACTCAATCTCACCCTAGAAAGGATATAAATAAAGCACCTAGGAAGAGAAAGAGAAACAAGCAAAGTTCGATGTACATATAGAAACTATACACAAAGTGCTTAAGACAAACCCTCAAGGAGCTATTTATAGTTAGTTTTCATCAATTATAATTTGTATCTATATCTCATTCATGACGCTTTTATGATCTGGAATTCAAATTCATCCTAATTTGTGACCTTTGGTGGACCGAGTTGACCAAGTAAAACTGTATTGTTTGATTGACAAAAGCACCTTCAGATCAATTAACTATATCATATAATAATAGTTATATGTTGGGTTGGTCAACCAATGTCCTTGGTCAACCAAACCAGCCTGATTGGTTGACCAATGGTGAATAATGACCATTGAAACTCATTTTTCGAGCTTTACTAGGTTACTCATTTTAACCTATGCACATATTTATTTACTACAATACATTCAAGTATTTTGGGCATTCTTTCACAGTCAAAACATTTCCTAGCTGATGCATCCAATTAGTCTATCCGTTCAATTAAATCAACCAACTTGTCAAATAGAAACCACTCACTCAAATATGCTTGTCAAAATTATAAAAAAAACTTGAGGGATTAAAGGTATTTACCTTTGACTATGTATTTTTGTACACGTTTGTGCCATCTCTGTCCATCTGGCAATGTGGTATTCAATTAACCGTATAACAGTTATTAATAAATAACACAAATCCTACTTAAATCTTATGTGTAAGTCATGTAGAACTTTGTTGTTATGTGACTGAGTTGTTAATACGAAGCTATGACTCAATAACCTGCTACTCAATTCGCATTAATCCATGCTCATTCTATGATCAACCAGGCAAGTTAATGCTTTTTTTTTTCTTTTTGTTTTAACTTTTTAACTCAAATAAATGGTCATGATAGTACTCACAAAACACTTTATGTGGTAAGAGCAACTCACAAATTTCATTTTTTTCTTACTTAAACCTTTTTAGGTCCCGTTCAAGAAAAGTCATTGATAACATACAGATGCAATTCAATATCTTAGTAGAGGTGAGTTCCTTGAAGAACTGTTTGAAGAGAACTGTACTTTTGACATTTTTTATTATCGATTAAGATTTGGTTTTGGTCCTTATTTCCACAATGTTTATCTTAGGATCTAAATTATGTCAAATTAGAAAATGTTGTAATATTTATCCTTGCTTCAATTAACATAGTTTTCTGTTTCAAGCATGCACTCATTGTGTTTTTTTTTTTTTTTCAAATGCACTTATGCCTTTTAGTTGTTACTCATCAAGTTTCCTACTGCATTCTACAAATCACTGAAGTCACATGATATTATAGATTGTTTCAATAAAACAACCATAAAGATCATCTAAGATGTTAGCATTATTAAGGCCATACTGATATTCCATTTTATTAGTTGATAATTTATAAGAAAGAAAATTCAGATGTTCGAATGGAAGAACAATCTTCCTTAACTTATTTGTCTTGAGAACATTGATAAAATCTTGGCTACTGTCTGGATGGTGAGTAATTTGCTTTTTTCTATTATAATCTGACTTGAACACAGGGTTTTCCATATGTGAGTGGGGCTCCTTGAAGAATAGGCCAATCAATGTAAGTATGCAGATTGGGACAATTGCAAAGGGTGAAAAATACTGTTTTTATGATTGTAAAACAATTATCAATATGACTATTGGTGGCTTCAAACTGTAACCTCTGATAGCCCACTACTTGCCACAACTCCCTACACATACCACAACCAGAGCTGAACTTTACACCAACATAAAATGATTTCACAGACTTAACTCCACAGCTACACAAATGCATAAGTGCAGCTTGTGGAAACGACTACACAAACACATAAGTGCAGATCACTAAAAGAGCCAGTCCAATTTTTTGTTAGAACATCAGGTAATTTCAAAGAAAATAACATGATTTATTGAAAATCATGTGCAGTTGACATTATAGAATTGGTCCAAGCTTTTGTGGAATGCAGTGCTCATAAAGAGTCATTTCAATTTTTTGTGACAACATTGGGTAACTTCAAAGAAAATAACATGATTTATTTGGAAAACTTATCATGATTAACCTCTGGAGACTAAAGGTGATCCTATTCTGGTTAAGATGTATAATATGGTAGTAACAATTTCAAGTGTCATATTTTCCTTTTTCCACTTCGGGTAGAGAACATCAATGGTCTTATTAATTTTCTTTGCAGGCTAGACGCTTACCTGTTGGAGATGCCATTTGGCTTGCTCGACGTAGAAGGTGCAACACTGAGTATGTGCTTGATTTTATAGTAGAAAGAAAAAGAGTTGACGATCTTTGCAAATCAATTAGGGATAACAGATACAGAGATCAGAAGCTGAGATTACAGGTGTTCCTCTTTCAAAAATTTTTGTTACTCTGATTGTTCAGATTACTTAATATATTAGATAAATTATTTTCTTTTGTCCAAAACATGCATATTATGCTAGACTACTTGTAAGTGCTAGGTTAGTTTGCACAAAATATTTCATCTTATGGAAAATCTTAATGATCATTATATTTGTAAACCCATAAATGTAAAGAATGTAGATTTGACTACAATGGCTATAAATATTGGTTCTGCACTGATAATTGTAGCCTGTCCACTATATACAGAGATAAAAATGGCATAATGATTTATAAATAAATAATGGTTGACAGAAATTGGATGGATAGTCAAAATCTAATGTTCTTACTACTATCATAAAGTTTGAGAAAGTATCATTGCTGATGAGAGGGTGCTGCATTTTGAAGGTATAGTTTATACTTTATAGTCTGAGATACTTAGTTATTTCATTTTGAAGGATGGAGAAATTTGCAGTTGAAAGGAAGCTGTGTTTCTTGATTTAAAATGTCAATACTGGAAAGTTTTCTATTTTAAGGGATTCTACTTTACTGCTTTTTCCTGACCGAGATTCTGAAACCACTGATCCTCAATGAAATGATATATCATCTTACCCTATTGTCTGACTTTCAAGTAACTTGTGATATGGCCAGTAGTAGCTTGGTCACTTTTAAGTGTCTCCCACTCTCATGTATCTATGGATATTTGCCACAGTCATTTATTGTATGTTAATTCCACGTTGGTTATTATCAGGTGTTATGTCAGAGTCTTATGTGTGAGTGCTCATGGGGTTGCATTCCTTAATTGGTGTTCTTATCAGTGATGAGATAATTTCTAGAAGTGATAAACTAATGCTCTAGAAAAAGAAAGTAAAAATTAGGTTTGGTTTACCTAAAAGATTTTTTTATTGCATCATGTGTGCTTATCTTTTCGCTGTATAAACATATTTCTAGAGTTTGAACCTTAGAAGACTAAATAAAAATTGTCTGAAGATAAATACATGCCTATATCTTATAAATCTTCTTGCAAAGAAATTATTATCTTGCTGTAGTAGATCTCTCTATTGTTACATTATGTCTTTTTTAAAAGACAATATTCACTTATTTTATGTAGAGATGTGGAGTCCAAAAACTGATATATTTGGTGGAGGGTGACCCAAATAGTTTGGAGGCTGCTGAAAGCATTAAAACTGCGTATGCATACTGCTACTACCAGTTTATGTTATTTGCCATTTACATTTTTTTTGTACACTACAATTGCTGTATCAGCTCAACTAATTGTGTCATTTATTAAATAAAGCTTAGATTGGAATGATTCATCTTTTTTATTTTTTTAATATCCTCTTGTGAGTACTAATTGTGATGTATAGTTTAGTTTGCGGAATAAAAATGCATGTGCAAATGCATTTTTATAGGGTGAGTAACCGAAACCAACACTGGAATAAGGCATCACAAATTTCACTTGATCATTGATCCTTAGTTATGTACAAAATACCCCTGAACTTCTATTTGACTTCATTATCGATAAGTTTGTAAGGAACTAGATGCAGTAAACACGCAAACGCGCAACGGAAAACACTAGTTCCTCCAGAAGATCCATGCGAAGGGAAAAGAAAAATATACTAAGTTTACATAAGAACATGAGAGATTATACCTTTGTAGCGTGCTCACAGACTCTCGACAGCTCGGATCACAGCACGATCTCACGTTCGCGCCTCTACGGTATCCACACGAACAAGGGTTCGTTTGTCTCACAAACTCACAAATGAAGATAGGTTGTGCTAGCAACCTTGAGAATGGATTTCGGCCAAGAGAGGAGAAGAGCAAGGAGAATGAAGATCTAAGCCAAAATGAAGAGAAAAACACTTAAGTATTTTCATCCAATGAAAACACTTAATTAGCATTAATAGCCTTAATGAGCATTTACACTCCATTAAGGACCACACACTTGTAACTCCTCATTTCAAATTCAATTTCGAAAATTGAATCAAATGAATCATTGAATTTCGAAATTCAATGAATATCTCATTAATCCTTACTTGAGTCTAACTCAAGTCTCCTCACTTGAGTCTAACTCAAGTCTAATTCACTTGAGTCTAACTCAAGTCTAATTCAATCGAGTCTTACTCAATTAATCTCATACAATTCAAATTCAATAAATCACATTTCATTAATTTGAATTAACTCCTTGAGTCTAGTTTGAATTGGACTTAATCCAACAATTAGATCCAATTAAGTCTAACTCAATAAGTCCAATTCGGATAAGACTTAATCCAATGATTCATCATATGAACCCATCTCTAAATCTACTTGTTCTTTGTGTGTGACCCAATAGGTTCTCGTAACGTTGGCAATGTATCCAAATCAACATTTAGATACATAAGCAATGAGTGACATCTAGCAAGACATCATTGCTACCCAAGTGACGAGAAAGTCGAGATCCGACTTAACCTGGCCGTGGCTATTATCTTGTATGACTTTGTCCCTCTATCCTTGATATCTAGGTTGATCAATGAGTCATAGACCGTGTCATACTCTTATCAACCTTTGTGTTTCTTGATATCTAAGTAGACACTCAATCAAATAAGCTCAATATCTCATGTTGATTCATTTGCGCATAGTCATGCTTTCTTGTGTCCTACTAATCAAGGGGCCCACATATATCGCTTCCGTCATATGAAAGGAATAGATCCCATCTACATCAGTCACATCCCTCCGCAAAATTCATTGTATACCCAGTGATCGACTTTATTGTCCACCTTGTTACAGGTGACGTTTGCCAATACCAAAGTACACAACTCCTTATGTAGGGAACCGTGGCGACTTCAGGTCTAAGGAAGGACTATTCATACCAATAGTCACATAAGAATATTTATGACACTCATATAACGATCCATGAAACATTCTCACGGCGGGTCATTCAGTATATATTCTCTAATATGTACTCATGTGTCAACCTGATATCTCATATCCATGACTTGTGAGATCAAGTCATCCGTTGACCTACATGCTAGTCTCAACGCATTAATATTGTCCTTGTATATTAATACTCGATTAGGAATAGTTAAGAATAGTGTTCTCTACAATATCTCACTATCAATTCAACCAATTGATATACTGTAGATAAGAACCTACTACCCAAGGACATTATTATACTTATTCAATTGGTACTAAACTGAAATAAATATAATAACCAACTTTGCCTTTTATTAATAATGATATATGATACAAAATGAGCCCTTTACAATCATCTCATAATTGGTGTAAGGGCTAATACTAACAAAATTCCACCCTGTCTCCAAAAGTTATGATTAGCTTGCTTCCTTTTGCACTTATATTGGGCTGCAACATGCCTGAATTCTAAGTGAAACAGCTGAAATATTGTTGATGCAATAAGCATTTGTTTTCTTGGTGGTGTCTCAGCAAACACTGGTCCAGTGCAATGGGAGTAACTAAAATACTGCCGTCTAGATTTATAAATTCAACTTTAGTCAATTCCAACCTACTTTATCATACAATGATACAACAATTCCATATCAGCATGAATACTACTTTTTTGGTCTGCACATTCAATATTCAGTAGCGTAGACATATTTTGACCCACTCAAAGAACTTGCACTTTTAGTCTCAGTGCATATACTTGTGCAGTTGAGGGAACTTTTTTAAATAAAAAAAATCCACAATTGCATAGTTTTTGCACAAACTGTATCCAAAGGTTTGACTGCGAGACTAATTGCCTTACTAGGTGGTGTCTCAATGACACTGGTCCGGTGGTGTTTTTAACAACCATGTATGTATCATTCCACACCATGGTATTTTTCTATGATCCTCTGTATTTACTGCCTTTCCAATTTATGTAAAAAATTGTACAGCTGATAAAAGTATCTACATCCAGATGTTTCACAACAGAAATATTGGAAGGATTTGATGTACAAAGGACGAGTGGTTTTTCCGATACTGTGAGAAGATATGGCTATCTCACCAAATCAATAATTGAATACTACGATGAGCAGTTCTGTATTGGCAAGGTTCGGCACTCTGGAGTTTGCTCCTCATACAAGGAATTTATCAGTAAATGTCAAGATCTTGAGAAGATGACTGTTAGTGATGTTTTTGCTCTTCAACTCATGCAGGTGATTGATTATATTCATTTTTTTTTAAAAAAAAAATTATATCCATACTGGATGCCACTTTCATTTCAAGTTGCTTTTTGTATGTCAGGTTCCACAAGTAACAGAAGAGATAGCTCTGGCTGTTGTAGGTTTATATTCAACTGTTCTTTCCCTGGCTCAGGCATACTCTCAACTGGTAAGGACTGATTAAATCTGAGCATTTTTTTTTCTTTAGTTTTATATCCAATTGTTCAAGAGAGATTTGTTTGTTTAGTCAGTTAATATCGTCGTTTTCTTAAAGATGAAAGTGCTGCAATGCTTTATCTTGTCTGATATTGTTTAGGAGGGAGACCTTCATGCTCAAGAGGAGATGCTGAAGAACAAAAGTAGAGTTGTGAGCACACTAGCCAGCAGGAACATCTTCAAGCTTGTTTGGGGTGGCTAACACAACTGTTCTCCGAATACTCAAGAACCAACGAGGAAGACATGTTGATATGCAGTGGCTTGCCGAGGCCTGTTGCCATCCATTCCACTTGCTGGTGAGTTCTGGTGCCCCTACCATCAAGTATGAATTGCTATTGTCACTGGCATGTTCCAGTGTCCTAGGTAACCACCCCTTGTCCAACAAGCTCTAAGGTCATTTCATGGAGCATTTCTGCCTTAGGAGCATCCTTGCAAGGGAAAGACAAACTCCAGAGTGCAATGACAGTGTTGGATGCAAGATTTTTTCAATTGTACGAAGTATATATATGTATCTATCGTTCGAGTTTCATCACGGGCTTTTCTTAGTGCTGAACATTGTATTCTAGAGCAAGGGTTGCAGGAGAACTTTGGTCGAGTAAAGCATGATGGTTTTTTTTAATGACAAAGCCATGGTATTACAGCTACCGTTTTAAGTGCTTGTAGAAAATTGGGCCATGTGTAGTTATTTTCAGGCTTTATAAATTGTTTTCGCTCTAACAGTTCACTAAGAACTGCTTTAGTTTTGGACTAGTCAATATTTCAATCAGAGAATGTATCAGATAGCCATCATGAAAATCACTGTTTAATTCCCTTATTGTTATTTAATGGAACAAACTTAAATACTATGTCACTCGAAAATATCGAACAAGTCTTATATATCCCCAATGGTCGACTATATCAATTATCAAACCAGAACAAAATATTCAAGAGCAGGAACTTGAATCCCGTAGATAATTTTTTTGGAAGAATAATTGTGTAGATATTTGCTAAAGTAGAAGATTTGTGGATAAATTATCCTACACTTTTTCACCAATCGATTAATATATTCAATTTTAATTAAATGATATTAAATTTAGAATAAATAGATTTCACCGAAAAAGTAATTATACCTCGTTTTTAACTTTTTATATTTTGATAATTAAATAAATAGATGTACATAATTTCTAAACGTATACATAAATATTAAGAATATCATTCATAAATTAAACTGACATAATGAATAATAGCTAATAAATGTTATACAATGATATTAAAATTTGTGACAATCATACACGGCATAAAAATAAATTTCAATGCTACGTAAATGTCCGTGTTGCATGGTTTAGAAACAGCAGTGGAAAAAAAAAATAATATATATATATATATATATATATATATATATACACACACGTCACTACGATCAACTTATCCAATTCGATCTACTTGAAAAAAAATAATGGAAAAGAATATAAATAAATCCGACAATTTACATTTCGATGAAAAACTACTAGGCTGAGCAGCAGATTAAAGATGTGGAACAGAAGAAATACAGATCCAGCATATTACTCAAAAAAAAATCTATAAATTCATGTAACTTAAACGAGCCTACATTAAATACCTCAAACATAATGGAAAGCAGGACTCAAATCCCATCCTCTTCGGTCGCTTAGATGAGAGGGAAACTAAATTAAATGTTGTTGAAGGCGGGTAAAATCTTATAAATGACGATACATTAAATACCTCAAATATAAAACATGAAGTTCTAGATTCGAGTTCTACGCGAGCAAACTGCTATTAAATCTTGTTGAAGGCAACGATATCACAACTTTGGATGTACTCATTGCGTGGCTCTTCAGTGAGATAATCTTCAATGAGATTGTCAACGGAAACAAGATCATCTACAATAGTCATCATGATCTGCAGCTTCTTAATACCATAACCCACAGCAACAAGCTTAGCTGCAAGAAAGAGAAATGAACAAGGATTAATACCAAGGAAAAAGATAGTTTTAGATGAGGATTTTAACCACCAAAAAAATAACATCCAAACATACAACAATGATAAGGGTAAGCCACCTAAATAAAATAAAATAAAATAAAATAGACAACAATGATGCTTACATGCTCCCCATAAGAGGCCTGGCATCTCTACGCTTCGAACAGCTTCCTCCAACTTCTTCATGTCGGTCTCATCATCCCACGGTTTGACATCCAAAAGAACAGATGACTTTCCACCTGAAAAAGGAAGCAACGTATCTTGTGATTTCAGTGAACATTCAATAAGAAACATAAAATTAATTGGAACAGAATAAGAAATGTAAAGAAAAGGCTTACTTTCTTTCTTCTTGGAAGAGGCTTTAACAGCCGCCTCACGCTCCTCTGCTGCCTTCTTGTCTTCCTCTGTCTCATCACCAAAGAGATCTAGATCATCATCATCAGCATCTGCAGCCTCCTGAAATGCGGAAAATATATGAATACTAAAACACAATCATATTCATGAAGGTGAGACAAGACAAGGACTTGAACATGAACCCATCAAGATTTCCACATAAATTCTCAATGGGGAGATACATCATGCTTATTAGTTATGGGAACAAAAAGTTAACTTCCAAAGAACAAGAGACAATGCTCCTACAAAATTCTCTCACTGTAACTTTTACTAATGTACAGGGATAGTCAGTTCTGAAGGCCACAGATGGAGAAAATTGATCAAACAAAAATACTATTTACTTGTACTAGATGGACATTGAAGAGGATTTGTGGAAAAGAAATGAAACAATAGAAAAAATAGAAGTAGCAAAAGATCTAACAAGTCATAATATCATAGCAAACATATAAGATAAAAGAATTTATTAATTTCTTTGAGATTTTCCCCAAATAATGTTTCACCTTACATTTTATAGATCAGGAAAACAGCATTTTCAAAACTCACAGTAAAAGTTGAACAGGGAACCATTACCTAAGTTAGCATGGCACGAATAGATAAAGAAGAAAAAAAATGAAAGAGTATGTAACTGGTAGTGACATATCAGTAGATCACTAAAATCCATACATGACAAAGAGCTACTGCCATAAAAATGCCTTTGTATCATTTCCAATGCACTTGTATTACAAAATTACTTTTAAAGAGGACAAACCACTGGTGAAGATATGCTGGTACTACAAAGACTGACATCAATGAACAGTTAATTCGATGTGTATACCATAGTAAACAAACCAGGAAAGCATGGTATCTAAATTTAGCTTGGACCAGGTCCTTTTGATCAGATTGAAAAAAGGGCCAACAGCAAGCTGGGTTGTTTTGTTAAATTAATTGGTAGTATTACCGCAGGTAAATGGTCGGAATAGTTAAACTTAATAATGATCTATGTTGATCGCCAAGTTCTAAGACAGGATTAGAAATAGCATACCTTTGAGACTTCAGCAGAAGGTGCAGCAGCTGAGACTGCAGCCTGACTTCCAATTTTAACTCCATAAGCTTCACCAGGAAATCTGGAAAGAATTGGTCATTAGCACACTGCTAACAAGTGGTTAAGATGAAAATAAGACAAGAAATCAAGATCATTTAGAGACTATGGTTGCCACCTTCATCCAATTCATCTATTAGAAGGGTATCTATACAGCCATGATGACGGTTATAAAATTGTCTGATTTAGATCTTAATGTGCTTGTCTAACCTATCGACAACAACTCGATTACAACAGCTACTCATGCAAAAAAATTTCCTCAAATCTATAGCAGTCTCTTTATGGAACTCAATTCTCCAATCAAACTCATAAACAAGCTTCATCATTTTCAATCTAAATGACAACGTGTAAGTTAAATATATAAATCATTCTGAAGTAATTATAAAAAAATAAACACAATTGTGCAAGCATAAGGAAATTCAGGAGATCAATATAGTAAATACAGCTTAACTATTTTATAGCATCCTGAAATGATCAATGAGACAAGTTACTGGCTGAGGCCTAAAGGACACATGCTGTAGATCTAATCTCCTAAAACACAACTCCAGAATTGTTTAACAAAGAACGGAATAAGGGTGCAGCAACTAGCATAGACCAAGAGACTTTAAAAATGAAAAAGGGTTAATTAAAACTCATATGAACTAAAAAAGTACGTTACCTCATAGAAAATTTAAACAAATTGAACTATAATAAGCAAATATTGGAGAACGCAAGTCTAAAGAACACATGTAGACAAAATTTGACAAACCAAAACTCGCAAATTGAATATATATATTCGGACCTCCAAATTAATAGCAGAACGAAAACGAAAAGGAGGAAAATGTAGAAGATCAAGTCAGCAATTCACAAAATTAAGTTCACTATCGCTCCGTTCCAACAAACCTCGGCGCAAGAACTCCAGAAACGCTCGCATACCAGCGGCTGACGTTGGGAAACCCCTCTCCAGGCTTTGCGACGGCAGAAAACACTTTAACGTCATCCTTGCTAATTTGATCACTGAATTAAAATCAACAAAGAAAAAATTAAAAAAATAAATTCTTTTTCGTTTCTTTATCTACTAACAGAGCGCGTTATTATTATAAGTACCAAAGGGAAAGAAAAAAAAAAGTATTATAAAACTGAAAAAGTGATCGGGAATTGACCCGGAGACATAGTTTTTCCCTGAGAGGAATTCCTCGAGGGTTTTGAGACCAGTTTCTGTGTGAAGATCTGTAAAGGAGATCGCCATCGCAACAGCACTGGAGCAGCCGCACAAACCCTAACAACGAAAGAGAGGGAGGAAGAGGAGAGGAACGATACTTATAGCAGACTTCCTAGAAGATTTACACATTCACAAATATTAAGTCAAATCAGGTACCTGGCTTTTGATTGGAAGTTCCTGCGGGACCTATTGAGTCGTACCCGACCATATTATAGCACAAGACAGAGTGTCTCACCCACATTTTTTTTAATCTAATAAAAAATATTACATTTTATCTTCTATAAGTTATAAAAGTTAAATTAAAAAATATATCTCCAGTTGAAAATAAATAAATTTTGATTATTGGGCATGATCTGTGTAAAACCAAATCGAAGGGGAGTGGTCCAGTAAACTGGAGTCCTGATTAGGTCGTTCCGATCAGATGCAAACCCGTTTACAGACCCTTGCCGTTCTCGTGTCCGGGACGATCTCTCCACTGCCGATTCATCACCACCGACGCCGGCCATCTTCTTCGCCTCGTTAGTCTGGTATCCGGTACAATTTCCATGGCGGCGATCTATAGCCTCTTCATAATCAACAAATCCGGCGGTCTCATCTTCTATAAGGTCGGTGGGTGGGAGCCCTAGATCCATCAGGATCCGCCCTTCTTTTTGATTTAACTCGTATGTTCATTCTTGTTGATTATTGAACTCGCTGTTGGTCCGTTTCTTCCGATAGGATTACGGATCGGCGGGGCGGATGGACACGAACGATAGCTTGCGGCTGGCGAGCTTGTGGCACTCGATGCACGCCATCTCGCAGCAACTGTCGCCCACCACCGGTTGCTCCGGCATTGAGCTTCTGCAAGCCGATACCTTCGATCTACACTGCTTTCAGTCCCTCACTGGTACTAACGCTCGTCAGATCCGTCAAATTTACCTTCTAAATATTCCTAATTGCAGTTTATTGCCCCTTTCTTGTTGCATTTTTTAGTTCGTTCTGTGAAGCATTTGCTACTGCTTATGTAATATGTAATATCTTTTTGGAATAACTATATGTGTGCTAGAAATTAGAATTGGTGTAGATACCTTTTCTATTGGATCTATATGTTTGTTTATACGGAAATGTTATTTATCTTTTTCAAAACACTGAAGGGCAAAGCCTCCTAATATTAGGGTTCTGTAAGATAATTTTACACCAGGATAATGAGCCTCCTAATATTAGGGTTCTGTAAGATAATTTTACACCAGGATAATGTTGGTTACCGAGTAAAACTGCAGGAAAAAAAACAAGATCAGAAAACGTGCTCAACAAAATTCCTGAACTTGTTCGTTTGAGATAATGATGATGTCATCTTGAGTCATTTTATCATCTTGTGTCAAGGAAATATCAAAGAGAAACATCTAGTTAGTTTTATCTCTGAACAGATTGATGAATATCTTAGGTACCTTGAATTGACAGATGATTGTCTTAGATACACTTCATAAATGATTCAATTTCTTATCTAATAGTCATCACCACAGAAACAAAAAAATTGTGTTTCTTTGACATTTGTCTTTAGAAACTACATCAACATTTTATAATGCCCTAACTATATGATTGTTACATGGATATATTCTTTTCCTTTTGTTGATCTATGGACAAAATAGTGGATCAAACTTAGTGCTTGTAAATCTTTCTGTGTAGATCACAGCAAGATTTTCTTAGGTCTTGCCCTGCCTTTTCTCATACAACAAATCATAATTATTTCACTTTCTCTATTCAGTATATCTGTGTGTAGATATTTCCTAACTACTTGAAATAATTTTCCTGTACTCTTTGCTTACTCAAAAATACTACTTTTAAGGAGTAACTAGGTGCAACTTCAGGAGACCTTAAAAAGAGAACAAATATATCAAGAGGATACTAACTTGTTCATGAATTTATTCTATAGTTGGATGATGGAATTGGTTAAGTTCAAGTGGTGAGGATAGATCAAGATCTAAGAATATGTAATGTAATTAAACTTAATAAAAAGATTTGGATCTAAGCAATTATATTTTCTACAGAGTTCAATGGTAGATAAAATCCATGTAGCCAAACTATATAGTTGGGCTCATGCATTATTGCAGTAGTTGTCCTGCTCAATTAGAGTTACAACTAAATAGTCATTAATTTGAGCATTACAAATACTGTTATTGGTAAGAATAGATCTAACTCTTAATGTCTTTGTATTTCCCGTGATAAGTTTTCCAAATTCACATAGTCGTGAAATTGACTCAAGTTTATCTGAGTCAAGATTGATTTCTTCCTGACTGACATTGGTACCATATTACGTTAGTTATACAGTACAGGGAAAATGGTTAAAAATATGAACACCAATAAAAGAGTACATGCAAGATGGAGATTTATATAAAAGATCTTGTGCAAGTTCTTTGATTTGATTTTTTTCATTCCATCGTTCTTTTTTTTAATTATTGTGGCATCTGCACCCAAGGGTACTTTTTAATAAAATGTAGTCAGGTCAGCAAGTTGTCGTGGACCTCAATTAAAAGGGTAGTCAGTTCATTAAGCTTGTTTTTACGGAGCAAGCTGCAAATGCTGGCGCCTTCTGAGTATCATTGATTTCTTGTTAATATGCAAAATCATGGACTGACATATTTACAAGACACAAGGTTTCCTGTGATATAGCGTTCCTTCATTTGTTTGAGAATGTATTTGTCTAATCGATTTACCGAAAAAAATGAATCACAGGAACAAAGTTCTTCGTTGTTTGTGAGCCTGGCACGCTGCACATGGAAGCTTTGTTGAAAGTGATCTATGAGTTGTACACAGATTATGTTCTGAAGAACCCTTTCTATGAGATGGAGATGCCGATCCGGTGTGAGCTTTTTGACCTCAACCTTTCTCAAGCAATCCAAAAAGACCGTGTTGCATTGTTAGGCAGATAAATGACTGGAATGTTTGCAATTTTCTTTTGTGGATTTTAATGGCAAGAGGTTTATTTGCGTGTGATAAGTTTCTCTTTACTTGCGTGTAATAAGATTTTAATTGCGATGTTGAAAACGTACCTTGATCTGGCTTCAATGGGCAGCCGCTGCAGCACACCTTCTCTTTGTCAGACATTCGATCGATTCTCAACTTGATAATTTTTTTAATGGATGATTAATGTAAGAACGATAAATTGATAAATTAATGGATATCTGTTGTAAGTGTTTTTTTTTTGTCAGCATCCTCGATTTGAACTTGGTTATGGTGTATTTATAGGAATTGTTTTAAAAAATGAGGGGTGCAATCAAAGGATGATGGACTTTTGGGTTAACTATCGCATGCGCTTTCTAATTTATCTTGATGGTCGATAGAAAATTTTTATGAGGTCGATATTCTGATGGTCAATAAAAATTTTTACGGGTCCAGATGGATTATCATCCTTGTAAGTACTTTTCGATTTATATGGGATTGGATCTACTTTTAGATTTATATATGGGATTGGATCGTTTCAAGATTAGTTGGAGTGAAGTTATGTTGGATACTCAATTTTAATTATAAATAAATAAGCAAGTAGGCACATTTAATCTATTTATGTAGTTTTTTGTTTTTAGTTACTCTCTAGTAGGAGCAAGAGGGATGATATTACTCGTCCCTTTGGAGTGGTGCGGTGGTCATATTACTCGTCTTCTCGGGGTAGTGTGATGATTAAGATATGAGATATTGCTATATGAGATCTTAGGATTAAAATTCGACATGTCTAAGTATGCCTCCTTTCATGTCTTGTCATATGTACTAATGACTAGTAGTCATTCGTGATTTATCTTCTTTATATTTGCCTAGGAATAGATTGACAGGGGCACTTGAGATAAGCGAATCACTTTTTACCACAAGAGGAATGATATTACTCACTTTAAACAATTTAGTATGATCAATTTTATGATAAAATATAGATAAATATATTACGGGAGCCAAATTGCTTCCCCTCTGACACCGCACATCACTCCCTCCCCTCCTCTCTCTCTCCCATTGAAATTATGTTTCTATTTTTTTTCTTTGCTTTTTTTATTTTATTTAATTTTTATTTAGTTTTATTTTTTAATTAATTTTGTTTATTATTTTTTCATTAATACTTATATATTTTTAAATTTTATTTAATTTTTATTTAGCTTTATTTTTTAATTAATTTTGTTAAATATTTTTAAAATTTTAATTAATTTTTATTTAGTTTTATTTCTTTAATTAATTTTGTTTATTATTTTTTTATCAAATTTTTTTATTTTATATAATTTTTAACATAGGTTAGAATCACTCTCTTTCTTTAAATTATCTTCCTAATTCGATATTTAAATTATCTCATCTAACTCTTTGATATATGTCAGAACCTTCTCTCCCTTTAATTCATCCCTCCCTCCAATACTTTTTTATTTTATATAATTTTTAACATATGTCAGAATCTCT
The DNA here is from genome assembly GCF_018446385.1 of Zingiber officinale. Classification (NCBI taxonomy): domain Eukaryota; kingdom Viridiplantae; phylum Streptophyta; class Magnoliopsida; order Zingiberales; family Zingiberaceae; genus Zingiber; species Zingiber officinale. The sequence continues at coordinate 6,084,035 of NC_055999.1, forward strand.
CTCTTCCTATAAATTATCTTCCTAATTCGACACTTAAATTACCCCCATCCAACTCTTGGCATATGTCAGGACATTCTCTCCCTTTAAATCATCCATCCCTCCAACACTTGACACATAACACATGTCAGAATCTCTCACCCTATTTAAATTATCCATCCTTCAATCATTGACACCTATCAAAACACCCCTCCCTTTAAATTACCCCTCTTCAACGCTTGACATATGTCAAAACCTTCCCTCCCTTTAAATTACCCCCTTCTAACCCTTGATATATGTCAAAATCTCTCATCCCTTTAAATTACCCCCCTTCCAACCCTTGACACATGTCAAAATCTCTTATCACTTTAAATCACCCCTCTTCCAACCCTTGACACATGTCAAAATTGTAGGAGCAGCGGAGGCCGACAAGAGGGGTGAATTGCTACAAACAAAAATAAATATACCCTCCTAAACGTTTTTAACAAAATAACTAGCAACTATAATAAAATTAAAAGCAGAAAGGAATCAGAGAAGACCCGGAATTGACTTGGTTACAACCGAGACGGTTGTTAATCTAAGGCAATGAAAAGCGCAATCAAGATCTCCTTCTCTGAAGGTAGAGAAGCCTTTTACACACTTAAAGAGCCCACAAGTTGCTAGGAAATCGAATACAGAATTCAATTATAATTTCCTAGGTCCAGGGGCCTTTATATAGCTCCTGGAAATTCTATCCCGAGGGTCCAAGGCGCCTCCAACAAGGTTTAAGGCGTCTCTAACCAAAGTCAACGGATAAGGTTCTATCCGCAGCTCAACGGCTGTTTTGACTGGGTTGAAGGCGCCTCTAACCTGGCTGAAGGCGCCTTCAAGCTGGAGGCGCCTTCAACCTGGTTGAAGGCGCCTTCAAGCTGGCAGCTCATCCTCTCGGCTTCATTTCCAGCTTGCTTTGACTTCCAACGCTCCGATCTTTTGGGTGATTGCGGCCAATCGGAATAGGGCTTACCCGAACCCAATTCCCGGCCTTCTCCTCGAGCAGCCTTCCGTCCCGGCTTAACGTCTCTCGAACGCCGCGCACGCTCTTCACGCCCACCGGAATACTCTTCCACAGCTCTCTCGTACTTCGGACGCACCGAGCCCGTCGGCTCCCTTCCCCGTGCCGTCCTTCTCGCTAGCTGCGTCTTCCGCTCGACTTCCTGTGCTTCTTAGCTCTTGCACACTCAGACACAGGGATCAAACACAGCAGGACCTAACCAACTTGGTTGATCACATCAAAACTACCACGGGGTCCAACAATCTCCCCCTTTTTGATGTGCATCAACCCAAGTTCAAGTTAGGGTTAAAATAGACATAAATAGTAATTTTAAAGGAAATTACTAAACTAACATATTAAGCATAAATTTGTAATAATTAAAATTGCAACACATTTTCAAAATCAAAACTTAAAATTTTAATTTTTAATTTTCCTAACTTCCCCTAAACTTGTACTTTTCTCTCTCCCTTTGATCACAGCAAAAATGGGGTCCTAATTAGAGGGAATTTTCAGAAAAAAATATTTCTACCCAAAATGAATTTATAAAAAAAATTTCAAAAATGTTTGATTAAACTTTCAAAGCATTATTTAATTCTAATTTTTAAATATTTTTTCAGAAAGTTAATTAAACCTTTCATTTCAATATTTCAGCTTTCAGGTCGTGGCGAGGCACTAGGCCTTCTTGGTTATTGGAGCAACAACCACTTCCTTGACAAAACTTTATAAAGAAATTTACTATTTAATTTTCTTCTCTGAAAGCGCTAAGTCTAATATTTCAACTAAGATCAAATATTATGATTTTTAAATTTCTATTTTAACTTCTCATAAGTTCTTAATTCACAGTTTTTTAGAATTATGGCAAAAAATATTGAGCATGCAAAAAATTGTATATTTTCTATTGTTAGTTTGTCAAAATGTTTTAATTGACAAATTGTATCTTTTAACTCAATATTCTTTAATAGTTTTTTCAGTTTTTAATTTAAAATATTCTTTCGACGAAATACTTTGTAATTCACGAAAATCTTTCGACAGTATTTCAATTGAAACATTTAATTTGCCAAGAGGTGGAGACCATACCTGACTTACCTTGTCGGCGGTTGATTCTCCCCCTGTTGAGTTGTTTTCGTCTTCTGATGTTTCTCCCCTTTCATCGATGCTCATTTGTGATGAGCATTCTAGGTCTTCAAGATGGAGTTCGGTTACTGGTTCTGTTTCGGCACTTACCTCAATTTCGGACTCTTCTGACGTCGGATCAGTGTCCATCGAGGAGTCGGATTCAACTTCAATTTGTTCTTCGTGGAGTTTTAAGAACTTTTCCTAAAGTTCTTTTGCGCTATTGTACTCTCCGACTTTGTCGAGATCTTCATTTGGTATTGTGGTTAGAAGATGAAATTCAGCCCGTGCATTTGCCATAAACTCGTCACGTTGCTTCTCGTTCCAGAGGTATTTCTCGAGCTCTTCTCCGTTTGCTTTCTTTGGTGCTTTATAACCAGATTTCATTATTAAATAAATAGAAAAATCAGAGTTAAGGTATACCTCCATCTTTTGCTTCCATGAAGCAAACTCCCCCTCGAATGCAGGTGGGTAGTCACTGTCTCCGCCCATCGTTTTAATCGTTGTGCGTCAGTCAGCGGTTAGTCATTCTGAGGCGATCAGGCTCTGATACCAATTGTAGGAGCAGCGGAGGCCGGCAATAGAGGGGTGAATTGCTACAAACAAAAATAAATATACCCTCCTCAACGTTTTTAACAAAATAACTAGCAACTATAATAAAATTAAAAGCAGAAAGAAATCAGAGAAGACCCGGAATTGACTTGGTTACAACCGAGACGGTTGTTAATCCAAGGCAATGAAAAGCGCAATCAAGATCTCCTTCTCTGAAGGCGGAGAAGCCTTTAACACACTTAAAGAGCTCACAAGTTGCTAGGAAATCGAATACAGAATCCAATTATAATTTCCTAGGTCCAGGGGCCTTTATATAGCTCCTGGAAGTTCTATCCCGAGGGTCCAAGGCGCCTCCAACAAGGTTTAAGGCGCCTCTAACCAAAGTCAACAGATAAGGTTCTATCCGCAGCTCAACGGTTGTTTTGACTGGGTTGAAGGCGCCTCTAACCTGGCTGAAGGCGCCTTCAAGCTGGAGGCGCCTTCAACCTGGCTTGAAGGTGCCTTCAAGCTGGCAGCTCATCCTCTTGGCTTCATTTCTAGCTTGTTTTGACTTCCAACGCTCCGATCTTTTGGGTGATTGCGACCAATCGGAATAGGGATCACCCGAACCCAATTCCCGGCCTTCTCCTCGAGCAGCCTTCCGTCCCGGCTTAACGTCCCTCGAACGCCGCGCACGCTCTTCACGCCCACCGGAGTACTCTTCCGCAGCTCTCTCGTACTTCGGACGCACCGAGCCCGTCGGCTCCCTTCCCGTATCGTCCTTCTCGCTAGCTGCGTCTTCCGCTCAACTTCCTGTGCTCCTAAGCTCTTGCACACTCAGACACAGGGATCAAACACAGCAGGACCTAACCAACTTGGTTGATCACATCAAAACTACCACGTGGTGCAACAAAAATCTCTCATTCTTTTAAATTAACTCACTTCCAACTCTTGATACATGTCAGAACTCCTCACTTTCTTTAAATTACTCATCCTCCAATCTTTGACATATGTCAAAACACCCCTCTCCCTTTAAATTACCCCCTCCAACCCTTGACACATGCCAGAACATCCTCTCCCCTTAAATTACCCACCCTTCAACTCTTAATACATGTTAGAACCTCCTCTCCCCTTAAATTACCCACCCTTCAACTCTTGACACATGTCAAAACCTCTCCCTTTAAATCCTCCTCTCACATTTCATTTTTAGTCACTCTTCAGTCACACCTCCCTCCATTGCTATCTCCCTTTCAGCCTCTCATTCTCTCTTCCTGAAACATAGTTATCTTCTTAGTCATTACTTTTTGTAATTCATAGAAGGAAATTATGGATGATTCTTTGGATTTATTTTCAGATAGTTGGTCAATTGAGAATGATGTTCCTAGTGGAGAGAGTATCTCCAACAATAGTCGCGATTATACAGTCAAATTTACTACAAATCAGGTTAGTTATTATCATTATTTTATGCATCTTCGTTATTTATTTTATAAGTAGAGAAATTATATTAAGATTGGATAACGTCATACTTATACATATTTGTTATATTTTTTTATATAGATATTTAAAAATAGATAAGATATAATAAATTGGGTAAAGACAGTTGGTCTGAAGAATGATATTGTAGTGGTTATTAAAAATTCTGCTAATTTAAAAGGTGGCAAGCTACCAAAGTGCCATCTTATGTGTGAAAGAGCTGGAAAGTACAAACCGCTACGATATCTAGTTGATGGGCAATCCTTAAAAAGAAATATGGGGATTAAAAAATGTGAATACCCATTTGAGTTGCGAGGTATACCAATACCTCCAGATGGCGTGATGTGGGGTTTAAGGATTGTCTGTGATTTTCATAATCATAAATTAGCAGAATATATTGATGGTCATGAGTATCTGAGTAGGTTAAAACCAATAGAGAAAGAATTTGTGCTTGACATGACCAATAACATCACACCTGGTGAAATTCTTAATATTTTGAAGGAAAAAGACCCGTCAAACACTACTAGGATCAAAAGCATTTACAATATCATTTCACAAATAAATCTGCTAAACAGGACGGCTTAAATTCTATTCAGTATGTCTTGGACCAATTAATCAAGAAAGAATACCTATATAATTACCGTACAAATCCAAACACTAACGAAATCACAGAGATTCTTTGGATTCATCCAAAAAGTCATCTGTGTTGATTATTGATGTCACATACAAGACCAATGTGTATCGGATACCACTATTGGAGGTTGTGGGTATCACATCCACAATGCGAACTTATACACTTATGTTCGTATATCTTAGTAATGAGAGGACAGAGCAACTGACATGGACATTAGGTACCTTAAAGAAGTGAATGATTGAAAAGAAGGCATCGTTGTCATTGGTGTTTGTTTCAGACCGAAAGTTGATGCTTATTAATGTCATTGAAACATGTTTTCCCAATGCACGTCACATCCTTTGTATTTGGCACATAAATCAGTGTGTAATGAAGAAATACACCCCTATGCTTGGTTTGGAGTGGTAACAATTTTATGCATCATAACACTCACTCATTAATTCATCGACACAATGGTCTTACCAGCAGAAGTGGGATGTCATGTGCGAGGAGTATCAACAATTCGAGGGTGTTCTAAATTATCTTTGGGATACATGGTTACATCCTTACAAAGAGCGGTTTGTTTCAGCATGGGTTGATACATGTATGCACCTCAAGAGCAATTCAAATCAAAGGTATTTATAGCTTTATTATTTAAATTTTGTTCATTATTATACTATTTCAATTCTTTTCAGTATTAAAACATAATGTATTTTTTTTATTACAGGGCAGAGTCTGCACATGTGAGACTGAAGTTATATTTAGGAGATATCATGTCATCCCTACAGGCATCTTTTAAAAAAATAGATAAGATGTTGAGAATTCAATTCGGGGATATTAAGAAGTCGTTCGAGAGATCTCTTAATATTCCAAGTCATCAACATTTACATGATGACATTTTCAGTCAAATAAGATGTCGGATTTCATTAGAGTCAATGGAATTGATTTCTGGTCATCCAAAATGCATTGAGGAAGCATCTCACTAGCTAGTCAACAGATGCAACTAGTCTATCAAATTTGTATATGGATTGTCATGGGAGCATGATCTTGCACATTACCGTTACTTTTCCATTCCAATTCCGCTTCAGAGTATCAACGCTTATTGGAGGAGATTGTTGATGCACGTACATCAGTTTAATGACGAGGAAGCACAACCTAACAACACATCTCACATTGTTGAGATATTAGATGTGATGGATCCACATATGCGAGATCATATAATAGATCAGTTTTTCGATATGATAGATTCATCTCAAAGTACAGTTCGAGCCTCTTCATACAACACAAAACATAGAAGTCGACCTACGGGTAGAGATAAGCAAAGTGGACGTCGCATATCTTCTTTTGCAGATGCATCCACTTCAGGATCTAGGGTCTCTCAACCGACTGCAACATCTCGAGGGAGAGGAAGACGTGGAAGGGGGTCGAAGGTTCGTAATACTCAAACAACTCATGATCACTCTCCAATTTCACCCATCTATGATACTTATATTGAGAAATTACCTGTGCCTCTGCAACGTTATATTTCTCACACTGTTGATATTCAATATAATTGTCATTGTGGATTCAGAGCAATAGCTGCACTAATTGGGTATGGTAAAGAAGGTTATTTTCAAGTACGATTCGAACTTATAGAAGAGATTCAACAAAATAAGGGTTTATATGATCAACTTTATCCAGATCAAAATTTGATAACCAATCTATTATTCTTATTGAATTGGTTCGAGCCGTGGGCACCAGAAATGTATTGGATAGACTCTATACCTTTGGGAATTATCATCGCATCAAGGTACAATTTTGTACTGCATACATTTGATGAAAATGTTGAGAGTTGTTTTACTCACTTGTCATTAAGAACTCCTTCAATTCTAAAACAAGAACTTCTTACGGGAGATATTTTGCTAAGCAAAGATCTTCTGGTCTAGTCCTAGACCTTTATTCATTCATTGGTTGAGTGGACTAGACCTCACCTATTAAACATGTGAGGTCTAACCTATTTAACCAATGAATGAGGAGAGTCTCATCTGGTCCAAGAGATTCTCGGCAGAGGATCTTGCCTCTATTTTGCTCTAGTCCTTTTTAGCTTTTGCACGAAGAGTTAGACACAAGAAAAAAATATTTTACACCGATTAAAAACTCATATAATTCATAGGGGCTAATTTTGTTGCTCCCTCATGCCTGATCTTGTGTCAATAAGTGTGACTATTATGAAGGGCTAATTTTGTATATCGAGAAGTTTTAGGAATTATATATATAATGTGACAAACATATCCTACCCCATTTCCGGCTATCAGAGGAGCGGTTCTTTCCGTCCGCTGGTGCCCCTCCTCCTCCTCTCTAACTCCGGCCACCAACCCCTTTGGTATCCTTGGATACTCCGGCGGCTGTGGCGTGTTGCAGCTCCTCGCCGTCCAACAACGGAAGACTGCTTCCTAGACGCCCGCTGCGCGACGCCGCTACAGAGATCCCGGCGAAGCTGCCGACCAAGTCCCTCCCTTCTGCTCAAACCTGAGAGAGACAAGAGACACGGGGAATTACGGCGGCGACATACGCGTGAGTGTCGATCGAGAAGAATCTGGGCATGGTAGCGCGGGCGAGGCGGTTCTTCATTACTGCGGCTTTGTACCAGTTCCTGAGCCTGTTGTATGGGACTTAGAATGTGCCAGCGTTTGCAGCTTGCTTGAGGTTCTGCAACCGACTCTCCTCTATCTCAGTAAATCAAACAAGTTAGAGAATATAATTCTGTTGATGAAGTTTCCAAGTAGTTTGTCATATTTCCCCAGTTAATAGCGTCATGATGAACATGAATGAGTTAAGTTCCCCATTATGGTTCTCCTATGGCGGTTCTGATTCTTCTGTAGCCATATCATCTTTCTTGCCCAATAGAGAGCAACCATACTCAATTCTTGCATCTCAAGAAAGAGAGTTATTGGGCGAGATACATCTATGATTCCGTTGTCTCTTCCTACTGTTTCATCTGTTCAACCTTCTTCATCTTCCAATAAGCAAATACCTAAACATCTATTCAATCTAGAAGGAAGAATGAAAATGAAAGAGCCTATAAATATCAGCAAAAATAATATTTTTATAGGTCTATATGTGAATACGAATAATATTTATTTTTCATTGATGGATGTGGCATTCTTATTTTCAAATCAACATGTAGCCATTTGAGTCTTATGTTTCCCTTTGATATGCCATTTGAATTTTGAAGCTTCAATTATTTCTTTAGGATATTCTTATTTCTAGTCCAAGAATGAGCTCATAACCTACCGATAGAAGTGGAACAATACTTTAAAGGCATGAATGTGCATTTTATAACGCTTAGTCTCAAATGATATGATTCCATCTGTATGCACGATCTATTTGCCATTTATATTATCATGCTGAAGTTATGGTGTTTTCATCAAGTAATGATTATGTTTGCTCACATGTTTCTGCATTTCTCTAGCTTCATTATTTATACAATATCCTAAAATACACATTTCATAGTGGATTGTTTAATATCATTTCTGCTAAGGTTGTGATATGAGAAATGACAACTTTTCTGATTTGTTCTTTTCAAGATAGAACTGACAATCTTTACTAGAAAAAAAAACAGAATGGAATCATGAGAAATAAAGTGTTGATTTTATTTGCAGGTCTGAGTATTTTAGAAGAGTGAACTGCATAGTTTGTTACTATTACAGACTTGTTTATCGAGAACTAAAAGTGCACCTTCGATGTATTCTGCTTAAACTGGTGCAGAGCTACTTCATTCATCAACTAAATTCCTTCCCAGCATAATGCCCTGCCTTTCTCCAATTCTGCCTTCTAATATCCATCTTCCTAGTTTCATAATTTCTATATCCAACAACATAAAATTTTCTGAACTTCCATTTAAACATTTCTTTAATCTGGATGTCCTGGAGTATCGAATGAAATTGCAAGTGTCAAAATGTTCACTCCAGTCTACATCAATTGGCCAAGATGGTGAATCTGATAACTGCTGCAAGAAAGAATCGAAGATGATATGGACTAGCATAGGATCTAATATAACAGAAGCACAGAAGAAGGCTATTTCCCAACTTCCTTTAAAGATGTCAAACCGCTGCAAGGCCCTTTTGAAGCGTATTATCTGTTTTTCTACAGAGACGGACAATTTATCCCTCCTCTTAGCTGTTTGGGTGAAAGCCATGAAACCTAGACGGGCTGATTGGTTGTCAGTTTTGAAACAGATTGAAAGGATGGAGCATCATCTACTTTTTGAGGTCAGTTCTTTACCTTCCTGTTACCAGCTATTTCACATATCATGTGTAATTTCTCCTCTCTTTTGTTCAATAATATTCGACTGAACTTGGCATATGCTGCTGATCATTTTGATGTTTCTTACCAATGTGATGGCTTATCAACCATTTTCCTTTCATGTGGTAATGACTGCTAGCCTGTGTTCTAAGACAAGTTAAATTGATTAGAGTGGGAATGTAAGTGGTAGAGGAGACTAAATAAAACTATGGATAATATAATAAATTGATTTGAATTTATTAGTGACATAGGCATATAACCTTACAATTTGTATAGAATTCAATTGAGGGATAAAATTTATGTAGCCAACTTCAAAGAGTTGAGAGTTGTAACAAACACAACATTAATGATGAACAAGTCAAGTGCGTAAAGAAATATTCTTATTATTTTGTTATTCCTTTAAATTTAGTTTCAAAGATATTGTATAATCATAGTATTTGGTGTTCTCGTTATAGTAAGTTTCTGAATTAAAATATTCCCTTTCTTGGATCTCTCCTCTCCTGCTTCTTATCTGGTTCTCCTCTCTATCTACTTTCTAACTTTTACTGCCTCAAGTTGCACTTAGGGCATGCATCCTTCATCTTAGAATTGTATGATAAGAACTTACCATCAAGTATCTCTTAATCTGACATATGCCTCAAGTTAGGTAATGGAATATGCACTGCTGGAAAATTCTTTTGAAGCCAATGTACGTGATTATACCAAATTGATTGGCCTATATGCAAAGCAGAATCTCTTAGAAAATGCTGAAAGATCATTTTGTGCCATGAAGCAAAGAGGGTTCCCTTATGATCAGGTCACACTTACAGTCCTTATTCACATGTACAGCAAGGCTGGACATTTTGATCATGCCAAGGAAGCATTTGAAGAGATCGAACTACTTGGTGTACCTGTTGACAAACGAGCTTATGGCTCGATGATAATGGCTTATGTCAGGGCTGAAATGCTTGAGAGTGCAGAAGCTTTAATGAAAGAACTGGAGGAACAAGAAATCTATCCACGAAAAGAAGTTTACAAGGCACTACTTAGAGCTTATTCCAATAAAGGCAATGCTGGTGGAGCTCAAAAGGTTTTCGACTCAATACAGTTTGCTGGAATAGTTCCTGACAGTAGGCACTGTGCTCTACTCATAAGTGCCTACTGCATTGCTGGGCAGAGTGTAAAAGCGCGCACTGTATTGGAGAACATGAGGCTTGCAGGCCTTGAACCCAATGACCGATGCATTGCCTTGATGCTGGGTGCTTATGAAAGGGAGAATGACTTGAATGCAGCACTCTCTTTTCTGATAGAACTGGAGCACGATGGCATTCTGGTTGCTGAAGAATCATCTCTAGTCTTGGCCAGGTGGTTTAGTAGGCTCGGAGTGGTGGGTGAGGTGCAGCAGATTTTGGAGGAGTTTGCTTCAAGAAGAGATGAATATTGCGCAACTCTTAATGCTTCAACAACAAAGAGTGGTAATGCTTCAAAAACCAAGAGAATGATGAAAAACAAGACTCCCATGTTACCAGTAAATGCTATTGTGTTATAGGTATCAGTCTTGATAGTCTCTTTGGAATACTCTGGTTGGAAGAATTTGATACAAGGGTTCAACTATGTTATAAAGGCATCCTATCGAAATAGCAAATGTATGCTCGGTCGCGGAATCCTGTCGTGACCTATCATGCACGTGCTAAAGCGCTTGGGTGCATCGCCAATGGGTTGCACAAGCACTCCTAATTTGGTGTGCTATGAATTTCTAACTGAAAGCCATTATCCTTGCAAATTCCTATTTGAAGTGACTTCTTAAGCTTTGTTTCAACTTATGTTAGATTCAAAACCTATTATGAGTTTAGAAAAGAATTTCATGTATTAACAATTTCGTACAGGAGTAAATTGGCCTATGAAACATTTTTATTGTTTTTGCAAAAACAAAAACAAGGCCTTTCTGTTAGCTGAACTTAATTATATATTATCTATTACTTATTTTACTGCTTCGAGGCCCAATTCCGGATCGCCCTCATTTCCCTCTTCCGTTCTCCGCCTTTGTACGAGTACTTCCTCTCTCAGATTCAAGAAGAAAGCGAACATGAGAGAAAAATGTTGCAATGTCTGTTTCAAGTGAAATAAATTATTAATTCGGTATAAATTAAGCATTTAACCCAAATACTGAGAAACCATTCATCAGCATATGCAGATAAGCTTGGTGGAAATGGCTTTCATGTTTTTTATTAGCAATGAGAAGTACACAAGGAAACTCTAGATCAAGGTGCATTTTACAGGATAACTGTACACTCATAGCTTTAGACAGGGAAGATTTTACTAATCTAATGCTTTACATGGATCCCCCTCTTTCTTTTATCCTTCTCAACTTTCTTGGTTATTGATTAAATGACTAAAGGTGCTTTACATTGAACTTCCTTTGGACAGTACTACTCCAGTTTCAGGTTGTCACAAAGATGTCTGAGCTCAGGTCTCATCTCCATCCATGTCGAAAAGCTTGCTTCGGTGGGAGAAGTGCAGTAAAGATAAGACCTGAAAGTGATCAGAAAAAAATATCGCCTGGAAGAAGAAAGAAACAAAGTGTCAAGACAACAATCATTCTAGAAGATGATAAATTCTTTGTTGGAAAAAATTGTAGAATATAGCCAGTGTAGAAACATATCAATTTCCTAATAACTCATGCTACACTTGTCTAAACAACAAAATATCAATGATTAATAGGGTAATTAAAAGTCAACCATCTGATCTACCAAATGGCATCCAGAGATTAAGTAACAAATATAGGGATCACATGTAAATAAAACTGAGATATATTTTTGATCCTCATGATAAAAGGTATCAGTACTGCTATACTGGTGCCAAAATGCCGAATCCATCATACTGCCTAGAAGTTTTCTTAGAATTTTTTCCAAGTCAATTAAAATCCTGAGCCAGTCCTTTTTCTAAAAGGTTTTTCTATTGTCTCTCTCTGGCCATACACATTGCTTTTTAGAAACTTTCATTTCACATCTTATTCTTGTCCAACTACAATTTCCAAGAGTCATGGTGTTATTTATTAACCTAATTCATTTAAAGGGAATAAACTTTTATGTTCTCTTTATTCATACAGATTTGCAATAAGTTTTTTCACCACCAGTTATTAAGGATAGGGCTCCAAATCTCCAGTTGAAAAACTAGTTAACCAATCATTGATCACGTAAAACTTTCTATACTAGGAATGGAGCAATTCACTTCAGTAGATGATTCCAAAAATAATCATCCCTAACATCAAGATGTATCTTGCTCTGATGACCTTGCTTTGTTAAGAATTGCTGACAGCATGAACTAATGAGTTCCTTGCGGGGCCAATGTCGTGATAAGTGAGTTAGAGACCACTGCTTCCAGCAATGAGGGAGAAACTATAACTGGCAACCTAACCTGACGGAATTGTGATTGTTGGGCGCCCTCTAGGCTCGAGTGGAGATACAAAAAAAAAATTCAAGGCTAACCATCCACAATAAAAAAATAAGGATATGGAACATAAGTTCAGCCTAAAAATTCCAAGAAGAGCTGCAATGATACAAGCTCTTCATTCCAAAAATCGAGCAGTTTGGTCACATGAAGGATCGTTGCAAATTCATTGTTCAGATCTGTTTCAGATTTCAAGCAGTTTGGGCATTTGAAAGGTCATTGCATATCAGTTTTTAATTTCACTGATAGTTGATAGTGCAGGCTTTCAGCAGTTTTTCATTTCACTGATAGTTGATGGTACAGGTTTGTTGCAAATTTTCATTTCACTGATAGTTGATGGGGGCTCATTTAGATGAGAAAGCTAACCAATCATCTTGTCAAGTAATGATAGTTAATTCATCTTAAGCTTATAAAGCTCCTCTATCAATCGACAACTCATCATGTGGGACTAAATTGGGGGTGCTACAATCTCCCCCACTTAAATCTTGACAAACCTAAACGCTCAACTTATAGCCAAAATTCTCACTAATCATCTACATGTGGGGTCCATTGGCACATGCAATCCTTTCTAGTGCTTTAGCATGCATTGAATTAGATTATATCTAATATCAATTGTGATAACTCACTTAAATGAGAGAATTGACCTAAACCTATTAACTTGCAAGCCCAACCAGCCCAATGTGCTTTAGATAAGTTAATAGTAGTTAATTCGTCCAAGCTTATAAAGTTCCTCACATGGAGGAGATAAAACTCTGAGTTGTCAAACAAACATTTAGGTTGGTAACCAAGACTGCTATCTTAATCATGGTGTATTTCATTGAAAGCAATTCCTACCATATTGTAGGTTTACTTATTTTGCTGCAGTAGGCCATTATTTAGGACTGTGAAAACGTTAATCTGTTGTCAGGGCAATGAGTTTAGGCCTAAATATCAGTTGAAGGAACCGTCAAGTAAAACCAAGAAGTAATTTTGGCTGGGAAAGTAATGACTAATTTGAAATGGATGCAACATTATACAAAATGAAAGCAATGAACAAGAAAGGCATTGCTTCGACAAGTTCTAGAGTTGTCCACAAATAGTGGTTGCAGTGTGACAGTACGATTTTAACATGCCATAGGACATTGTATTAATTTTGTTTCGATATTTTGTCATCAATATAAACTTTTAAGTCTATGTAACATCATCTCATTGTATTGTGATGCTAAATTGTGTTGATGCACAATGTCCATGTGTGTGCATGCAGAGGCGGAGGCAGAAATCTTGTCAAATCATCCAATTTGGAAAACGCATTCATCCTTGTGCCAAAGGAAGTTGGTTGGCTTTATGAAAAGGCAAGAGAATGCCACATGATTTTAAGTGAAATCGAAGTACAAGGAAGCATACCACATGTTGTCAATAATGGTTCAATTATCAATCAGCATCGACATAAACTAGTAACTAGAACTAGACTTCTTTTTAGTTATCTACTTTAGTATAATCGAGAAGATTTAGCGAACAAATTCTATCTTAATGTCAAATAAAAGGCTTCAGATAAGTAACAAAATCGCATTTAAATTCATATCTCAATTAACCAGTAACATTCAACCAATTAACAGCTGTGAAATGTCTAGTTAAAGTAATATGTATCTTTAATTTTATATGGAAGTTTAATCTCATATATCCTGAGGCCATAGTCACTTCAGGAAAACAATGAGAACAGGTTTGATTCTGAAAATTCATGTGATATATCTCATCCACAGCTGTGAAATGTCTAGCTATATGGAAGTTTAATCTCATATATCCTGAGGCCATAGTCACTTCAGGAAAACAATGAGAACAGGCTTGATTCTGAAAATTCATGTGATATATCTCATCTACATAATTACCACATTTCACATTCCAATTCATGTCCTAGTCTAGGCAGAGTTGTCCAATTGATATGTGAAGGTATACTGACTAAACAGAAAATATTGACACCAAAAAACAAGCAAGATTTTTTAGGGAAAAAGACTAACCTCAAAGCTTTAATCCCCATATCCATGAGGTAGGATCTATGCTCATCATCATCACTCGGACACTCATCAAGTTCTCTCTTATAATGCAATATGTCATCTCGCAGATGCCCAGCACCAGCACACCTAACACAAAGCCAAAGTAAGACATTATACATTAAAAAAAAAAAAAGAGAGAAATAAACGCAGAATGAAAGGAAGAAAGACAGGAACACCCATAGTTTGGAGAGTGTCTAATGTGTATGAGCACTGCATAGATTTTATATTCGCTGGAATAGGTGGAGCTAGTATTCATTTACCCTTCACGCCACTAATGCCACAGATTTGCCAATTATATGGTCACTTAGTTACTTCCTAAAAAGGCAACCAAATTATCACATCCATTTTGCAATTTTCCATCAGATGTTTCAGTGTGCACCAAAAATTTGATCACGACATCTTATTCATCTTGCAGTGCAATCTATTTCTGGTATTAGCTTAATATGAACATGCATGTAAAAAAATTCTATTTCTAGGCAATTACTATTAATCTCTGAGATATCCTCTCGATCATCTCAAATGATATAGTTATGTAAAACCATTTTGACAAGCTCCTCATAATTATGGTTCTTTACACCATTCATCCAAAGTTAGAACCTAACTCAAATATTGGGAGGCACCTCCATGCCCACATAATTTACATGACGATGTTGAGTGCATCTACCATGTCCATTCTAGACCCCCACAATAGGTAGAACTTAACCACTCAATTATTATCTAGAGGTTCTCATGAAAGTGGAGGAGTTTGATAGCGGAACAATGGAGTTCATATCGATAGATAAGACAAGAAGCCCAAATGTACCTTTTATGGAAAATTGAGCATGTCAAACATGATTTAATATATAATATGCAAGCACTATGCATTTGATCCACTGCATAGCACAAATACAATAAGCGAGAGCATTATACAAAGGTATATACAATCAACATTAAATAAAGTTTTATATTAGTATCCAAAGCATGTATTACTTGCAAAAACTATTAATTTAACACACAAATCACAAACTACTAATAAACTAGCCTAAGATTTTAAGTTATCTTAGTTTAGCTTAAATCAGTTTAAGTGAAGCAAATAAAGTATTAATTTCGCATATATAGGGTGCATATATCAAAGGCAGTAGCTACGAGGTAACCTTCAAAATTTGCTTATGTAGCTCAAGCTAGGACTTTCAAAACCATGATGCCAAGCATTTTGGTTACTCAGTCCATGACTATCTAGAAGATCATCCTTTACACAACATTCATGTGGCACAGTAGCCATATCTACTCAGAATGTTCATCTGCCCCATCTCCTCTAGCTCTACTATTTGGAAAATTTTTGTGGCTGAAAAATTTAGTACTTGTGCTAAGTTGAACAAAAGATATTCGTATCATCCTTTGCCAGCTTTTAAAAACCAAAGTAGTAGTCACACAAAAGGAACTCAAACTTTGAAGTTCACGCAGAGCCCATAGCAACCAACGAAAGCATGAAGAACCTCATGAATCTTGAGAAGCTCAGGGAAGAGTGTTCAGATTGTTTTAACAGAGTTCTCCAATGTCAAGTTCCCAAAAAACACATTTTGGAAATTGCCAAGAGTTTAGGCAGATACCTATTGATGATATTGTCAACTTCATGCTTGCTTTGTGGTCCATGGACCAAAACTCTAGTAAGGCTTAAAATGTCACGGTAGTCACCCTGTTTTAATGCATCTACGCCATATGGCTGAAAATGCAAGGTGCCAATGGGTGAAGTTGATACAAAATGTGTCTCAACTGTCTGTTCTGTAGCAAATTTCTTGTCAGCACTAAGCCCAAGACATGTGATAGCCATTGCATATGAAACCCCTCCATATCCAGTATGTGAAATGAAAAGGTAATACCTAGCAAATCTGCAGAGATGAACTCCAACTAGTCAGCAAATAACAAAAAGAAAATAAAATAAAATTTCACAAGCAAGCCACATCACTTAATACGCACTCGTCTTTACAATATTGCATGGCATCAACATCCACAGCTAATGCTTCTCTTTCACTTGTAAGAGGGATCCTTTTATATTCAATTCTGTAGCCTTCATCTATCAGTGCTGCAAACACTTCTGCAGGGGTCTTAACATATTCTAATGAAATGTTTTCCCAATAACCAATCACACTTGTCCTTTTTGAAGCTGGGTTATAGTCTTCTCGATGAAGAAGCATCTGACCACCAGACTGTTTCACCTCAGTAAATATATCTTCTTTCATCCTTGCCTCCATGTGTTCCACCTGCACGAGAAGCATAATTACAATGCAGACATGGTGCATGACAGCATAAGCACTATAGCCATAATTACACTACTAACCAATGAACCAGAAATTCCGACATGTTTTAGTGTATCAACAGGGCGATCAAGTTCCCTAAGAACAAAAGGTGAACCATTGATATATACAACAGCTTCCTCTCTCAGATCTATAATGATGACCTTTTGGGAACGAGTTGTTGCAGAAAGATCTTTAGCACCTAAGTATGACAGAACTTCTCTCGCACCATCAACTGTTGGAGTTGCCATACTGTACACAGGATAAGCATCTACCTAAAAGATTGCATAGTAATGTTAAAATAAAAAATATATAGAGAATGATTCAAGCAACAAATTCCACCAGTATACTATATCCATTTAGAGATATCCTAAGTAATTGGCATACATGTGCAACTGTTAGTTAAGAGGTGATTTTGAACGAGGTACAAACAATTGTCATAGACATAGTTTAAGAAAACTTAAGAAATTATGATAGCATACTAAACTACTTATGTCTAAAGAGGCTTTTTTCAGACTAATGCTTCAAATCCAGAGCCAGGCTTCTGATAAATGCTGGATCCTAAATCATATATATTACCATTGTTGCAGGATTTTAGGGAGTTCATTGTGGGCATTTATTCAAGGTTTCAGATACCTATTCCAATGTCCATTTGGGTTGGTTGGCAGAATAATAGGGTTCCTATGCTGACCATCATATCATGTGTTAATTAGTATGAGATGGTGTCAGTTGACAATGATCAGAAAGAAAGAAGCTCTAGTCCCAGAGCTAAAAAGACTTCCTCTTTATCTCATATAGGGTTCATCTAGTTCATTGGATCAGTCGTCTACCAAAAGCTTCCTCTAGGCTCCTAAGTGAGTTAATTTGTTTTCAGAGCTTCAACATCCATTGCAACCTCTCACCAAGGTCTTGATAGCTAAATTCTCCACAGAACTGTTCCTCTTGCCAAGTATCAGCTAATGAACGAAACTCGGAACCATGGTTCTCCCTGATTGCTCAACATCATAGGGAGCTAAAGTTCAAAGATCAATTCATATTAAAAATATGAGTAATAATATTTTACCATTCATCAGCCTTTCCATAAATGTAGAGAGATGCAATTAGTTTTGGGATTCTGAACAAATTCTAGAACTAACTCAATCAGATCAGTTCTTCTATAAATTTTTTTTATAGGCTAAGCATAGAGTGCTCATCCAACAAAAATTAGAAAATAGATATGGTTAACAACCTTCAAAGTTCAGCCACCTTGTTCCTCTGTTCTCTGAAGTTTGATCATCAAATATGAATAAACATTGAACAGAACAAATGGAGATTAGATAGTGTTATAAATAACTATTCTTTAATTAGAGCACTTCAATCCACTAAGCCTGACACTCACGTAAACAAAGGGCTCATTATTCTTGTAAGTCATAGCCATAATGGTCTCGACAATGGTGTTTATTGTGAACCAAATCAACCACAGCTGTTAATTCAGAGCATTAGCAAGCCCCATCGCGCAGAAACAAATGGTGTGAGAAAGAAAATTAGAGAGGTTGATAGGTAGAATTCAAGAGCTTAGAGTGCAGCTGCAGTCCATAAGTTGCTTCTCCATCTCCATGACACGAGTCAAGAGATAGTAAAATATCCTACTGCATGTTCATAACCTTTACAAAATACATGAGAGCAAAGTAACAGGCAATCTTACAAGGATGAAAAGAATGGATTCCAAGACAAGTTCAGCGATTCAGCCTAACCCCCTCATACTAAAGGTAACAAGTAATGGCAGTTAATTGAACAAGTTGCAAGCTAAAAATGTTTGAATTAGCTCGATGACTTACAAATGAGGAGTTGTCATAATTTCATGATATTGAACTTATAGAACACCTCAACAAACATTCCTTGGAAAAATCTAACATATATTTCCAAAAAGAACAACTACAGTTAACCCCTATTAGCTAAAATAAAAACAGTTTATGCCAATGTAAAAGAAAGTAATTACTCAATTTAACAAATTCAGCAATTAACATACCTTATATACGTTAGGTGTGCCCTTAAACTGCTTCCAACTTGAGGTTTTCTGTCCAGGGAAAAAATACATTTTCAGTATGGAACCTTTGCCCAAGACAGACCCATTGCGTGACTTGACTATCGCATCCATCACTACATCACCATGCATAGACCCAAACAGTGCTTTTGGTTCTTCCTGGATTCAAATGAGAAGAAAATTTTAATCAATTGATATACATGTGCACAAGAATCATGCATTATCTAATTTAACTATTAGATGAAATCTTTTACAGGGGTAGGGAGAAATCGTCCAGGGCGTAATCTTATGCTCCATTTCATGGTTTGAATCTCAGGCCTCTTGTGCAGCCATGTTTTGAACAAAGTTTTAGTTATTCCTTGCCCACAAAAACCATCAAAAGCTTCACTTCCAAGATATGCTGAGAAAGCGATTAATTTGAAGTACCGTTCCAAATATTCAGCACTTCGATTTAAAGCAACCCTCTTTACTCTTGGCTCCACATGCTGTTGATTGATCACCTTTCTGTATTGAAGAACTGCTTGACGTATGTTCTGTAAAGCTGAACATCTGTCGATGATAGCGTCCAAAGCTTCCCTGCATTCAATCCCATTGTCAAAGAGTCTTGTTATCTTCCTTAGTAGAAGGATGTTATCAATGCCAAATTTGTGGTGTGGTTCACGTCCATCCATAGATTTTAGAAAAGTTGAAATTGGTGAACCATTTTCACCAATGGTTTCTTCACCACTAGAGCAATCAGCATCCAGTTGTTCATTGCAACCATCATCCCTCTGCATCTTCATAGGTTTTCCATGATCAATCCGAAGCTTGACAAGACAAGCAATCACAGTGCCTGTAGTTGTCCGGCCACGGCCCATCTGTTGGAAACATGGTTATTAATTATGCAAAATAACACCATTAGGATTTGATTACTCATGACAATCCAAGCAATTACAAGAAGAGCATACCTGGCAATTGAACACAAAAGAAGTGTCCTTGGGGGCTGAAGCAATATTTGATGCTATTCTGTCAAAATCTGAACTTTTAGGAGCTTTACCATCAGTAATAGGAACACGTGCATATTGAATTGGACCTTCAAATTCTAGACATTTGAAGACCTCTAATGGAGTGTGAATAGATTCAGCATCTATATGTTCCCACGCATCAAATATTTGTCCATCATCTGTCTCATGAATTACCATTATTGCACCTCCATAACATTCTGCCTCCCGAAGAATATCCTCCTTTAATCGAGCTTCCATTCTCTCAACTCTCTCACAGTCAATCCCCTGACAAAACAGCACTTTAGGTACTTATGGTAAAAAAAAAATCATCCTTTTCATGTTTGAATTGAGGAATCCATGATTTCAGGTCACAAAACCTCGAACATTGTAAGTTAAGCCCAAAATAAGTTTCAGACAATTTGTGAATGTTGGATAGATGAGATTGTCGAGATAAATATAAGTGGCAATACTCTGATTATATTGTGTCCACCAATATTACAGATAACTGAGGTTGAGGTTCTGCAATCCTCCCAATCTAGTTAAGTTATATATTTACAATGCAAAAGTTACAAGATTAAGGTCAATACTCACCGTTTGAAGATGATATCAATTAAACTAGAAGCAATTAAATATTAGCATATAGTCTGATTCAATTAAACAAATTCTAAAGGACAAATAAGTCAGTGTAGTTGTGGAATAAGAGTGACGAAGGTGAAGAGAAGGCAATGTAAGATCCACTTGTCTATTCAACTACCTAGAAGCAATTCCTCAACTGAAACAAAATGCAATGGTAGGTGAGATCAAAAGGAGAAAAAAAATATGCCCAGAAATAAAATCATTATGATCATCAAGCATCTCAATTATTTGGGGTTAGCTACATGAATCTTATCCTTCTTTAAGTTTCAGCTATATCACTATTAATATTCACATATATTTATAGGTTTAGACAATTTTATCGTTGTTAGTCTAGGCTTAACACACCGTCAAAACTTTTCCATCCAAACTTGTAATCAGCATCATAGGAAATAAAACAGGTTGAGGAAAAAAGATCAAGAAATAGATTATAAATTGGTATTATAGGAAAAGCCAAATATAAAAATTGTAGTAGATTTCATTGTCTAGGCTTAACACAACTATTTGCGCTTGTGCTTTCACTAGTCCTGTCAGGGAATCACTTTTGTCCTTAATCACTAGTCCTCAAAGTGATTTCATTGTCTCAACTCTCTCATTATCCTTTTTTTTCAGGACTAGTGATTAGCATCAGAAATTTTATTTATAAAAAAAAAAATGGGATGAAGAAAAGACTGGAGAAATGTGTAATAAATTGGAATTATAGGAAAAACTAAATATAAAATTGGAATCGGTAAAGGGATAATGCTTGCACTTCTTTTTAAAGAATAGGGAAACACCTGCTGAATTTATGGTCTTATCAGACATTTCTAGTATATCTTAGGTTAGATTCATATCCATAAACATTTCCATGCTATAAGACAGATAACTTTAAAGTGCATGAAATTGCAGTATATATGGACTATGGAGTAACAAATTACCCTGTATTCAAGCATGTTTTTGTATGTAGCATATAGAACAATAAATTACCGTGTATTCAAGCATGTTTTTGTATGGCCTTTCCACCTCACGCAACACAAAGGGTTTCCCATTAATATATATAACAGGTTCTTCTCTCATATTGTGCCAGAAAACAGAGTATCCACCATTACTTCTAATTTGCTGAATCACAGCTCGAATACCATCGACTGTTGGGTTTGCGACACCATAAACTGGAAACCCTGGAACTTGACGAAAATTAGGTGCACCATCCACTCTTTCATGCAAACTAAGATTCTGACACCCAGGGCAGTGGTCACTTTTCAAGACTGTTTGACTTCCCAGAACTTCTCCATTCCTCATAGCAGCAACCATACCCATTTCGTAAGGACAACCATCAGTAGATACAGCAATGTTATTTAAAGAAGGCCTCGAAATTGAGTACCCAAGGGCACCCATTGGATCTCTCCTTAGCAATCTGCAAAGAAAGTAACCATATCAAAATAGCCAATATGTAAAAAGATTTGAAATAACTCATTTCAACAGTAGCAAGTCAACATGGTTAGGCACGTTCAAGAATTCAATAGCTTTGCATAATGCAAGATGGCATGAAGACCATTAGAGGACAAGGTTGATGGGTATTTCAAAGCTTCTAACTTGCTCCTGACAATATCAAAAAAAAGTATAATATACTATAAGCAAAGAATTGGATGGAAAAACATAGGGAGCATATAAATTATTATAGGTTGTTATATACAGTCACAGGTTCCATATATTCTTGTTAAGGCATTATCATTCTGTGGTCACAAGGTTGTAGAAAATTTACCGTGAAAATGTTGGATAGAACTTGCCTTTTGTAATAAAGATAAGTATATAAAATAAAATAAAATAAAATAAACCTACTAACCATCATGACTATGAATAGTAGGCTGGATGACCTTCTTGGTACAAATTAACCAGAAATATTTATCAAACTTCTGGTTTTAGAAAGAAGCTCATTCAGCCACATGTGCATATGCTGTGCTTCATTACTACCTTATGTAATGTCATTACATAATAGATTTAATAAGCATAAATCTTGGCAATATAACTCATATGCAGTAACATTGATTTTGTCCTTAATCCCACTCATCCCACTTCCCAACTAACTTTTTAGTAATATAGAAGTGTGAAGTAGCTGAATCAATGCTATAATGTTTTACTTGAAGAATTAAAGAAGATAAGAATGAAAGAGATTTTTGATGCAAAAAATGATGTATGAAGAAATGGTTACATGATGTTGTAGAACATGTGAAGATCAAATCTAAATTGAGCTGACAGGAGACTTAATTTGAACTCAATAGCAAATGCAGATCTTGTTTGCATTAACATGAAACATGTAAATAACGTTAATACATGCAAAATTTAGCAGAAACATGGATTGTTTAAAGATAAAAATGGTTAAGTTCTTAAAGATTATTTAGATTATAATTTCCAAGAAAGTAAATAATGATCAGGAAGTTTTAAGTAATGAATATATCAATATATCTCTGATAGATAACCTGCGAAGTATGCTATAGAGTTCAGGCCTAGCTTTCATCCACTCGGAAAAACTCATTTGATCGGATGAAATGGAAAGAACAGCAGCTCTCTGTGTGTGGATGAACACAGCAAAGCAGATGAGAAAGTAGTAGCGCTCCAAATACTCAACAAAAAAAGAAAGTAATGCCTCCCGCTTCATTTCATCTGGCTGGCGAAAAATTTTATTCCCATAGGTAGCAATTGCATCTCTTAGGTTCTGTTGAAAAAGTCAATCAATCAATTATTATCGTTAAAGATCTATACTCACATGATAATTCCTGACTCAATAACACCGAGTTCGAACACAGAAATGAGTTCCAAAGTAAAGCACCTAAATCTATATGAACAAGGCAAACAATCTTCAATTATTAATCAAGTTATACCTGCATAGAATCACACATGTCAATGACTTTATCCACTTGTTTCTTGGCTTCTGCACCACCCTAAAGCATTGAAGACAGACATCTCATAAGATTGATTCCGTGAGAGGACAAATCACATAAATAGACCAACTGAAGAAAGGTGCAATTTACCTCTAGAACACGAATTAGACTTCTAATTACAGCATATTCACCTCTTTTTGCATCTTCAGAGCTCTGGCCACGGTCAGTGACATCAGAACCAGAAGCAAATATTTTTCCAATAGAAGTAGACCGTGAAATACCTATTGTTGAAAATCAGTTATTACACATATAAGTATAAAAACTTGAGTTGAACAAACAAAGGATCAAATTCTTGAGTAGCGTAAATATTCAAAATTAACTAATAAAGAGAAAAAACTATGCAGACGTAAGAAGCACTAATTCATACTAGATAAAAGGAAGGACAACAATAACAACATGGAGAGACTTCAGCCTTCAGGAAAGCTTCTCAATTATCAAGATTAAAATATGATGAAGGTCATTACAATCGCCTGACAGGTTACAATCAAGTGGATTAAGTTATTTCAAAAACCAAAAAAAAGTTCACCTGATGCTCCAATTCGGTTAAGATATACCAAAGTGGCTATCACCATACCAGTCGTTGTTCGTCCTCGCCCCATCTGACAGTTGAAAAGTATTTCTGTATCTAAACTGACTTGAGACATACTATGTACCTGCATCACGGTGGAATTTCATATGTACATTCCAAATCCAAACTGACATAATTTATTTTCACAATTTTAATATCATAACATATAGACTGTTATGAAAAGAATGAAAAGTACTAGAGTCTAGAGGTACTTTTCAATTCCATAATTAAATTGAAATTAAAATATTTTTTCATTAAAAAAACATTTCATTCTAGAATAATCATTGATACAAATTATTTGAAATCCAAATTCGAAGAGACACAAATAGAACACCAAATATCGTAATGAAGTAAAGAGCAACATGTAGAAGCATATGTTTTGACTCAAGGACTGAAAATATTTCTTTATTTAAAAGGATTTAGGGAGACAAAAGAGATTGAAACTGCAATTCATAAAGAAGAGCTACAAGCAGCCTGTTATGCAATCCCTGATCCCCTCACAATCTAGAAGCAGCAACTCTGCTTCTGAGAGGAAGACAACAGCAGAAGATCTCCTAATTACGGGAAGAAATTCGACATGGTGGAAGACACTAGCAACAATGCATTTGGGAGATGTAAAAAGCAGCAGATGCGACCAGCAAATCTCCCATTCTGGGAACTGGACAGAGATGGAGGATGACATAAGCAGAATCATAACCTAGGTAGCCCTCTCTACAAATATAGTCCTTGTGCACATTATTACCACCAGGTCCTCAAACATATTGCCTAACGAACATAAGGGAATATAAATGTAACATTCAATTATGCAGGATACAGATATTTAAAGTTTACACATTAATTTCAAGTTAATGCATGCTAGCTATAGTAAGAGTTTACAGGATCCTTAATGGGATTTTCTTTGGCCTAAATACCATACCATCCTATTTTCAATTGAATGAAACTCAAGATATGTCATTCTTGAGAAGCAACAAAGAACACCTCCACCAACTAAGTAGCTTATGCTTTATAATATGTACATAAAAGTAATTGTACGATTTACTCAAAATTTAATAGCTACATATATGCATAGTCTACATAAAGGACAAGTCTAAATAAAACCAAAGTAAATCTGTCAACCTTATTAGATAATATAAATTACTAACTGCTGCATTTGCAATCTTACACAATCATGATTTCATATATACATACAAGAGGGAAATTCCAAGGTATGCAACAGCAAAGTTAAGCGTAACCATGTCATCCTTCCTAATCTAGAGAAAAAAATCAAAATCTTCTGCATCTACTCATCTACAACCTAAGCTGAGCATACATCCAACAAGATGCCAGGACTGATTATAATTAATTAGATGATAATATGAAACAACACCTGGTTCTAGTGTCTGATGGAATCACCAGAATCAAAAGACGAGAGAGTACTAAATTTGGATGTTGAAGTTCAGAAGAAACTGATGGTGACAAAATAGGCTTGTGATGTTTTATGATTGAAATAATCCCCGTTGAGAGATTCAGAAACACTGCATATGGTGCATTATACCTCAGTAGGGTTGTGCAGGTGAAGCTTCAGAAAAACCACAGAATAGATAATCAATTTTACAAATTTGCAGGTGTAGATACCCAAGCTTAGCGTGTCAAAATATTTTAAGTTTTTGCCAATGACAGGGTATCTCTAGGCAAAAGATAACTTTATCAGTGGCCTTTATTGAGCCAAGAAAATAGAAAATGGTAGCTGCTCAAAGAGACATCATAGTAGGTTCCGAACATGGATTAAAATCTCAACCTAATTCCACGTCCATGCTGATATTGGGGCTAAAGCGTGTCAAGATATTTTAAGTTTTACCAATGACAGGGTATCTCAAGGCAAAAAGTAGGATAATCAGTGGCTTTTATTGAGCCAAGAAAATAGAAAATGGTAGCTGATCAAAGAGACATCACAGTAGATTCTGAACATGGATTAAAATCTCAACCTAATTCAGCATCCATGTTGATGTTGGGCAGAACCATGACAGTGGAAGGCTGTTTCTCCTCCTCTAGGCACAAGGTAGGATATTCAATGACTTTCATTGAGCAAAGGAAATAGAAAATGGTATCAAAGGGGCATCATAGTTTATTCTGAATATGGACAAACTCCTCCTCAAAACGACTAACACCGACTATTGAAATGACATGAAACTATCTCGTTTCAGTCGGGGACCGAAACCCTAGCTTGGAACAATATTTTAAACCTTACTTCGTAAAAATATAAATATTCATTAAAATCATTAATAAGACAACATTGTGCTTGGGAAATAAAGTTTGATCATGAATAGTCTAAGCAATAGCAGCAGTAGAATATGCCCACAGTGAGAATAGGTTGACATGCAATAAGAAG
The DNA here is from genome assembly GCF_018446385.1 of Zingiber officinale. Classification (NCBI taxonomy): domain Eukaryota; kingdom Viridiplantae; phylum Streptophyta; class Magnoliopsida; order Zingiberales; family Zingiberaceae; genus Zingiber; species Zingiber officinale. Next base: position 6,110,277 of record NC_055999.1, read on the forward strand.
TTGGTAACTTCCAATTTGCTGAAATAGTAACTGACCAAATCATCAAAATCTCCTTCTTTAGGGGACTTTTCATCCGTAATAGGGATACGCTCATAATCAACAAGATATCCTTCTTTCTGTAGCTCCTCATAAACCTAAAAGAATATTAAGCATCTAAAAAATTTAGAACATTAAGGAATGGATCATATATGACCCCATATCAAATATCAAATTTGGTACCTCCAGAGGTGTTTTAATAGAGTTAGGCATCACCGGCTCCCATTGGTCCACCATCTGACCATCTGGAAGTTCATCAGTAACAAGGATTTTATTCCCATACCTGTTTAAAATATATCCAACAAGAAAAAAAATTACTCATATAATCATTGTCACAAGGCAATTGAAGGTTGCATATTTAAGTGCATACCTAGCAGCTTCCACCAAAATGTCTTCTTTGAGCCGAAATTCCATTTGCTCAAGTCTCACTCTGTTGATTCCCTGGAATTTCATGATAACTGATTTGAAGACAATACAAACAGGAAACTGAACTTCACTGATATTTAGAAAATCATGATCTCATCGAGAATAGCACTTTGTTTAGCAACTATCTTCTTGTTAGTACTTCCAAAAAATAGGCAACATAAATTAAGTTCTTTTTTCTTGGTTGGTTTCCGGTTTCTAAAAAGACCTCTAGCTTCTAAAAAAATAGGCAATCAATCTCTAATTTGTACAAAATTAGAGCAAAAGATGAAGGGCGAGGGAGTATGTCATCAAACAAACAATGGTTCCATCAGGGTATATACCATGCTCAGTTGGCTTGATGTAGTTTAGACAACATTTCAGAAGAAACATTGCTAGAAGATCAGTGCAGAGGACTCATCAGATAATTAATGTTCAAAGTGATAGCTCCATCATAATCAAAAAGCATCTTAAACCATTGAAGGTCCCCCCGGGAAAACTTGCCATAATTGTTATTATATAGTAACAACAAAAAAAGATTGATCTAAATATCAAAGTTCATTCACAATGCATTTTTTATTACAGACCGTGTACTCAAGATTGGAGAAAGGGTTCTCAACATCTCGTAGAACAAAGGGACGGTTATTGATGTAGATCACCTGGTTAAACAAGTGAAGATCATTAAGAAAATGAGACCTACAATGAAAAATTTTTACAGTAAATTCTCTTCATATTTCACCCTTATTCACTTAAATGATCAGATGGATCTTACAGGCTCTTCTCGGAGATTGTGCCAAAGTACTCTTTTTTGCTTGGTTTGCTTTCTTGCCCCAATATGATCAAGCACATTCTGTATCCCATCTATTGTCGGTATTGCAACTCCATGCACATGCAAGGAACCAGCCTAAAAAAGTAACAATCACTTAATCAGAATAAAAGAGTACTAGAAAAGGCATACATGTGCAGAATCTGAATAGAATAATGATGCAGAAGATATTGGACCATGTGAGAGATTTAGTAACAAACTCCATTAGTACAATTAGGCATTCAGCGGAAAAAAAATGTGTGCATAGAGAAGCATGACATCGTTGCATGCATTAGACATTGATTTTCAGCATTCAACATATCTAAAGCTAGACTAGAAACACTATAGATAGAAAAGTCATTCTCTTTTTAAACTCTTTGTAACCATGGAAGATATTTTGAAGAATATATAGCACCATCTAATTGAGATATCCTCTAATTAGCCAAGTAAATTAATATTTATTTTGATTCAAATTACTACAATAGAAGGAAGCTGGTTAGCCATATGTATAATTTCCATAAACTTGATGTCTTCAAAGCTTGGAACCAAATTTATTTTCTTAATCTAGTTGGTTTCCCAACGAGAAGTTAAAACATTATACAAGTTTCTTTGTGGACATATTAATAGGAACATTTATGTTGCACAAACAGTGGTCAATGTTTATTAACCATCATAGTCAATTGCTCACATTTGAAACATGATAAAACTTGATAAGTTAACAAGGGCATGATAGTAATCTGCAATCTCCACCTAAATGTCAAGTTGGGTACTACTGACAAGAAGTCTGAAATTATTATTTGAAGATTCTTATTTTTGTCAATAGCGGTTATATGAGAAAAAAAGTAAACGTGAAAAGTGGGAAGATATCAGTCTGTCCTCACGTTGTCTAAGATATAACAAGTTCCTCAGTCAAGTAACTAATGCAATTTTAACTGTTACCGCCTTATTCAGCGAACAAGGTTAGAGCATTTAGACAAAAGAAGGAATAAATATGAACTCATAATAAGCTGCAAGTTTTGTGATTGTCAACACAAACATGTTTACAGTTATTTAAGGAAAACATGTTCAAATCGTCAAAAGACAGTGGAAAAGAAATTGGAGTTCAAGAAAACAACAGCATGTTCGGAATGACGAGCACAAAACAGCATAGACGGCCTCGTGATTAAACATCAAAGTACCCCACCAATGTTGGCAAATTTAATATTGCGGATATAACGAACAAAGAGCTTGATTTTTCTATAGAAAACAAAAAAGTTTAAGTATAGACATCTTTGTTGCGAATGATGAACACGAGTCAGCCAGACAGTTAACCGCCCATGACAATCCGTTGGGGCTCTACCGCCAACCTCTCATGACTCTATCGCTGCTTTAGGCATCACGATTTGGATGTAGATGCAGAGATAAACATGAAAAAGTGCGAAGCGAGGCGGTCAATTGTAGACACACCTGCAGGCCAGGCAATCAGAGAAGAAAGAGCGAAGCCGACGTGAAGGGGGGGCGCAGTTAGGAATAGAGAGGAGCAAGAGCAAAGATGAAGCAACCGACCTGTCGATAATTTGGGGCTCCATCTATCTGGGGTTTCAAGCTCCTGTTCTGGCATCCGGGGAAGTGGTCGCTCTTGAGGATTGTCTTCTTCCCGAGGACGGAACCTCCGCGGTAGTTCATAACCTGCTCCGCGGAAGCCGGCATCGTCGCAACTCTCAATCGCTCGCTCGATCGCTGTCTAGAACGCCGAGACGGCTTCGAGCGCAGCGGGAAAGAAAGGAGGCAGCGAGGAGGAGGAGGAGGAGAAAGAGGGGAAGAAAGGATTAGGGCAAATGGAACGATGGCCGAATGGAGGAGGGCAGCCGTTGGCGCTCTCCTTTAGTTATATTGCTCGTGGAGGGCGTTGGACGCAGGCGGATCACGTAGTGTATTAAAAATGCGCTGGCTATAAACAGCAAAGGGGGGCGAGCGCGGGGCGTAGCGTGAGAGGAGATACCGACCATAGATAAGGCATATTCCAACCTCTGGCTGGCGCAGCTGCTTATTAGTGGAGTATTAATTATGACCGGTTTAGTAGCTTTATCTAAAACCAATTAATTTTTTATTCGAAAATGAATTAGTTTTTTTTTTAAACAAAATAATTAAATTTTTGGCTAATAGCTGTTGCATATTTTAGAACGACAGACAGTGGCAAATATCGCTTTTATTACGTTGGCGACGGTCGATGTAAGTGGAAGCTTATATTATGTGGACGTGGAAATCACATGTCTAAATTAATTTTATTTGATAGCAGCAGAGGAAGGAAAGCAACGGGAACTGGTCGGTTGTCGCTCACGCGCTGAAGGAATTTGCTTTTCCCTTTGTTGTCCACACGTTTTAAAGGCGTTTTAAAGAGTTGTTGGACATGCTATAATTTCTTTAACTTAACTACTATCGGAATTTCTTAACTATTATTATTATTATTATTATTAAATGTTAATAGAAGAATAGTCTATTCGATGCATCGTCAGAGTGATCGTGTCTGGATTCGAATCCGTTGGAACAAATGTTAGAATAAGTTTAGACCTGGAATGGTGATCTCGTGTCCAATTGTTGGCCGCAAATGCGATTGTTTGTTCACAGCACACAGGTGGGGAATGGTCAATCAAGACACACGTGACGACCTTTTTTTTAGTTGAATTGTTTGCGTGTTTGAAAACGTGTAGGTGCCATGCGCCACTGCATTTAAATAAAAATATTGCACGGAGATAAGAGTATATATATATATTTATTTATTTATCTTTCTTGTTTACTGGAAGAGAAGGAGATGTTTTTTTTAATGATTAGACATCTATTTGATTTAAGCGGAAGAAAAGACAAATTTGAGTTCACTAAATTACTTACGTATAAGAAGGAAAAAAATCTTTCTTTTGTCCCAACAATCACGGGTGAGTAAAATTTTAATTAAATTGAATAAATAAAACCGAAATTAAAAGTAAAAAAATTGATTAATTTAAAAATTCAGTTTTTTCTTAAAATATTAATTATATCAATTAATCAATTCAATTTTAATTTTAAAAATCAAAATTTGATTAAATCGATTAAGCTGATATTATAAATTGAACCGATGTCTAATTGATTGGTGCTAGTTCCTTTGCTGAGTATCATGATATTCCTCAATCAATTGGGGGCTAGTTCCTTCATGATTTCTTCACGATAAATCCATTCTCAATAGATTGGTGATATTGAAATCGATTGTCCAGATCAAAAAATTTCATTATTTCAATTAAAATATAAATTAATTGATATTTTATCAATTTGATTTTTTTTAAAGTTGAGTTAGTTCGATAGATTCAAAATAAGTTTAATTTGTTTAGTTATCAGTTCAATTGGTTCGGTTAATTCAATTTTAACCGATTGATCAGCCCTAGGACAATGTGAAAAAAGTTATAGTAGTGCATCAAAGACGAAGATATTCATATAGAGTATGCAAAATTAGTAAGGAGAGAGAAATTTGTACTTATGTGTAATTCTCTTTAACAAATTGATATAAAATGTAATAGCGCTCACGCCAAACAATTCTCATCATGGGCCCCATAGTGAAATGGAGAAATGTAAATCAAGTATTGAGGGGAAGGATTATTTATTAGAGTCACGAGTCAAACCTTTGCTCATTACCTTTGCTCATTGATACAAGCTCATTACTTGTGTACCACTTGGATTGCCACAATCACAATCCTCTTTCACAAATGTTCTCGTAAAAGGTATTGTTCAAGATTCTTTGATAAAATAATATTAAATCGAATCTAAATAAATCAAACGATTAAAATAGTTATTCAAACTTAATTTGATTTATTTTTACAAGCTACTTAGTTTAAAATTGACTTGAACATGATTCATTTAAATATTATCAAATTTTCAATTCAAATTAATTTATTACTTGAAATTTTTATTATTTTAAACTTCTTAATTGATTATTAAGTTTGATCATACAAATTTATTGCTCCTTTTGAAAATATTTTTTATTTATTTATCATATTAATAAAAATTTTATTGATAAATATTATTTAAATATTATTGGTATATATTATTCATAAGTATTGTTAATGAACACGTATAGTTTATAAATAATTTATTTATAAATATTAACGTATATATATATATATAAAAGAATCCATTTAATTTAATAAATTAACTTTTATTTGTATTGATTGAATATAAATAAATTTTATTAAATCGAATATTAAACTTATTTATTAACATTTTATTCATTTAATCTACTACTCCCTAGGAATCTTAAAACAACTTTTTAAAACATTTAAGTGCTAATGGTTATCAAGTGCTATTATTCTTATTATACGTTTATTATAATTTTTATTATAAATTATTCTTATTAAACATTCACTATTATATATATTTAATATTTTAAATTGTTTTGTTATCAAAAGAAAGTGTTGATTAATGTTCTTTTCCTTTCAACTAGAGAAATTGGAAGGGGAAAAAAATAACTTTTCGTCAACTCAGTAGATAATTTTTTTAAATATTTAAATTATGTATCATAATTTTAAAATTATTAAATCATGTACCCATTTTTTATTTTACCCCTATCCTCAAATCAATTTGATTGGAAAATTTTTCTAGTTAAATTGCTTTCTTTATGTGTATTTGAAAAAATTCATTCAGTTTCGACCAAATCGACTGATAGAGCTAGAAACCTCGAAATGACATATATCAGTTTTTATGTGTTCATCTAGTTTTCTTAATTATAAAAATACTATCAAACATTAATTTAACCTAATATATTAAGAGCAGTGATTTTTTTAAATATAAATATGTTCGAAAAATTAATTCATTTTTAAAAAATTACTGTTCTCAATATATTCGGTCAAATTGATATTTGATAGTATTTTTAAATCGGGAGAACTAGACGAACACATATGAACTAGTTTCATGTCATTTATAGGTCTCTATATTCATCAGTCAGTTTTGACTGAAAGCGGCTGGTGGACTTAGAGACCTCAAAATAACATGAAATCAGTTCCTATATGTTCATCTAATTTTCCTTATTTTAAAATGCTATCAAATATCAATTTGACCCAATATATTAATAGCAGTGAATTTTTAAATATGAATGTATTTAAAAAATTAATTCGTATTTAAAAAAATCACTGCTCTCAATATATTGTGTAAAATTGATATTTGAGAGAATTGATATAATCATAAGAACTAAAAGAACCCATAAGATCTAGTTTTACTTCATTCCGAGCTCTCTAGGTCCATCAATCGATTTTGACCGAATGAACCTACATTGATTTTATTTAAGTTCATTCAACCATAGTTTAAAAAAAAATCACTGCTCTTAATATATTACGTCAAATTGATATTTGATAGTATTTTTACTATCAGGAAAACTAGACGAACACATATAAACTGGTTTCATGTCATTCCGAGCTCTCTAGGAATGACATGAAACTCGTTTCTATGTGTTCGTCTAGTTTTCCTGATAGTAAAAAAACTATCAAATATCAATTTGACGCAATATATTGAGAATAATGATTTTTTGAATATTAATATATCCGAAAAATTAATTTATGTTTAAAAAATCACTACTCTCAATATATTAGGTCAAATTAATGTTTGATAGTATTTTTATAATCATGAGAACTAGAAGAACATATAGAAATTAATTTCATATCATTCCAAGGTCTCTAGGTCCATCAATCAATTTGGATCGAAATTGACTGATGGATTTTGGATAGAATGAACATGATTTAGTAATATTAAAATTATAATACATGATTTAAATATTTTGAAAACTTATCTACTTATTGGGTAAAAAATTAGGAAAAAAATTCTTCTTCTATATTTCCTTCTATTTCATTTTCGTCAAAAGAAATGCAAGAATTTTCAAATTTCAAATAGATAAATATTTTAGAAATAAATTTTTGACTGCGTGTAAATTGTATTTCAAATAAAACTTATCAGTAGGAAAATCAGATAATCGGGGATACTTGAATTATTAATAAAAAAAACCGTAGTGAGAAACTCTGACCCCAAATTTAAAGTCATGCACTTTTGACTTCAACGCGATCTTTCTGCCAAACTGCTCAAAGTCTATCTGATCTGATGTTTCTTCTCCACTGTTTGGTCACATACCAAAAGATCAAATAAGTCCTCCACGAGATCCCTCTCACCTAGGCACATGTCCTGGTATTTCTCCATCAAAACGGCAACTTTCTATGGCAAAGCTATTATTTATACGCTGCCATAGCATCAAAACACGTAGAGCGTATTTTTCTAAACCAAAAAAGTTAAAAAGAAACTTATCATCAGTGAAGTGGTCATGAAGGGAAGCATAGCCGAAAGAAAAGGTTTGCTCAACTTTGTTTTTTTTCTCCATTCTTTTTGCATCAGAATTCACACTCTGCAGAGAAGGAAAGAATCACATCAACAGCACTCGAGAATATGTATATATACACACACACAGACACACAAGTATAGTAAAAAAGGTCTTTGCAGAGGGCTCCAGCTGCCTCCTTACTCGCTTGGGCTTCCTTAATTTCTTAGTTCATAAGGTTTGACTGTGTGAGCTACAGTGAGTCGTTATATTGACCCATTCTCTGCTCTTGGACATTTAAGCTTCAGGAGAGCTCCTGAAAGATGAGAATTCTGCAGGGAGATAGATTTGAGTGGCAAAGGACGTGTTAAGGCATGGAATGCTTTTTGTCTCTTTTGAAGGAGATCATCTTGGTTTCTTCCTGTTGTTGTTCCCCGGAAGAAGAAAGGGGATACTAATTATGCGAGATTGATTTCCTGCTCGAAGTTTGCTTCACTGTGGGCAATCGGGCTGAAGTTTGAGAGTAAGTGAGATTGATTTCTCTCCACTTTTTATTAACATACTTGAAATCTGCATCATGCTTTATACGCCATTTGGCCCTGACGTCTTGCTTGTAATTGAACCTATCAAATAGTTTTAAGAGACATTATCACTTTTTTTTATTAAAAAAAAACTTTAGTAGCTTGATCTTTTAAAGGTGCACTTCATCTAAAAGTTAATAAACTTCCGCTAAAGCTCACTTTTTGTTGCTTGCATGCGCATGTTTATTGCACACCTGAAGCAGCCCAAGAAGTGAACTTTTCATGACATTCTGTATCTGTTGCCCCACTCAATAAGAATGACCTTAAACGTGTATGCCATGAGCTTAAATCAATGCGTTGTCCTCCTCACCTTTTACTGACGGTGTTTCGATCCCTGATCTCAGAAGGAATATATAATGCTCTGTCAGGAATTGTACAAGTCTAATACTCTCAATCAGGGTTTGTGTAGGTTTTAAAACACTAGAATGGGATTGCCAATGATGTGCCAATTTACGATGCTTGTGTTTTCCTTGGCCTCAATGTTAAGATGTGAAGCAGCAGTTCCAGCCACTTCTTTCAGCAATAAGGAGGCAGTTGGGCTTTCTGTCACTGAGACAGGTACGTTACTTCTTTGTTCAAATTTGATTTGCATCTCATATTAGATTGTTCTCATATTACTGGTGATTGATGGACCTTTCCTCTCCTTTTATCCTTAAAAGAAAGAGTTTTGATCGAAGACGGGAACAATGCAGAAGTTGTAGGAGGATTATCAGCAAGGACACAGAGAGTTGATCCTTTGAATGGCTTCAAAAAGTACATGGGTGGCTACAGCATCACAAGCAAGCATTACTGGAGTGTAATCTCTGTTCCCTCTCTGCCACTGTATAAACTTGAACAGATATTGAATTTTTTTTCCTTTTTTCAGTCTACAATTTATACAGGAAGATATGGGTACATAATTGGCACAATATGGCTTCTCAGTGGTTTTTTGTATGCTTGCATTCTTGTGGCACGAAGGACTAGTTTGCTCAAGATGGAAAGGAAGCAAAAGAAAGAACTCCCTTGTTCTAAGAGACACCATGTCTGGGCAATGGTGCTTGGGATCATATTGGCATGCCTCGCCATGTAAGCCTGTTATTATGAAATGAGAATGTTTATCCACAAACAAATGTTGTAAAAAAGTTACTATGCAGAGTAGCATCTGGTATTGTGCTTGGTGGAAGCTCTAAGTTTCATTCAAGAGTGCGATCAATCAAGAACATCATCGTAAAAACATCACAAGAGGCTTCACAAACCATAAACAATGTGACAAAAGCTATAGGCGACATGGAAAGTGTTGCAGCACAATATCAATATGGCATCCTTGAAGGATCCAGCTATTTGAATTCCAGGTCTCAAATTCTTAATGACGAAGCTGCAAACATGCAGCAAAAGGCTGAGAAGAGCATGCACCTGGTCGATAGGGCAATTGGCATATTGTAAGAACTGAACACTAAACAAAGAGGGAAATGAACATCAAACTGTTGTCTTTAATAACATTGGCAATGGTCCATTTTGCAGGAAAATGATGACCATCTTCATCATTGTGCCAAATCTTATAGTTCTTCTTGCAGTTGTTGGTAAATCTTGCGTTAACCATCTTTTATTAATTTTTTTGCCACATTAATTTGACATCTAATTGTTTTATTTCCTTCCTTGTTGCAGTCTTGAGGCCTCTGAGACTAAGACTTAGCCGGACTTTTTCTCTGTAAGTAAGCAAACTTAACTAGTCGTCAAGTCAGTTAAGAGTTCAGATCTCACTGTAAAATAACAGAGATCATAAAGATCTCCTAAAATCCAATTCGTATTTTGAATGTAAAATCCAACATTATCATTCTACTCTGACAGGTCTATCATCTTTTGCTGGCTACTTACATTTGCCTTGTGGGTATTCTTTGGAATATATTTCTTCCTATCTAAGTACGTAAAATATGTACTCTGTATGAGCACTTGTTTTTTCACAATTACGATCAAGTTAATTCCCCTAAATTTGCAGATTCTCTGCTGATACCTGTGCAGCAATTGAGGAATATCAACAAAATCCTCAAAATAGCACCTTAAGCTCAATCCTACAATGCAGTGAGCAACTGTCAGCTAATATTTTTCTACATGATATCCGACAAGGAATCCATGATACCATTGACCAGGTACCGAACTCTAATATTTTTTTTAAAATTCGATAATGATGACAGGTAACAAGCAATTGTAGCAAATTAACAAGGGTTATCAAGTTCTTAATAGCTACTACATTTGCAAAATGTGCAGGTAAATGCAAACATATCAACAGCGAAATCACTGTCTCTTCCAGATCTGGAGTATGTTTGCAACCCCTTTACTGGACCACCAGAGTATTCTTACCAACCAGGAAACTGTTCTTCCAACACAATCAAAATAGGAGATATTCCTGAGGTAATTTCTTTCTCTTGCATACTCTCCAAATGTTCTTCTACCTACCACTAGACATTTTACTTTTCATTCTGCTCATGTCTGAGCTAATATAAATTTTTTTTTTCTGTATCAAGATTTTGAAGAAATATACGTGCTGGGATGATGGTGGTGGTGGCTCTTGCAGCCATGGAGAATTTTTATCACCAGCCGAGTACACAAGAGTGCAAGTCTACACGAGCTCCATGCAGAATATACTTGATGGATTTCCTCGCATGGAGAGACTCGCTAATTGTCGGTTGGTTGGCGATGCGTTCTCCAAGATCCTTGTTGAAGAATGCAAACCATTGAAGTATTATGTTCGCTTGACATGGACTGCAATGACGGTTCTTTCAGCAATCATGGTAGCTCTTGTTTTGATTTTGATTTCTGAACCTGTTTACCAAGATGGATCGCATTCTTCTGATATCTCGGTCAGGCCTCAACCAACTTCTACAGTCATATAGACGCACAAATAACTTCTAGAAAAGTTGGAGGTAGATTAGAAACATAGAAATACAATTCGAAGTTCAAAAAGACGTTCAAAATTCAACAACATATGACAAATCATAATAGAAGTCCATAGTGATGAAAGATTTTCAAGCATTGATGCCCTTGCAGTCCAAGATGTTTTTTTTTAACTTGTTTTTCTCTTTTAATATGATATACTGTAAAACTTTGCATCTGGAAAGTGTAAATAAAAACTTCAAACTTTGGAAGAGAATAATAGAACAATTTGTTACAATAAGTGGATCTCATGGGGGCTATATTTCATTCAATTCAGAAACTTGCGTGGCCTTTTGTTGCACAATATCTCTGCATTCTTGTAACATATATGATGCGATGATAAAAAGGGGCCCATTAAGTGCTGGTCAAAGGACGGAGATAGTAACTAACGTGGAAGTCAAAGTCAAAGAGATCAACATCAGAGAATCAATGAGCTCACCAAAGGAGGACTGAGCGGAGCTCTACTGCAGTGGCCGATTGGGCAGGCAACGCTGGACCAGCAAATGGCTGGTTAAAGCAAAACGGTCGTATATCCAAAATCATCACGCGCTCATCACGGAGCAGAGGAACGTTGGACGACCAGAGCATTAGTCCGATCGGGCGTAAATAATCTACCGAATCAAGTCATTGTAGGGAAGCAGCAGAGGTCGATCGAGCGGTGATCTCCTATCGAGCGGCTCCCCCGCTCAGTCAAACAGTAAAACCCCTCTCATATCCTTTGATATCTCTTTGAGAAATAATACCGCTGACCACGAGACATGGTTAACCGATGGAGAGACGTACACGTCGCTCGTGGAGGCGCTATATAAAGAGAGTTCATGCACCGACAGAGGGACGTGCACATTGCTCGCAGAGGCGCTATATAAAAGAAGTTCATGCACCGACGGAGATACGCATTATTCACTATTCACACCAGTGTTTATTGTTGCTCTACTTCCTTCCAACTTTTCGATAACTGACTTGAACATCGAAAGACCAACGTCAGGACCCCTTCCCTAGCTGAACAATGATGTTTCTTATGATGCAAAGCAAAATAGATTCTATACACGATCAACCAAGAAACTACATTCCCAGCCAATATCCCTATGATTTTCAGATAGGATCAGCATCCCAGCATTATCTTTACAATAATGGAAGAAGACACTAGTACCCCAGGAACCAGCTAACCACGATATAAGAAATAAGATTTTTGACTTCCATTAAGAGTGATGCAACCGTTTTCTCCACAAAAAACATTTTAACAAAAGTTATGGAAGTAAAATCAGTGATAGCCTCGGAAGCATGCCAGTTTTGAAATTTCCTTGTGCAATTCACATAAACTATAGCTATTCGGAAACTTACATCCACATATGTTACAAGAAAACTTCCCAAAAGTAAAAACAAGTTAGAGATGCATTCTAGTCGAGTGAAGCCGGTAATATACTGTCATCCAAGTTACAAAAATAATCCTAATTATGGAGCAAGTCAGAGCTGACTGATATGCATTTTCTCTCTATCAAGTATTCAATGCTGATGGACCTCAAGCACCACTGACACCTTGGAAACATACATCTGCAGGTAACTTGAAGCTTAAACAATACATTACCTGAAAATGACAAATGGCAAGAAAAGGTTATGGAACTAAAAAAATGAACACTTATAAAATGTAATAACGTGAAAATGAACATGGATACTTGGGGTGCATAGTAGTGAGCATATTTGCAATGCACTTGTTCCGTCTTGGAAAATAATGATTGGGATGATATTGTAATATTGAAGTAATGGTTTAACAAAATTCACAAACTGTAATATCTAGTTAGTGATGTATATCGCCCTATGGGTTGGCATAGTTGCTACTCTCCAACAGTTAGTGATGTCTATATCAACATGAAAAATGTGACATAAAAATAAGTTTTCCATTACGACACATTAATTAACTCTGCATCTATTTCTTGAGCAAATACTGGGCAGTAGCACCTTAACTTTATGGTAGGACTTCCACGCCAGGTTTCCTGGATCAGGTGTTACTGTATGACCCATGTAAAAAGCATTTTTTTTTTGTTTCAAATTCCACAATATTAAGATTCAACGTCATATCAATACATGATACAAGTCTACAACTTGGGTACCAACTTAGCTACGTCATTTCAATACATGAAACTATTTGGGATACCTTGAATGGATCTTTCCTACAAGGTTATCAGTGATGCTCCATAATACCACGATCTACTTTTAAAGCAGCAATTGAAGTATATTATACCTTGTTAGGAGCAACATCTCTAACCCGATGAAAAAATGGCTCTGGTATTCTAGTGCTCAAAAAAGCCTCTGCTTTCTGCAAAGGAAATGGCCAATACTTTCTTGATGAATCACAAACGATTAAATCCTACCTAATAATCGAATGTATGGTAGTAAATGGTACAAATTTGTAATCAACTGAACTGCATATGTCAAGGAGCTACTCACTGCTAATGTTGATTCTTTTGTTTCAGTTGCTCGCATGAAGCAGTAGCAGTGGATCCATGGTAAAGGCCCTCTCCATTGTTCCCTCTGAATAAGACCTTGGAAGACATCTACCAGACCATTCACCGTGCATAAATTTATAGAAGTTTATGTATAACTTAAGAAATTTGTAATATTTCACATATAAGCAAGTTAAAATAACTTAAAGCAAACACGAAAAAGAAGCCAAAGTAACATCATTGGCAAATAACCTCAGTGGAAGTGAATTTTTTAAATATTGGTCCATTCATGATTGTTAAGAACCTTAGCTGTTCGCAAGTTTCTCTAGTAAACCATTACTTATGAACAGGAGACCCTTAAAAAAGTAACAAGCGATGCCATATTTTAATGTTTGAAGCATTGAAGTTTTTGCATAGTGGCAACACTTACAATGCAATTTCCATGTGCCACTGAAAGTGAAATCCCAAATGAATAATTAGCTTGGCTATAGGGCACGGACTACTAATAACATGTGACTTTAAGCCACAACAAATAGCTTGGATTGCCATAGCTCGCAAACTACCTGGCCCCAGCAGGCAACGAATATGTTGCCCAAATTCAACCAACATTATACAAGAACCACATGCAGAATGTGTCATGGATCAACTCTATGGCTGATCCATAGTCTATGGACGATGAGGGAACTCAAGCTCTCGATAAAATATGTATAAGAAAAGATTATGCAAAGTCAAGAAAAAGTGTGTTATGTTTCATTTCTTCCCTAATATAAATATAACAATTACAAAGACAATAAGAGTAAGATTGTCACAGCTCCTAAGTCCTAATTTTCTATACATGGACAAAACAAACATGCATATGATTCTCCAGTGCTCCTACACCCATAATATAAACAACTCACGGATGGGCGTGCCAACCTAATAACTAAACTACTTGAATGCCATCATGGGCTCCTTGTATCTTTGCATCATTGATCCACCAATTCCTATGAGAATAACAGAGATAAAGTTGAGTTGCTGACGGGAACTTGTGCTGAGGTAGCACTTTTGTACTGTCTGGACCTAACAAAGGATGCAACATTAGTTCCCTTCATTTTTGTACTTATGTGTGAAGCCAATAGACCTCCATCAATTCGAGAGGGTTCCAATTATGACTGGGCGGGATATCAATCAATTCAAAGGATAGGCCATGAGATGGTCATAAAGATGGCACTACAAGCAAAATAGAATGTCAGGAAAATAGGCATGCGTTATGGTAATTGATAAGGAGTGATCTCAGCCTGTGGGAGGCAGCAAAGAAAGTAGGTATCTTACAGAAGGATTGCAAAGAGCACATAACCCAGCTAGTTTACAGATGCAGTCACCACTTCCAAAAGAATCACAGAGAAGGGGCAATCTGAGCACATAATGAAAAAGATGTGGCAGGTGGGCAGGTCATCATCCAACCAGCTAACCACACTTTGCCTTGGAGAATTCATATATATATATAATTGCTATGGTGCGGCCCGCCTGCTGTGGATTCATGCGCGCCACAACTCAAGGTGCCTTCATCAGGTTTTTTTTTAACAGGGTTGAGGCGCCTGGATTTGATCCCGACGCCTCGATTCAATTTTTTTTATTTTTAAAAATCAACAATTCCTTAAAGATGAACACTATACACTGTGAACATCTAAAATTTTTAATCTTAAACACTATAACCCAAGAAAGAAGCCTGAACCCTAGAGGGAAAATTTTATTAGCTTAAATCCATTATAACTCAACCCCTAAATCCTACAATCTTAAACCCTAAATCCATATAATATATTCCGTAAACATCTAAAATTTTTAATCTTGAATGCTATAACCAAAGAGGGAAGCCTGAACCTTAGAGGAAAAATCTTATTGGCTTAAACCCATTATAACCCAACTCCTAAATCCTAAAATCTTAAACTCTAAATACATATAATACACCAAAAAAAAATAACAAAAAAAATAAAAAAAAAACAACTTCTGATTCCAATCAGGTTAGGGTTGGGTAATTTCGGGTTCGGGTCGACCCATTTGACCCAATTAATAAACAGGTCAGGTTCGGGTCAACCTGAAATGACCCAATTACAACCCGCGAACGTTTATAAATAATTATAAATTTAAACTAAAATTATAAATTTAAAAAAGTTAAAAACCCTAAACATAGAGATATGTTATGCTATTGATTGCAATGTTGCTATGGCTTATCATTTATGATATGAATTTTCAATTTGTGTAGATAAATGTTATTTTTAATTTATAATTTAATATACAAAATTTCTTTAATGAATTCAGGTCATATTCGGGTGAAACAGGTCAAACGGGTCAAACGGGTCGGGTTCGGGTTCAGGTTCGGGTCAAGTGCAAATAAACATATCAGGTTCAAGTTGAATATTTTGACCCGAATTAATAATCAGGTCGGGTTCAGGTTGTCATTTGCCACCCCTACGTCCTGGTCCGCATAGTCACGTGACATAATGGTCCGCGGCATAGCAAATCATTATATATATATATATATACACACACACACACTTGCACGGAAGCAAACACATAGGACATGCACTAGATTCCATGTTTGGGTATTGTCAATTACCACTGCTTGAGGACTGGGTCACAGTTGACGTGTGAGCCACCAATCAACAAGAAGACCTTGAATTTTATGGTCTTAAGTAGAATATAAGTAATCCATGATGATCAAGTGAGGGGACACGGGGTATCAATGGGCTGAGAGACCAGTGATTTTTTTACTTTCCATACCAGTACCCATTGGACATATCTAAAGCCATAGCCTTACCATACCAGAGATTGGTACTTCACTATTCTACTGATGCCTGTCTTATGCTTCCAAAGGAGGAAAAACAAAAAGAAAGAAGCATTGAATTCGAAATGCATGAAACATTGAAAATAGCAAACTTAACAGGCGGATCTCAGGTCAACCTACCATCCCAGATTTCCGCAAAAGAAACACAGGAGTGAAATGGCTTCAACAGTTAATGAATAGGAAATATATATATGCATGACACATGACTTCTCTCCAAATTTAAGGATCTTTGAAATATATTACACCAATAGGTTCTAAGCGCTACTGAATTCATGCTCAAGGAAATTGGTGGTAAAAATAATACTCACCTAGAAATTCCAAAGCAGAAGCTGGAAGATTCATGATCACATGATCCACATGTGCCCATGGCCTGGATTCTGTCAAAGGGAGGCCCCTTGTTCGCTTTGTGATATTCCCATTTTCCAGAAACCCTGTTGTCACCAAAAGCATCTTCAGGAAAATGGATCAGAAAAAATTCCCTTACTACTCTAGTAGACTTACAAACTCAACAGGAATTCACAAATGCAATTAGTTGTGCTGGTCGTCAGTTGCCACAAGGTTGTTCAAATCCTTTGAGGAATGAAACTGGAGTTCTTAGGTATTAATTCAATTTTAACCAGAATTGTATTCTCATACTTGTATGCCTCTCAAAATCCAAAAGCTAACTCTATGTTTACGAAACTATCTTGCACGTACATAGGAAGTAGCGATAACAATCTCTATCAAAACAGTGTGTCAGGCTCTCAGCAGCAACCCCATAAGTTGAAGTTGCAGCTGATAGCATTGCCGTTGATCTTTAGGTCTAATGACAGTTAAACAGGATGGCTTGACGTTCCACAACAATAAAAATAATAATTATGCTAAACTCAAAACCAAAAAAAGAAATACCCCATAAACTTCATCAAAAAAAAAAACCCCTCACCAGTATTATCAAACTGTCTTTTAGTAGTAGAAAATTCATCCTTTGAAGCACGATCCAAACAATTCCAATGATCATTGGATGCATCAAGAGTTTCTTTGGCACCAACTGTAAAATGGCAGATAATTACCATCGGAAATCTTGGGGAAATGCATACATGATCATGGTTTAAGTGTCATTTGTAACAAATATCCAACCTTGTTTTTGGCTAGTCAGTAGCGCATTAACATGATCAGCATTTGAAACAGCCCCTGCAGTATTAATTGTGCCCTCGGAACCAGGAAATGTCATCAAATGCTGCATGAAATCTCTTGCATCCATGTTATGTACACAAACATAATCCTCTACCTTGTTGATCTTAGCATTTAGCTGTAGATAACTAGCACTATGTGGATTTAAATCATTGGCAAAAACGAGACAACCTTTTTGAGCTGCTGGAATTGAAAAAGGACCTATTCCAGCAAACATATCACATATTATCTCTCCTCTCTTGAACTGTGAAATCAATCGTATGTGTTCGTGTTCAAGTCTTGAGTTCCAATAGACCAAACTATAATCAAGCCTAAATGTAGCACCATACTGTTTAACCTCAGTGACCATATCTCTTATTCCTGCCAGGACTTCAAAAGTTGGCACTCGAAACTGATTTGTTATGGTCCCAACTTTATTCGCCACAGTCCGAATTCTTGGTTGATTCTTCTGCATGTAAAAGTATATATTAAGTTAACTAAAAGTTGGAAACTCATAAAGGAGAGGATGCATATAGTCATAAAGAATCCTAATAATAAAAAAAGTCCCCCCCAAAGTAACAGAAAAGTCCAGGGACCTAAGCAAAGTTGTAAAATATGACGTAGGATAAATAGTCCCCTGGCTGAAGGCTTCAACAATCAAGCCAATAGATAGTGTGCAAATATCTACAATGATGTCAACCCTCCCCGCCCCACAAAAAAATTTTAAAAAAAAACCTCTAATTCATCAAACACACCAAGCTCTCTAAGCTCGCGCTATGTCATTCAATCCTCCATGCTTACGAATTCACCTTGTTCTAGGCTACTGAGCCATCGAACAAACAATTCTCTATGATTGCAACACAATGACTCGATGGTACATGCCCTGGAGCCCACTTCATGTTAGGTCTCTAATCCATCAAATGCACCAAGCTCT
Organism: Zingiber officinale; assembly: GCF_018446385.1. Taxonomy (NCBI): domain Eukaryota; kingdom Viridiplantae; phylum Streptophyta; class Magnoliopsida; order Zingiberales; family Zingiberaceae; genus Zingiber; species Zingiber officinale. The sequence goes on from NC_055999.1 coordinate 6,128,660, forward strand.
CCCAAGCTCACTCTAAGCTATCTGATCTTCCATGCCTACAAGTCCACCTTGTTTCATGTCATCAAGGCATTGAGCAAAAAAACAAATTAATTGCATCAAGTATACAAGCTCCATGTGTACTATTCTAAATTGTTGTGCATTATATGTACGCTAACTTAAATCTTATTGACAACCACATCAAAGCATCATGGTTGAATTTGATAACTTCGTTAGCATGTAGAAACGTAGACAAGATGGATAAATACAATAAATCGAGTTGCATAAGACATACATCATAAATAACCTTTGCGATGATGTCCTTGTAAGGAAGTAGGTCATCTGTTAAATTGAGATGTGCAATATGTCCTGTAGATTGAGGAAATACAAGCATTGTTAATACAAGCAAAAATTGAAGAAAGTAGAAGGGAAACATATTTAATCTACTGAAATCAGCTTTATGAATGACATTTATCTTTAAATTGAACAGGTGCAAGTAGAGTGATTTATGCTAAGGGAAACTTAACTATTGTTTCAAAAGAAGATGGCACCTCCACTCCAGAGGGTAGTATTTGCCTTAAAATATGATCTGCAAAAAGAGAAGACAGACTAACATATGGAAGTTGAAGAAGAAGATATGATCAGAAATATCCTCAACCTTCACAATGTAGTTGAATGACTAAAGCTGAAAAAATGATATCTAAAGAAAACCAATCCGAAATGATGGTAGCAACGACAAACTACAACAACAAAAAGGGCATTCATGAAAAAGGATGGTACCAAATTGATCAAATATTAACATGTTTGTCAACCTATTACTTTGGCATTTTTTATTTTCTATCCTGAAAATACTATTTACATCAGAGGGCAACCATGCTAAAGATGTTGTTCGCTGCCTTGCCAATTGCCATCCTTCCTAATAGGAATGTTTTGTCAAACTTTCTTCCTTGTTGAGAAAGCCTTTGACCAACCATTAGCAATGTAAAAAATGGTGAATTTGACATGGTGCTGTTGTTAGGAAAAAGATCCATTTTTCATTGTCTGAAACCACATGCCTCGTACATATCAGGAGAAGCAACATGAAATTTTAATCTATGGCCTCAATCTCTTTCATCTTTAATATAAATTTGAAGGACAAATTATACAAGTTATTTTGCTTATTCATTGTGCTTCAAACTTATAATTTCATGGCACTACTACACTCCAATAGTTCAGTGGAACATTCAATTATTCATATAACAAGATTGACCTTATAAGGATTGCTAGGAAGAGTCTTCTCCTCTATAATGAGATCAATAACTCATATTGAGAAAATTGTGTCAATAATAAAACTGGTATCAGGGAACATAAAATTGATAGTGGTGGTGGAAGCGAGCAAGCAAGTAGACACTGAACAGTGGTGGTGAAAGTGGCAGTGACAGCTACTGCAAGTAAAGGCAGCAGCAAAATTAGCACTCAAACTTGCACAAATTCTTCAGCTGCCTCTACCACCCTTGCCTTTGTCATTAGGTATTTGAGGAGAGACGGGAAACCTTAGGGATAGAAAATTCTTTCTGTTCTTTATCATTCATTGTTGAAACAAAACTAGATGGGAATCTAGCAGCTTGGGAATTTTCAAGTCATTCAGCCTTTCAGGGTCACCTTGTAAAATAAGGGATAGAATGAGTTGAAAAGAAATATAAGATAGAAGGTTACAGACAAAAAAAAATGAGGATCATAAATCAAAATTTTGAGGAAGAAGATGACAAATACACAATGTCATATAATCTCAAAGCACAACTTGAACAATAAGATCTCAAGGCTCTTACCTTAGGGTAAATGTGTTATACTGTTATTGAAATCTGAATTAACCCAACCAAGTTAAATTATCTTCTTCTCTTCATTTCTCAAGAAAATTGAAAAAGACAATAATCCTTAAAGGTATTCGCAGAGACAAACACATGGAGCTAAAATTAACGATCAGCACAAACTACGGATAAAACTAGGATTTGACCAAAGAAACATGTGTCCCATGTAACTTACCAACGCCCCAATAAGAATATCCTAATGTTAATTCATGTGGCACTGCTTCAATGTTGCAAATGTCCTTAAGTGAATCCAGCAGACGACTTGGAATTTCAGATAGATCTGTAATTGAAATAAGACAAAACTGTCAATTTTAATTCATGAGACGATGCTGGTATAGAAGGCCTTAGGCTGCCTGCAATTAGTAATGCCTGCAAATACTGATTGCAGGCAAAGAAAATGGTGTAAATGATATTATTAACTAGGGTATCTAGGTGCATGTAAATGAAACTCATATTTGCAATGGGCATTCTCATATATGACAAAATTATAATACATTAAGATATTTGATATTGACATTCTTGTTCTTTTTATACTTTTAATTCCAGAGAAAAAACTATAACATTATGATAGAATAGGCACGTCTTTAAACAAGAGTATAATAACAATTAATAATATATATTTTTGCCAGTTATTTTAAATCTTCATTAAAAAAAGATCTTTTGTTACTATTAAAGTACCTTTTAATTTAATATTGTTGATAACATCTTATTGATGTGAAACATGTAAACAAAGTTAAAATGGCATATTCAAATATTTGAATGTTTATTTTAAATTCGATAATAATCATTGTAGTCAGGCTGTGCTACTGTACAAATCATGTCCTTCTGTGAATTCTATGCAAGACTAGTAGAAATTTCAATATTTTGTGAAAAAATGACGTGCTAGTAATATTATATATATATTTTTATTCTAATACTCTCATTATTTTATGAATTTATAAGGAAAATGAAATCAGAGTTAAAAAATGAATATTATATATATATATATATATATATGGTGTTATTAAGTTCAACGTGTGAATGATATTACTTGTATGGTGCAAATCCAACACGTGACCATCTCAAGGAGTAGTCGCATTAACAACTTTCTATATCCTAACTACAATGGATTTACAAATAGAAAGTCGTATGCAGACCCAAAATGCCTGTAAACAAATCAATGTGTAGCAAATCCTAATTTTAACTGCCCATTTGTAGGCAGAACCAAATAAACTCATAGTGGAACCAGCCGAGCTACATGTAAATGAAGAAATAAATTACCAAGCGACCACCATTTGATTGCATATTTGTAACAGTTGCTTGTTTCTTGAAAGTACAATAGCTATGGTTGTTGAAAGAAAACCCAACATAGCCCCATCTTTTATTCAGGAAAACCTTAACCAAAGTTTACACATTCTTGTGATTCCTAGGATTAGGCAATAGTAACTGTTTTTCCTTGAAAACTAGATGCAGTAAGATAACCATGCACAAGGTGTTTTGACCCAGCATACATGGAAAAGTTATGTAAATGGAAGGAAAAATAATGAAGTAGATAACTACAAAAGGCAACTAATCTTTGATAGATAGGTGAGCAAAGAGTCCACTTTGATCAAAGACTATGTTATGATTAAAGAAGTGTTATCAAAGAATATGTGAAATGATGAAATAATTTCCCCTATAGATGTTAATAAATAGTCATATAGAGTTGAAACCTATTTACCACCTTGGGGTATAAATTTAGATCTACAACTACAAGTTCTGCATGTATATATGCATATACAAGGCCAACAGAAAATAATAAAAAAAGATTGCAAGTTGTATCTAGTTCTAACCCTAGATTTAGAGCTATATGTGCAACTAAAGCCCAATGGAAATAGACCCAAAAAAAATTACAAAAATGAGTGGATCGATTAAGTAATCAATATGCAAAATCTTCTTCTGTTCTTCATATTTGAACAAATTCCAGGAAAAATTATTTAATATCAATTCTAGGTGATGCTCCTGATTGGATCCTTAGACCGCACCAATTTGAAGGTAGAAGGTTCTACAGCACTAAAATTTTACCTAATCAAACAATAAAGCAGTTTAATCAGGTTAAGTCTTGTAAAACATAACTAGGAGAATATCAGAATACTAGAAATGGATTATTCAGTTACAAAAATGTAGACAAACTTTAAAGCAAATTGACTGGATTATGAAGCTGAATTAGATATAAAGCCTCACCAGGATTTTGAATATTTTCAGATAGAATGATTAATCGGTTTTTCTCGCTAGTTGGATCCTCAACAATGGGTTTAATACGCACTTTATCAATCAAGTATCTGCATAAAGAAGAAAACATGTCACCAGCTAGTTCAACAAAGTAAAAGAAATAATTTTTTTCAAATAATTTTTTCATATGTTACATGTTGGCATAATGTTGGCCTAAGAATTAATTCCTTTGCAATGGTCATCCATGTAGTTCATAAATTTTATCATACCTTTTGTGTTATTATACATATAAAAGGGAAACATTTTGTACGTATGTGATAATTCATGATTAAATCATTAGCACTATCAAAGAATCAGTTAGTTTAATTATGATATTGGATCTATTGAACCAGCCAACGCATTGTAAGTAGCAAATAGCATGATGGAACACACTGAAAACGTCATTCTGAAACAAAGCTGTAAAAAGAATATCAAGTTTCAATTTATTCTCAAAGATATATTGGCGATTACCTTAGAGTCATTTACATAATTTCTGAAAATATGGCATCCCCAATTTATATTTTAAGCATTACCAATCATGATCAGCATTTATCTATTTCACGATCAGTTTTCCTCTTATTTTTTTGAAAATGCATAGGCACCTACTACTGAGTCCATCAGGCTGCTATTTTTTGCTTCTTTAGCTAGCCATCAGCAAGAGTAAGTTGATTCAAAGTACAGTATGATTGAAAGCCATGAATAACGAACCCCTAAGGCCTAAACAACTATACTTTGTCCTCTAATTTCAAATTGCTGGCTTTTTTCTATCTAAGCTATACAAGAGTTCTTTCAGAAGGTAAATAGGCCTCAGTTGGCTAACCACACTTATTTCAACTTTCTCATTCTAAGGTTTATTACATAGCTAATATAACACTAATATACAATCCAAAGACACTGTATACTCCAATCTAATGTTTTGAACTCTATAATCTTGATAGATTGCGTGAACGCTCCTTTTATTGTCCTTCCATTCCATGAACCAGAAAAGGCCCATCCACCGTTCCAGATGGGAGCAATTAAATAGGATAAAAACACGTAGAAATCCAGAGATTTCGGGGATTTACTGACCCGCTTAGTAGACGGCTGACGGTTACGCAATGCTCCCGGGGTATCCTTAAAGCCCAAAGCTGGAGTTTGACGTCGAACCTGCTCTCGTCCAACAACTGCAAAGACGAGCAGTTCCCTTCCGAGAAGGGTTTCTTTGAATCTCCAGAATAACAGAACCCATCCGGTGCTGAGCTGACGGAATCGTGACCGGCCGTTGTTTGGGCGGTACAATGGGTGGAAGCCTCGCTAATAGACTGGAGCATATCCTCCGCCGCGTCAACCATGACCGCCAGCGAACTTCCGGGAAAAGGGAATTGGTATAAACGTGGCTACGTAACCCTATTTACTCTCTGCACGAGCCAAAAGTAACTGAGCATGCCCTCGAACAGAAACTCCCTAATCGACGCGTGGCGTAGTGTAGAGACCACCGCACGATCTTTCCGCTTGTGACGGTTCCGTCGACGGTGAGAGATGTCGGAACGACGACTGAGTCGAGAACGAGGTTGTGACGGCGCTTAAGCTGATAACACGCTCAGCGTTACCAGGGTGGGAGATGATGATGGTGAAATCCAAGGCTAGAGCCTTGGGTGATCGAGCTTAGCGGCGGAGGAAAGCCGGGACAACGCCCGGCCCCTAAATCTGGTGACGGCCCGGGCCTCATTAGATCGACGGCCAGATTGCCACAACATCAATCGCAAGGTCAAGGATCCGGGACCAGTCTTTGATGGATGGACTATAGCCCATCTATTAAACAGGTAAAGTCTAACTCACCCATCGACAAATTTGCAGGTCCAGAAATTCTGGATCAGAAAATCAGCTATCCAAATTTAAGTCCAAGTAATCATTCAATAGAAAAATAAATAATAGAAAATTCAAAACCAATATTTTCGAGTTCAACATTTTAAAAACGGTCATTTACTCTTTAATTTTACATATTACCAAAAAAAAAAAAAAAAAAAACCGTACACATTTTAGAATTAATCAAATCATCATACCCCTTCATATTTTTTTTTTCATAATATCCTTCTCCCTTTATTTTTTTCAAAAAAAAAAAATCTGCCAACCCTACTCTTTCATCTCCGTTCCCTCCATCATCGAAGCACCGATAACGATTATCCGTCTTCATCCCTTCGTCTTTGCCAAGCAGCGCAAAGAGACATGATAAGTCGACAATGGCGATCAACTCCATCAATTTTAAAAGGGCACTAGGGTAATCTTTCATCACTATTTCATCTCAACTTCATTCACTCTCTTTTCATGATCCTCACGCTGCTACGTTGTATTTTTTTTTTTAATTTTTTAGTATTTAGTGTTTTTTTATTTATTGTTATTGTTAGGTAAAGTTTGATGAGTTGGAGAATTTGATCACAATAGAAGGATAAAATGAGTATTTTTGAATGATGAAATTAATTTTGTCGATTCTTTATCAGACGACTCTGATAGTAAGAATGCAAGTGTGACCTTGATAACGAAATAAGTTTTTGATTTTAGATTAAACATTTAAAGTTTGTGTAGCTAATGGTATAAAATTAATTTCATACTAAAAATCTATTTTTATTATATCAAATTTTTTGATATAGTATGTAAAATTTAATATACCATACCGAATTTGCCCGAATTAAAATCCGTAATTTTTTCCACTTAAAATCACATTTTTTATGCATTAAAATATGTGATTTTTTCCTCTTAAATTCACATATTTTTTCTTAAAATATGCTATTTTATGCATTAAAATCTGTGATTTTTTATACCTTAAAATCTGTTATTGTTTTCTTTTATTAAACTATCAACATCCATTTCACGGTAGAATTTATTGTCAGCAAAATATTTTTGACACCAGCATAATTTTATCTTAGTTTTTATTTATATATTGATGTGTACTCCATTAAGCATTTGTTTTAAAAAAAACATACTATTCAATTTTTTTTTAATATTACTTAACCATAGATGATCTCTTTTTCCGCTCGAGCTGTTCGCTTCAATCATCCTTTCAAGTATAAAATCATACTTTATAATTAAAAAAAATTAAAAAAAAATTTTAAAAATATTGGTACAGAAAGTATACGACGATCGAACCTATATTTTAATTATGGCAAAGAGTTCAAAGTTAAGGTGTTTTATTTACTAATATGTTGAATAAATGTTGCAGGAAAAGTTCTAAGTGTACTTAGGTAAAAGTCCTAGTTGCGGTTAGGCAGATGAAAAACCCTAGGGGGTAGTAACCCTATGCGGAAAGCCTTGGCGGGTTGAGGTCTTCGGACAAAAATCCTAGGGGGTGGTAACCCTAGGTTGAAACCTTGGTGTCACGAACTAGGTGGAAAACTGGACGGGTCGTGGACCAGACGTCCAGCATGAAGACCGGAAGACTCGAGCGCCAAGCAAAAGTCCAGTCGGTCTGGAGAACTGAAACAGGTAAACTCTCCTGAGTGGGGTAGGTGAGGGCGCGTTCCCCGGAAGAGGGAACAGTAGGCATTGGTTCTACCTAAGGTTTCCGATTGGAAATCTGAAGTCAGAACCGGACAGTCCGGAGACTGTCAAATACTACTTTTACTATATTTTATGTGCGCTAACTTTATCTTGTAGGGTATGTGTGTGTTTTGTGAACTGACGTGTCTTGCAGGGACAAAGGAGCAAGTCTAGCCCCGGATGAACAGTGTCCGAGGCGCCTCAGGTGCAAAGCAGAAGTTGGCTGCGAAGAGGAGCTGGAGGCGCCTCAAAGGGAGATGGAGGCGCCTTGGACCATTGAGTGGAGGCGCCTTGGATAAGCATGGAGGCGCCTTCAAAAGGATGAGTTCGACCAGTTCAGTTCTGATCCACGCAGCTGACTCGGCATGTTGGAGGCGCCTTGGATGGTGTTTGAGGCGCCTCAAGCAGTGTATAAAAGGAGGTTTCGAGCAACAGGTTTGATCATCAGTTCTCAAGTGTTCCTTCCTCCAAGTGCTGTTAACAAGACAACTCAGAAGTGCTACGACAAGTTCCCGATGACCAGAAGCTTCCAGATTTCCAGTTTGTGTCATCGGTATAGTTTTTCTTTATTACACTTGTAATACACAATTGTACTTATTTCCGATATTATAGTTGTTGTCCATCGAAAGCGATCAACGATCGCGGGCCCTGGAGTAGGAGTCAACCAAGGCTCCAAACCAAGTAAATCTTGGCGTCCCTTGTGTTTGTTATTTTTGTTTATTCCGCTGCATTATTCGAGTTTTACAATTCTGAAATGAGTGAAAGCCACGAGCACTATTCACCCCCCTCTACCGTGGTCTCGATCCAACAAGAAATACCTCCATTCGGCGTTTTTAGTGTACGAACTCCCCCTTGAACTTTGTCAAGTAGAAGCTTGGTCTAACCATCGATTTCTTTATTTTGGTCGGTGGTTTGTCCTTCTGAAATGTCCTCACTCTGATATCAATTATAGATCACGGTGCATCCAGCAAAAGGATGAATGACCTAAAATTATAAAAATATTCTTCTCGAAGCTTTCAACTTAAGTTAATATAAACATTTCAATAAACGAAACTAAAATGTATAAAAAGTAAATATGAGATAAAAGATTTACTTGGTTTGTAACTGGGGAGGTTGCTCATCCAAGGTAAATGAAACTCAAGTAGCAAACTCCTTTTTTGACATGAGTCAGAGGCGGAGAAACCTCGTACAAGATGTTGACGGTACAAAATTTGAAGAATAAAGTAAAGAACTTGAATACAGAAAGTGTTGTGTTTAATGAAGAAGATCATAGCTCTATTTATAGCTCATTAGTCGAAACTAGCTGTTTACTGACATAGCAACTCTGGGCGCTTGAACCCTCCCTGGGCACCCCCAGTTATGCGCCTTATATGCTCGCAACGACTACGCAACGGTGCGATGATAAAGTTTTATCATGGTCTGGGCGCCCGGAGTGCTACTGACGTGGACTCAACGATGATCCATAGCTCCGGGGTGCTTGTTCGGCACCACACTAGTCTCGGTTCCCAGACTAGCTCTGGGCGCCCGGACTCCGAGCGCGTAGACTTTTTCTAGGCGTTTGGACTTGGTCAACTCATGTTGACTTTGTCCGATTTTCTGCTCCGATCACTTGGGTGATTTTCCGGCCATCCAGAGTTGAACTCACCCGAACCCAACTCCGGCCTTCTCTCCTCGAGCAGTCTTCCCCTCTGACTTCTCGTCCCTCAGAAGCGTCGCGCGCTTCCTTCTAGCTTGCTCCACCAACATACTCTTCCATAGTTGATCGTCCCTCGGATGCACCGAGTCCATCGACTTAATTCCCGTGTCATCCTTCTCGTCCGTCGCATCTTTTGCTTGATTTCTTGCATTCCTAAGTCCCTGCACACTCAGACACAAGACATCAAATACGCAGGACCTAACTTGATTTGGTTGATCACATCAAAACTAATATAGGGTACTTACAGAAGGTACGTGAAAGGTAGTAAATAACTAGGGCTGTAAACAAGGCAAGTCGAGCCAAGCTTTGGGGTATCAAGGTTGTTTGATAAGCTAACTGAGTCAATCCGAGTTGAGCCTAAAATGAACCAAGTTTTTGAAATGATTGTTTAAGCTTGGCTTGTTTTATTTTTGATGAGATTGAGCTTGGCTTGAGCTTGGTTTGTTTAGATGTTATTGAGCTTTCAATTTAAGCTTGGCTTAAGTTTGATTTATTTAGATGTTATCGAGCTTTCAATTTAAGCTTGGCTTAAGCTTGGTTTGTTTAGATGCTATCGAGTTCTCAATCAAACTTGTTTGATTGTTTAAAACTGTTGTTTGCTTGATTGGTTCTTGAACTGGATAATTCAAACTTACTTGTTTATTTTAAACATATTTTTTTTTGTATATTTAATTAATATGTTGATAAGAGTTTTATTAATAAACATGATTCTCAAATATTGTTCATGAAAGTTGTTTGTGAATATTATTCATGAATGTTGTTCACGAACTTTAACGAGCTAAACACATATGTGTTCAAGATTATTTGTTTAGTTTAACAAGTTGTTTAAGCCTGTTTATTTAATTGATTTTGTATGTATTGACCAAATATAAATAATTTCTTACTAAGTTGAATACCAAGTTTAGTCATAAACATTTGATTCATTTATAATCCTATAAATAACATATAGTCCAAATAGGAGATTTTTTTCTAACTACATAAGAGAATCAACCCTTGTAGATTGTTAGAGTGAGTCAAGGTACGAGTTAATTAATAGAAGGATATAAACTAAGGACGAATCCAGGAATTTAAATTAAGGGAGGCTTGAAGTTAATATAATAAATTATATATCATAAAAAAATATAATAGATTATATATATGTATAACAAAAAAGTCATTACATTATTCTATTCAACGAAGTTATGCTCTATGAGATTTTAAAACATAAAATTCATCTATAATAGAATCTACATCTATATCCTTAACTAAATCTTGTTCAATATAGAGTGTTAAACAATCTTAAAGAAAATCATTTGTACATCTATATTCAATTTTTCTCTTTTTCCTCTTTAGATTGGACATGCATCACATTATCAATATGTTGCGAGGGTCTCATCAAATTTTCAACCTTTCTTTCACACATAGTATGAAGTGAAGAAGTTGTAGAACCAATATGGACAAGAAATGCACATGTTTTTCCTTGGTTTACCCTTTTCCAATTGTCAAATCCTTTATTTAACTAGTGCTGAGATATTAGATGAATTAACATCATTCAGGAAACGAAAACAATAAAAGCAATATGCCTTATTTGTTGAAGGCGAATACTCTAACCAATGAAATTTCTGAAACCATGTTTTTTGAAACTAACGATTCTGACTTCCAAATTTTGTAGCCAGATACTCCAACATATCTAGTTGATAAAGCCTCATTTTTTAATATGAACATCTTATCTCATCTCGTACATTAATATGATATTCATATATCTGTTTTCTTTTTCCCAGATCTCGTTCAATACAAAAAGAGGATGATTGATGGTCATCGCTTGAAGAGGAAATTGAAGGAATTTGGACACTAAGAATCAGATGACTTTCACTATATTGATGTTGCCTTGTAGGGACAGTTGGAATTGAAGTGCTTTCACTTGTTTGATGATCTCTTTTTTTAAAGTAAGAGGTTATCGTTTTTCCTTTCTTTACAACAGATTGATGTTCCATTGTAAAATAATTCAAATTATATCCCTAAATAAATAATGAAATGACAATAGAATAAATAAACAATTAAGAGTAGTAGTAGACATGCTAATAAAATAGACAAAATCAAAATCAAATGACTAATCACATAAAACCAAGACAAGGCATAATGCCACGGCTAAATATCTAATTTATGTGGCCAAGAAAAAAAAGATTATTTATTATTCTAGGCTTTAAATCTTATGGCATCCTAAATATCTATCCACTAAAAGAGACAACCATCAAACCATGTGTCCTATGATCATCTAAAACAGATGTAACTATTAAATCATGAAGAAAAATGAGGATAAGAAGATGGACACTTTAAAATCCGATTAAGATGAAAATGAAAACAAAGAAATTTGGGTTGACCATTCTTCCGCTGCCAATGATGGTAGACGTCGACGCTTCCTAGATCTAGGCCCTTTGTGGCTTCGCCGATTCCTGATAACTCAACGGAGGGTTTAATCATCAATTTATAGAGATGTGCAGCACTACAGGATCTGCACTAAGCTAGTAACCCAAAATTAATTAAACTCACATTGTATCTCTCCTTAAAAATAAATTTTAGATGGGGCAACAGGGCTGGGCTATAGCCCAGTATTGCCTCTCTGACATAAACCATGAAAGAAAACCAACTAAATTTAAATTATATTAATAATCTAATATAAAATAATAAATATTGTACATTAATTTAAAACTAACACTGTATAAAGAAATTTAGGGGAAAATATAAAAATAATATTTAGTAATTTTAATTAAAAAATATTACACTTAACTAAAATTATAACTACACAACGATATTTAAAAAAAATAAAAATAAAACAACAATTAATGTATTTGTTGACATATTGCTACCGGACTAAACCTCTAATTTAAGCTAAACTTATCTCAGTAGGATATCTATATTATCATCCAAGTATCCACGGTTTAATTCCTAACTGATGTGGATATATTGAATGACATAGGAGTAATTAGGAGAGAAAGGAGGGTGTTTTGGTCATTCGACGGGAGCCCTTTAGGGCACTGTGCATCACGTTCGAAAAGGGGGGCTGGTCTTTGGCTCCGACGCCGCCAACAGATCCAGCTCTTCATCTGAAGACTTGGTCAACATAGAAGTCATCTCAGCACACCCCCCCTCTGGGACGTCACGACTCGGTCAACGTTCTCGCCACCTCACCCGGCGGTTCGTCTGACTCAGATTCCGGACAGGATCAATTTGGCGCCGTCTGTGAGAATCTTCTCCACCTGTTCTGGAACGTGAAGATGGACGACGTCGGGAGGTTCTTTGCTATTATCACAGTCCTGGAGGATCCCGATGAACATATTATCTTCTACCCTCACTCCACGAGTATTCGGGAGTCGAGGGATTGAGTTGGAACTTCAGCTGGTCGACAGGTTAGTTTTTCCATTATATTTTTTCCATGACTCCACGGGTATTCGGGAGTCAAGGGACCGAGACAAACCCTTAGTCGGTTGGCACGGCTCCCCCGATTAGGTATGTTACATGCCTTGTTTCCTTTTTACGGTTATAGGAGCTGCTATAGCTCCCTGATAAGAGAGTAAGATCCTGGTTCTTTGATCAAATACTAGGGTCTTCGATTTTTGATCGAACACTAGGGCCCAGCTCCCCGATCAGACATTAGGGACATAGCTCCCCGCTCATACACTAGGGACACAGCTCCACCGATCACTAACTCGCAGTACAACTTCCCAATCAGGATCTAGGGGCCTCGCTCTTTGATTACAGGCTAGGGGCCTTACTCTCCAATCAGGGACCAAGGGCTCAACTCCCCGATTAGGTGTGTTATAGGTTCTGCACCCTTCGCCATGAGGCTCTGCATCCTCTAACTGCTACAGGCTCTGCACCCTTCACCATGAGGCTCTACATCCTCTTACTACTACAAGCTCTGCACCCTCTTACTGCTATAGGCGCTTCACTCTATTATTACTATATGCTCTGTATTCTCCACTTGTTTTACATTCTCTTACGTCTACAGGTTCTGCTCTCTTCACCCGCGGTGCTCTGCTTCCTTCTATTGCTACGGACTCTTCTCCCTTATATGGCTATGAGTTTCACTCCCTTTGACGGTCAGGGCTCAGATTATTTTTCTCCCTGACTCTGCGGACATTTGGGGGTCAAGGGATCGACACTATTCCTCTCATCGACTTCACGGACATTTGGGAGTCAAAGGATCAAGTCAGATCTTTATACGGTTGACACCACTCTGTGATCATGTACGATAAAAGCTTTGCTCCCTCATATTGTTACGGGCTCCGCTTTTACGGCCTTCGTGGCTTATCTCCCCCGTTCGGGATTGAGCAGTCTTCATTGGTCTCGGACAAGCTTATCAGCTTCCTTATCTCCCCTGTTCGGGGTCGAGTAGGGGTGTCAATTCGGGTGGGTCGGGTCGGGTTGGGTCGGGTTGATTTTTTTTTTTTAAACCCAACCCTAACCCGACCCGAACCCGAGTTCAACCCAAAACACCTCAACCCGAACCCGAACCCGACCAACCCGATCAACCCGAACCCGACCCATATAACCCGAAAATCCGATTCAAAACGATTTTTTTGGGCTATTTCCCCTATAATTCTTCACTTTTATCTCAATACTCCATCATTATCATACAAACATGATATTAATATACATAAAAACATCTAAATTTTTAAAATAAAATTTGATTTAACCCCAAAAAAACCCACAAAACCTTATATTTAAGCCAACCCGGGTCAACCCGAACCCGACCCAACCCAACCCGAAAATTTTTTACTCTCCAACCCTCCAACCCGAACCCGACCCGAACCCGAAAATGCCCAACCCGAACCTGATTTTTTTCGGGTCGACTCGGGTTGGGTTGTCGGGTCGGGTTCATTTTTGACACCCCTAGGGTCGAGCTATCACCACCGGTCTCAGACCGGAATATATCACCTCTTACCTCCCTCGTTCGGGGTCGAGATAATCGCCACTGGTCTCGGACCAAAGTATCGCCACTGGTCTCGGACCAGAGTATCGTCAACGACCTATCGGACTGGAGAATCGCCACTGGTCTCGGACCAGAGTATTACCACTGGTCTCAGACCAGATTATCGCCACCGGTCTCGGACTGGAGTATCGCCACTGGTCTCGGACCGGAGTAGTGCCACCAGTTTCAGACTGGAGTATCGCTATTGGTCACGGACCAGAGTATCGCCACTAATCTTGGACCAGAGTATCCCCACCGATCTCGGACTGGAGTATCGCCACTAGTCTCGGACCAGAGTATTGCCACCGGTCTCGGACCGGAGTATCGCCAACAACCTCTCGGTCGGGATTCCAGACTCTTACCTTTCTTAGGGTGAGTTATAAGTGAGTCTGCTCTCATGCCCAATGACCTTTCGGTCGGGTCCTAGACTCTCACCCCAGTGCGAGTTATAAGTGAGCCTGCTTTCACGCCCAACGACCTCTCGGTCGTGTCCCAGACTCTCGTCCTAGTGCGAGTTATAAGTGAGCATGCTCTCACGTCTCCAGACTCTTGCCCCAGTGCGAGTTATAAGTGAGCATGCTCTCACGTCCAACGACCTCTCAGTCGGGTCCCAGCCTCTCGCCTCAGTGCGAGTTATAAGTGAGCCTGCTCTCACTCCCAACGACCACTCGGTCGGGTCCCAGACTCTCGCCCCAGTGCGAGTTATAAGTGAGCATGCACTCACGCCTCTAGACTCTCGCCCTAGTGTGAGTTATAAGTGAGCATGCTCTCACTCCTCCAGACTCTCACCCCAGTGCGAGTTATAAGTAATCATGCTCTCATGGCCAACGACCTCTCGGTCGGGTCCCAAACTCTCGCCTCAGTGTGAGTTATAAGTGAGCATGCTCTCATGACCAACGACCTTCCGGTTGGGATTCCAGACTCTTGCCCGAGTGCGAGTTATAAGTGAGCATGCTCTCACGCTCAACGATCTCTCGGTCGGCGCTCACCGCTCACTTGCCGTTCTACCCGACACTCATCATACTTGCTTTACTCGCCACTCTGCCCAACACTCATCATTAGCATTTTGCTCACCGCTCATTCATCGCTCTGCCCGACACTCATTGTTCGCGACTCACTTGCCGCTCTGCCTAACACTCACCATTCGCGTCTCAATCATTGCTATATATGCACGACACTCACTGCTCCTGCCTCACTTGCCGCTTTGCCCAGAACTCGTCCCTCGCATCTCACTCATCGCTTTGCCTCGCATTTTCTACTCGATCGATACTCGCTTTCCTCCTTGCACGACATTCGCAGAACCGCCTAATTGTTTTGGGCTATGTTCCCATTCTCATTTGATCTCAGGTTCCGTGTTTCTCAAGTTCCGTGTTTATCCAGCGCATAGGCTTTGCGCCCACTCATCATTCTTTCAATCACCGTGTTGGCCTTCTCTTAGTCAACCGATCAGTATCACTTGGCTACATCCTCAGGTGTTTGCTTTGTACCAGTCGGCATTTTTCCTGGTCGCGATTTACTGTCACTCTGTTGACATTTTCTCGGCAGCACGTTTGATACCACTCACCCATCGCCTTTCAACCCGCTTAGCATTTTTTGATCCAGGTCGGCATTATTTGATGTCCCAGTCGCGATTTACTGTTGCTCGGTTGGTATTTTTCCCGGTCACGCTCACGGCTCTGCTCGTCCATCATTCTCTCTATTGTCTGGTCGCGATTTATTGATGCTCGGTCAGTATTTTTTTCGATCGCGCTCACGACTCTGCTCGTCCATCATTCTCTTTATTGCCTGGTCGCGATTTATTGACGCTCGGTCAGTATTTTTCCAGGTCGCGCTCACATCTCTGCTCGTCCATCATTCTCTCTATTGCCCGATCGTGTTTTATTGATGCTCGGTCTGTATTTTTCTCGGTCGCGCTCACGGCTCTGCTCGTCCATCATTCTCTCTATTACCCGGTCACGATTTATTGACGGTCGGTCAGGATTTTTTCCGGTTGCGCTCGCGGCTTTGCTCGTTCATCATTCTCTCTATTGCCCGGTCGTGATTTATTGACACTTGGTCAGTATTTTTCTCGGTCACGCTTGTAGTTTTGCTCGTTCATCATTTTCTATGCTGCTCGATCGCGATTTACTATCGTTCAGTCGACATTTTCTCTGTCGCGCACGCGACATCGCTCGTCCATTCTCATTCCATCCGAACGACATTATCTCTGCTTCTCAGTCGACATTTTCTCGGTCGCGCACTCGACATCGCTCGCCCGATTCTCATTCCATCCGAACGGCATTATCTCTATCGCTTGGTAGGCATTTTTTCTATCGTGCCCTCGGAACCCTTTGCTCGTCGTCTTTCGATTCGCTCGACATTCTCCCTATGGCCTGGACAACACTCAACTCGTTCACCGCTCCCACCTCCTTTCATTGCTTCTCCTGGCATTCATCGCTCGTATCTCACTCGTTGCTCTGCTAGGTGCTTGTCGTTCATTGCTACTCGTTTGATGTTATATGGCAAGCACAACGATCGGACTCTGCATTCAGGACGGAATTCACTTTTTGTTTGACTGGGTCTAGTTAGTCGGACTTACACCTCCTTCGACTAGACTTGAAGGGGAGACTTGTAATGTCGATATATTGGATGACATAGGGGTAATTAGGGGGAGAAAGGAAGGCATTTTGGTCATTTGACGGGAGCCCTTTTAGGGCACTGTGCATCACGTTCGAAAAGGGGGGCTGGTCTTTGGCTCCGCCGCAGCCGCCAACAGGAAGGAAGAGGTCTCTCTTCCTCCCTCCTGCGCTCCTCGTCGGCGCTGACGTCGGCCTCCGGCCGCCACCTCTTCTCCTCTCCCTCTCCTCACCGCGCCGCCACCATGGGATAGGCCTCGCCATCTCTGAGCACATTTCGCTGCCGACCGCCTCCAAGAAGCGCGCCACCGTCCTCCTCCTCTGCCCCCTCTCCCACCTCCGATGATCGTCACCAAGCACGCAGCGCTACCTCCCGATGCACGCGGTGCTACCTCCCGATGTCGGTTGCCACCTCCATCGTCTCACCTCATGTCAGCGGCTACCTCCCCTGTCGGATAGGCTTTCAGATGCTGACGTAGGATGCCATCGTTGCCTCTGTTGCCCCCTCTCCATCACCGGAGACGCGCCACAACCCAGGCACCGTGCGCCATGGCAGGCTCGCCGATCAACGGCAACAGCGTCGGCGTGCCAAGGAGGCACCGCCTCCTCCCCTCACACCGACAACCTCATCAGTCGCCCCCATGGCCAGACCTACACACTCGCTGCTGGCTTCGTCAAGACCCTCCTCTCCAACTGTCCCCTAGCACGGATTCGGTTACTACGACCGCTGTCGCCAATCTGACCATATCGTGCTTCCATTGTGTTATGGCCTTTGAGCCATCGCTGTGTTCTGGCCTTCGAGCAGAGTCTATGTTTCGACCTCCGCACTGATCTGGGTTGTGTGTTGTGTTTTGATCTTCGTGCAGCTGTTACTATCCGACTTGTGTGTCGTCATTGTATTTCAGCCTGCGTGCCAATGCCATAACCTGGTCTGCGTGTCGAGGTCATATTTGGTTTCGTGCCACCGCGTTCGGCTTCGTGTCGTCAGATCCAGCTCTTCATCTGGCTTATCCATCTACTCTTCCGGGGCACGACAACTCGACCAACGTCCCATCCGAGGGCGCCCCCTGAGCCAGGGTACGTTTTTCGTACTCGCCATTCATTTATTTCATTATTATATTATTAGCCTATTATTTATATGATCCTGTCCGAAAGCTGAATCAACGGACGCTGGGCACGTGGCGCTCTCCTGGCAGCTGACGTAGATCCTCGGCCGGCCGGACGATGCTCCGGCGGACCTGCACAGAAGTCGGGCCGGGAAGGGGTTCCCGGCGACGACCCTCCGACGCTCAAGTCAGGCAAGCAAGCAGTGAAAAAGTGGCTCTCCTAATATTAGAACGCGTACCTCCGGCAAAGGATGAGGGCCTTTATATAGGGCAGCGGAGAAGCGAGTGTACACATACCGAGGTGTACACGTGTCCATGGCCCATACCCAGTAAGGGCTTGTCAGTGAGCTTACTTGACCCATACTGCTATAGTCCAAGCATGTCCTCGATGGGACAGCGGAACCCCTTGTCATAAGATTTGAAGTATGGCCTACACGTGGAACATACTCGCTGTCAGAAAAGATGTCACTTGTCCTTTTGCCTTTACTCCCCGGAGAGAGTCCGGACGGTCAGCTTCCGCGACATCCGGCCAGACGTATGCGGTGGTTTACTTAGGAAGGTTCTCAATCACGTGCTTTGTGGAGACTATTAGCAGTATGCTACCTGATTGTTTTGGCCAAGCATGCAATCCGATCGGCTCTGCGATCTCGTCCGCTGAGCGCCGGAACCCTGACTTTCGACGAGACGCCTTTAACCAACTAGACACCGGCCGCCCGCCCGGCCGGTCGAACCCGCCCCTCGCCGCCCGGCCACCTGCCACTTTGACTTACACGTGGCGTTGACCCCACCGGACGGGGGCCCCCTGTTCTTACAACCGGATCATTATATATTCGTTGGATCTGCCTCGAACCTCAGGGTACCAGAGACCGGGACGACTCGATCGCTGACTGCATGTAGTGTTGACCAGACTTATGAAGACTTGGTCAACACAGAAGCCATCTCGGCACACCCCCCTCTGGGACGTCGCGACTCGGTCAACATTCTCGCCACTTCACCCGACGGTCCATCCGACTTAGATTCCGGACAGGATCACTAGCTATGGTGAATTTACATGATTTTTTCTTCTAAATAAAATGTGCAACCAAAAGATGTTGAACTTTTGGGTTATCTATCGTGAGCATTTTCCGATTTATCCTGATGGTCGATGGAAAAATTTTATGGTAAAATTGAGCAAATTAATTTAAACTATTGATTTTGATAGAGTAAAATATTTAAACACATTTTAAATAACAAGGAGAATAAAATCACAAGGCACATCATTTCACCTAATAGAATCGAGAAGCAATAGACCCAACAATGGCGCAGTGGTAAGTGATAGAACATACTTATTATGCAATGATGATTTCAAAATTCATTAAGGCATGTTCCCCCAAGAGTGTGAACTACTTATAATGATGAGCTATCTGTCATGGTCCATTTGTATTTTTTAATTTATCCTAGTAATTAATAAAAAAAAATTATATGGTTAGACCAGTTATCTCTGGCAGAGCCGACGCTAGAATGCTCAAAGTAGAGCTAATGCACAAGGCCCCTCCTTCGGCAGGGTCCATTTTTTTTTTAAATATTTTTTATGTTTCATGTTCATTAAAAAAAAAAAAAAAAATCAAAACGGTCTAATTATAAATTTTGAAATATTAAGATTTTTTTTAAAGTACCCCCAACAAAAGAGAAAAACCGGTGAATTTTTCTATTTCTATCTCTTTAAATACTAATCTTTCATAATCCACTTCATCATTAGATTCTTTGTCCACTCCAACAACCACCATCCAGTGTCATTTTCTTCTCGTCGTAACTGTCGCACCATCGCCCACACTAACGCTATATAGTAATACATATGCTTAGACTCTTACATTTAGATGGAGTTTTCTTACTGAGACACAAAGGGTTTTTTTTTTTTTTTTCACCCGACCTTTAAAGTCAGAAAAGGATCGATAATGGTTATTCTTGGAAGATAAAATAATAGAGATATATTTAATTCTGTATTTGGTTATGAATAACAATGCATATGATCAAACCAAATTAGACAAACTCGCCGATAATGAAAGAGCTATTCCTGAAAACTTAATCTAAAGTTAATTTTGTATTTAATTTTAAAGTGATTGTTATTGTATGAGAAGAATTGTATATAATCTGTAATCTATATATAAAAAATAAAAAAAGCAATGTATTATTGTTAAAATCGTCATCCTAATAGATATTAATTCATGTATTATTAATCACGGTGTCATTACAATTATATTTCTACTGTTTGTGACCTACCACATTTATTATTATCATATTTATCATATAATATCTTAACAATTTTAACCATTTGTGTAAATATATTGGCTACTATAATTATCAATAATGTCTACAAATGATATAGTAAATTATTAATATTTTTTTATGATTATTCTAAATTACTATATTTAATTTACTATTTTTTTATGATTATTCTAAATTACTATATTTATCGTCATTATTGGTGTTAATATGAGGTATTATAATACCTAAATGGTGTTAAAAATCAATGTGAATAGGTGTTACAATACTCACACATTAACGATGACATTCAATTCATTGAACGTCGTTAATGTGCAAATTTTATATAAAAAAAATAAAATTTAGATATAGAAATAAAAATAAATAAATGGATAGGAGAACTCATAAATAATTGATGTTAATGTTAAAATGAATATGAATGTGTTAATAAAATAGGTATAAGACATACCAATAAGGATGCCCTAATAGATAGTTTTTCAAATTTTTTATAATATTATTTTCTATGTTACCTTTCATTTTTAATATGATATACTCAACTAGATATGGCAAAAGACGATTCGCTCGCCCCCGGCACCCCTGCCAACCTGTACCTAGGTCAGCACGAAGGAGATAAATCATGGGTAACTAATAGCCATTAGTGCAAGTGACATTCTCAACTAGAGCGATTAGACCTAGAGGCCCATGAGTAGGGTTGACAATGGGACGTGGTGGGGACGAGTTTGTCGTCCCCCTCCCCGCCCCTGAAGAAATTATATTAATCAGGGAAAAATTAATAGAAAATATATTTGATTCTACTTTAAAGTGTTGAATTTAAGAAAAATTATATTCATTTTTAGATTTTTTTACTCTTAAAAAATTACGAGGGACAATTTGATAACGATATTTACATGAGAGAGCCAAACTTTGCATGCAGAGAGTGGAAGTAAAGTTTTATATTAAGATTGTCATCTTGGGAGGTCCGTTTGATATCCAAAAACTTCTTAACAACAGTCAGACAAGTGGGTAATATTAGGATGAACTAAAAAAATTTAGGTAGAGCCGGATCTAAGTATTAACTAGGTAAATGCCTTATAATAAGAAGAGTAGTTACGAACTTTGTAAACCATGAGGAGAGAGCCCCAATTGATAAAAAAAAACTCACAACTCATCAATATTTTTGGAGAAATTCTCTCTCCTCAAAAGGGTGTTTGTTTTTTACTAAAATGGCATCTCATTTTCAAAATTATCTCATGCCATTTCCGTGAACAAGACACAGGTCAGTAGGTCACCACTAACATTCCATTGCCTTTCCTTTCTTTTTTTACTAAATTACTCATACAGTAATGTTTTTTTATCTTTCTTATAAGAGAAAACCAACCCTCTCAGTTGATGGCCAAGAAGCGAAGTGAGTAACTACGACGATGACGGGCCTTCGTTAAATAAGTCACATTAATGATATTCTTCTTTTCATATTATAGGACTCGATTACCATTAGTTTGTGATATGCTAAATCCATACAAAATCAAATATTTCTCCTTTCTGAACTATTTTGTAAGGCTGTTTTTTGAATTATTTGTAAGGCTGCTTTTCATTATCTTGATTGGCTTGTAAAACCTTTATTGTCATCTCAAACAGCTTGTGTAAGTTCGTCGTCATCGGGAGAACTCTTTAATGCTTCATTGTTGTCGCAGGTGTGTCAGAGTCGCAGGGTTTATGAACGCGTCTCTGAAGAGTTTTACTGTCTCAGGTAGGTTCCTCGTGTTGATTGATGGTCGGGATGAGATTGTTTGACTGCTCAAGCTGAAAATAGTTTGTCCTTGGTAAACTATAAACATAAACACTAGTACTTGAATTTTCAGATAATTTCCCTCATTATGCACAACGCTAATACTCAAATATGCTCAAGTGACTCATATCCCTACTTTATTATATTGATAAATTAACTCTACTAATCTCCATCCTATATCAAGTTTATAAGAGCATCATTCAACATAAATTTCTATGTACGTACGTAGTTGGCAATTTTATATCAGTTTGTACCGGTCATAATCCAGCACAAGCTATCATATAATCGCTATTTATCGAATTTGGATAGGAACATTTGGAACAGAATTTGCAAAACTTGTTCTTTCAAGACTGGACAGGTCTACGTGCACAAAGGGTTCTTTTCCTTGCTTGTGAAATCTTCAGCCATCTTGTTTTCATTAGATTCTAGGTTTTTTTTACCTTCCCTTTTTCTTATTTTCCCCATTGAGTTGCTCTACGCTCTTTCTGGATTGCATGTCGACTGCTATGCTCTAATTATTGAAAATAAGAAAACCATCTGCTGGGCTGAAGTTGCTGTGACGACTGCGTCTCTTATAGATTTTTAAATATATCTTTGATAAAATAAAATATTTCTGCTCGAGCCGACTATACGGTTCGGTCTCATTCTTCGTCCACCTGGTAAACCAAGGAAGCACACGTATTTTATGATGATTCTATAATTATTTGATGAAATACCAAGACGGATGATAATGGATCATCAAGACAGAGAAGGACTGCATGAGTAATAAATATCGATAATTAGAGTAATAAATTCCGCTCGTCTTATCAAAAATTTATATAATTGTTAAAAAGTTTAGCTATTATATTGAAAACAATCCATTTTCCCTGTGAATTAATATTTTATTATTCTATTTTTTTTTGTTTTCCTATTATAAATTTTTCTAATAAGTTATTTCTAGTTTCTTTATCCTTTCATTATCGTTCTATATTTCTAGCTCTGAACTTTGGTTGTTGAATATGCAAGGGCATATATATCAAAGAGGACAACTTGAGGTATCTAATTATAGGACAGCATCTAGGATACTTAAAAATGGGAAGAACTTAATTTTTCATTAGATGATATTAGATGATATAGAGAACTTTGTTATTTTTAGTCAATATAATCATAAGCATGTTAATTTTCTGTGGATTTAAAAAGGAATATTTATAATATTTTATTATTATTGTCGCCTATATAATTATTATTGATGAATTTATTAATTATCATGTTCTATAAATTATTATGCTGTTGTTGTAAAATTCAATAAAACAATGGTTGCTATTATTGCTATAATTTTATACTATGACGGTTGTAAATTCAAGTTTTTTATAATATGACAATTATTTTTTATTGAGCTTGTTTGAAGTAATTTGAATATATCTAGGTCCATAAGTCATTTTTGTTCCCAAAGTGACTAACGAATCTAAGACATTCTAAAAAAAAATAATAATAATTTTGTCTAACATAGAGGAGTCTTATTTATTTGTGGTGTCGGATAGTGAATATCATCATCGTACCATTTATAGTGAGCTTCCAACTTTATTTCTAATAAGCAACAATGTGTTGCTAATTTAAATTTTAAAAGATCATAATTTTTTAACTCGGATTGAATAATGAGACGCACAATATATTAAATCAAATATCTCCGAACGAGCTTCAATTTGATATATTATGTCCTATGATTCAATCTCAATTAAAAGTTATGGTATCTTAAAGTTTAAGTTAACAACAATGGTATTGTTAATCTTCGTATTGTTGATCTTAAGAAACTAACAACAATGTATTACTAATATTAAGAAACCAGTAATAACATGCCGATAACTTAAATTTTGATTCATCATGACTTTTAATTCGGATTGAACCACATGACGTGCAATGTATTAAATTGAAGATCTCTAAACAAGCTTCAATTTAATATATTGTACGTCCTATGATTCAATCTCAGTCAAAAGTTATAGTCTCTCAAAGTTTAAGTCAGCAATAACGTTGTTGTTGCTCTTCGTGTTATTGAACTAAAAAACTGCAGGATCATGAATGACGAGAGGGGGGGGGGGGGGGTTGAATCTCATTCAATTAAAATCTTTTATTTTTCATGTTAATAAAACTAAATTAGAGTATAGTTTGCAGCGGAATAAAAAAAAAATGAAAACTTGTTCCCTCGGATGGGTCTAGTGGCTAGCGCATGAGGTGTTGCCACAATGAGGTATGAGGTTCGAATCTCGGCAAAGTCGAGGTAAATACCTCCCTTATGTGCTAGTCACTATTTCAAAGACTAGTAGCCGCCCGTGATTTACCTCCTCCGTGTTGGCCCTGGGACGGGTTGGCGGGGGCGCTGGGGGCGAGCGTATTCGCCTTTTGCCATAATGATCCTTGATTACTTTCATTAGACAATTCTAATATAGTTCTTTTGAAAAAGTCAAATCGTACTAGTATAATATGATGATGGTAACAATCCTATTATCTTCGATGAATAAGTGTAAGTATAAAATATTGGTGCAATCGATCTCCAAGGTTTTAATGTTCGACAAATATGTTTAAGTATGTTTAATGGAGTTTGATCATGGGAAGTTCTAGTCATGGCTAGGCAAGGGTGAGAAATCAACTGAGTCTTGGAAAGTCCTAGTTGTAGGCTAGGCAAGGGAAATCTCGGTATATCGTGGAAGCCAGGTGGATAGGTTTGGAGGACCTGATCTTGGGTAGCCGAATACTGAGGCAAGAGAAATCTCGGTAGATCGTGGAAGCCAGGTGGATAGGTCTGGAGGACCTGATCCTTGGGTAGCCAAATACTGAGTCTTGGTGAGTGAAGCCAAGTGGTGAAAAACCTAGGGGGAAATAACTTTAGGTAACGAGAAGTCTTGGATGAGTAAACTCCAAGTAAGGTTGATCGGACACGCTGTCGACCGAACCAACGGATCTCGGTAAATCTAGGTTTAGGTTTACCATTGTATTCTGCATTATTATTGCCGTTGGCTAATATAGTATTACAGGAAAGGTCTTAGTGGATTAGGCGATCAGACACTAAGCACGTAAAGTCCAAATAGGTCTGGAGGATCAATGTTTGGCAAGTAAGTTGAGGTATGCAACTGGAGGAGCGACAGTGAGGTCGTGTTCTTGAAAGTAACAACCTAAGGTCGCTGATCCAACTGAAGAAACCGGGAAGGTTTCCAAGTTGAGATCAAGATAGTTCTACTATCTAATATTACTCATGCATAATATTACTGTACTAACATCTGTTTTGCAGGTTTATTGTCTAACACTGTTTTGTAGGTTTGGCTGGATCGATCGACCGATCGAACCGGAGAATTGGTCGACCAAATAAGGAGAAATCAAAGCAGTGTTCAGATCATACCAGAACAGACCGAGTTTGATCAAAGCTTGATCGGTCGACCGATAAGTAAGTTCGGTTGACCAAATCTGATGATTCAACACAGAAACATCACCAATCAGAAGCAAAAGGAAATAGAGCTGATCGGTCGACCGAACCAATCAACCATTAATGCAGCATTAAATGTGGATTTTGGCAAATTTCGACGAACAGGGAAGGAGCCTGTTTGGTCGACCGAACCCTTAATGACTAGTTAATGCCAAAGATTGAATCAGAGTCAGACTCCAACCAGGAAGGGAGCTGGTTCGGTCGACCGATCAGAGGGATCGGTCGACCGAACGATAATGACACTTATAAAAAGGAGCTCGAGGTCTGAGGTTGTATAATACTTTTCTGATCATCTCAAAGCTCTTCTCTGCAAGCGGACCGTGCTACAAGTTCTCTATGACTCTTCAAGCTACTCCGTCTGGAAGTACCGACCGAGCTTCAACCTTCATTTACTATTGTCGATATACTTTATTTGTATTACACTTAAATTCATATAAGATAGTAGGATTGTTACTATCTTATATCATTGCATACTGTACGCATTACTTCTTTCCGAGGTTTTCGGGAAGAAGAATCTTAGTGGATTGCCCATCGGTGCGGTCAATGATCACGGGCCTTGGAGTAGGAGTCGACCTAGGCTCTGAACCAAGTAACCGAACGAGTTTCTTTTACTTTCAGCTATACGACTCTTTTTTCTAAAGTAAAAGAAAAGTTTTTAAGAGTGCGATATTCATCCCCCCCTCTATCGCACTCATCCGATCCAACATAAAAAAGTTACCAACAACACTAATAAAAGTTTGAGCACGATAATGGGATCACTTCTCGGAGCAGAAGTGCTGATGCTTGCATGAACAATCACAACAGAAGCAAAATGAATCATAAGTGAAAGTTCTATTCGGCTCAGACCTCGATCCGAGCCCTTCTTTTATAGTTAATTGTCTTTGTTTGATTGTTGCTTTCTTTATGCACGTTTCTTCTATAGAAGGGATCCTTATAGCGTAGAGTGACATTGCGCTGTGAGTTCATTTTTGTTTGTTAGTTAGGATTTCATTATTTGCATTAGGTTTAGAAAACCCCAAAACGACCCCATTGTTCAATTCCGTCTGAAAACAAACGTCCTGCCATTGGTTCCACGTGAGAGATGACCCGATCTTCTACTATACTATCTTAGTGTAGGTTAAGGGGTTTGGTAGATTAAAAAAGAATTAATTTTATGTGAGTGAGTGACAGTCGCAAAAACACTTTATCAACTATTCAATTCCCTTTTTAGTCGGTCATCTGATTTCAACAAGTGATATCAGAGCGAGAGCGCCCTTCAACGAACTAATTGTCGAGAAGAGGACTTTCAACAAATTGGCCAGCTCACACATTCAATCACTCAAATTCGAAGGAGAATTCTCTTGATGGAAAAATAGAATAAAGGTATTTTTCAATACCGATTTTGATATTATACTAATAATGGAAAATGGTTTCGAGATACCAAGGAATGAAAATAACATGATAATCAACAAAGCAAGATGGAGCAAAAAGCAAAGGGAAGAGCATTTTGTAAACTCAAAAGTCTTACATCATTTACTAGGGATGTAAATGAACCAAACGGTTCGCGAGCTATTCGGAGCTCGATTCGGTAAAAAGCTCGTTCGAGTTTGCTCGTTTATCTTATCGAGCCGAGCTCGAGCTCGATTTCGAGCTTGACAGTTTTATCGAGCCGAGCTTAAGGATATTCAGCTTGTGAACTCGCGAACATGTTCGTTTATAGGCTCGCGAGCCAAAAAAACAAGCCTTAAACCGAGCAAAAAAATGAACTCTAAAACGAGCAAAAAAAAAAAAGAGCTCTAAAACGAGTCTTAAAATGAGTTTTAAAATGAGCCAAAAAATGAGCTCTAAACGAGCCCGAAAATGAGCCCGAGCTCGCTTAACGAGTTAAGCTCGTTAACTTTGATAATCGAGCTAATAATGATCCGAGCTCGAACTGTTCGCGAGCTTGATAATTCTAAAACGAGCCGAGCTCGAACCTTGTGATAAAAGCTTGATTCGAGCTCGAGTCGAGCCCGAGCCCGAATAAAACTTAAACGAGCCGAGCTCGAGCCTAATACTGTTCGGCTCGGTTCGGCTCGTTTACATCCCTATCATCTACTAAATGTCCTTCCTCAACAAGAAGTTACAAGGATTGGAAACTACTCAAGCGCCAAGGAATTATGAGAAAAGCTAGTAGAGCTTCATGAAGGGACATCAGAAGTGAAATTAGTAAGAAGGGACCTTCTCTGAACTCAACTCAACAATATCAAACTAGGAGAAAAGGTATCAATACAATTAAAGAAATTTTAAATGAACTAACAAGTGTAGGTGAGAAACTTTCTGACTAAAACATTATGATGAAAGCCATCAGTGCTTTCCCAAGAACCACAATTTGGAGCTCAATTGTAGATTCATTCTACATTTCAAAAGACCTACAGAAATCTTTTCTAGATGAATTCTTCTCAACAATGGAGCTCCGTGAAACTAGAGTTGAAGGGTTGGATGGAGAAGCCCATAGATCAAGAGGAGTAGCCTTTATGGTAAATAAGGGAAAGGAAAAGGGAAAGAAGAAGAAGTCTTTATCCCCATCATCCTTCGACTCTGAAGAATCAAGTGCCTCAATGGATAGCGATCAAGAGGCATACATGGTAAGAAAGATAAGCATTTAAGAATTTTAATTCTAACAAAGCACATGCTAGGAGAAGTCCAAGAGGCAAAAGTAGAAGAAGGAAGGTAAAATGCTATAATTACCAAGGAGAAGGACACATGAGATGAATGTCTTCTCTTGAAGAAAAAGGAAGAGAAGAAGAATGAAGAAAAGAAAAAGACAAAAGAAAAAGGGAAGAAGACTCACAATCTAAAAGCAATATGGGATGATCCATCATCATCGGAGGAAGAAGAGCATCATGTATCCCATTTTGCTCTAATGGAAATTGATAACATTGCCTCCACCTCATCTGAAAATGAAGAAGGAAAAAGCTCAAGTGAAGAAGAAGGGAGCTCAAGTGAAGGGAGAGGTTAATCTTTGGATTCAGACTTCTTGGTAAACGAGGTATGCAATCTACCCACTCATACTTTAGTTAAGATTATTTCAAGTACAAATAAGGATTTGTTTAAGGCTAAAAAGAAAAATAAATTTTTGAAACATGATATTAGCATGCTTGAAGAGAGATTAGACTCCATAACTCTTAAGGATAATAATTTGCATGCTTTTTCTTCTAGCTTAAATGTTTCATGTTTAGAAGAAGAAAATAGAGAATTGAGGGAAAATGTAGCATACCTTAGTAAAGCTCTTGAAAAATTCTCAATTGGCTCAAATACCCTAAGCATGATCATTAAGAGCCAAAGAGCTAGTTTAAACAAAAGGAGGTTAGGATACTAAGAATTCAATAATGAAAAATCTTATCATTACTTAATTGCTAGGGGCAATCAAAAACAAAGACCATAGATAAGAAATGAATTCCTAAGGAGTATTTGGTCAACCCAACTAGGAAGACCTCTATTGGGTGCCAAAGTCAATCCTCAAGGGTTAGAGGATATTGGGATAAGTCAACCATAGAAGACTTCATTCAAATCTTTCAATACATGGTTGACTTTAGACCTAAAGTGGGAAACTTGACCATTACCTTTCATTACATCTCACAACACACTATAAGCATGACTTACTTTATAATCCTAGACATGGATGTGAGATGATAGGACGATACTCATAATTCACTTATGCTTATGGTATTTTAAATGATATCAAAAATAGTGATAATAGACCAATTATGGGGAAAATAAATGTTTGAATAATGAACATCTTGTCCATAAATCATAGTTGGATATTTAAAATACTTTGAAAACAATTCTATGTTCTATTTATAGTGGTACACTTATTTTGAAACAACATATGAATACAAAACAAAGTTTAAAATTAATACAAACTTGAGTATTTTTAATATTTTTGAAATTTTGTCAAAACTTCAAAAATACTTTAAAATTTCATGAAAATATATTTTCCTTGATAGAGCACCTTAAAAGAAATATGTTTTCAAAATTTCATGATTTTTTAAAAATTTTAAAATTTTTTATGCATTTCTGAAGTTGGCTTCAAAAAGTTGAAATTCGGACTGATTATGTGTCAATCGATTGCATCAGTTACCAGTCGACTGGTAGGTATTTTCCAGCACTTTTAAAAGTTAGTTTTGGTTCTAACTAAGTCAAAATTGATGCCATGACATGTAAGATTGTTGGGTACAAACTTTTTGATGGTGTCAAAGGGGGAGAAATGAAAAGTTTAAGTTAGAAAATTTATTTCCCCATATTTGTGTAAGTAATTTGAAAATTAAATTGATAGAACATATGTTAAGGAAGAGATTGGATTTATGTTTCTTGTGTATATTTTGCTTGAAAATTTTAAATTGTTATTTATGTATAACTTAAACATATTGTCACACATCCAAAAGGGTGAGATTCTTGGTGCAATTGATCTAGGTTTGATCGGGTATGATCATAGTTTTGATGTGTGTATCAAAGAGTTTAAGTTAGACTTTCATATGTGTTTGAGTAATGCAGGCTTGGTGAAACACATGAAGAGTGTGATGCGACCAAGTTGTGAGAATATCTCATCCTATAGCTCTAGTCCATAAGATCGATGAAGGATGATGCATCCGAGGGACCGCTGGACAAGGAGCAACGAAGTGGAGCTGAGGGAAGCAGACTTTAAGGTAATGTGAAAGATGGCATGGAGAGGAGTCGTAGGCTCAAGTGCATCTAAGGGACAAGTGCTGAGGAAGAGGACTTCAAAGGGCAACTTCAGAGAGAACGAGTGTGAGTGAATGTAAGGAGCAGTCGACTGGTGGGAAGACCAGTTGACTGGTCCAAATTCACAAAAGCACAGAATGATTCTGTGCTCGACAGTTGTGAAGATCAGTCAACTGGTGTTGACACCACTCGCCTGGTATAAGGTTGTTGGCAGAATCCCAGATTTTATGGAGAGCCATTGGCTGAGTCCAACGGCTACACCAGTCGATTGGTATATGGACCAGTCGACTGGTGTTGAGATGAGTTGACCTAGTATTCAACTCTTTCCTTTTATTTAAGGGGAGCTTTGGGGTATGAAGGATATTACTGATTCTTGCTAGAACACTCCAGGTAATTCCCTCAAGCTTCCAAGCCAATTCTTTCCTCCTAAACCTAAGTATCATCTTGTAAAAGAGGAAGAGAACTTTGTGAGAGATTTGCTCCACCAAGAAGGAGAAAACATTAGTCGAAGATTGTCGGGGACTAATCCATCGACGGATTGAGGGATCGTCCACCTCAAGGACAAGCCGTGGAGTAGGAGCAAGCAATCTCCGAACCACGTTACATTGAGCTTGTTAGCATTTGTGTTCTTATTTACTTTCATTATTTTAGTTTTATTCTGCTACACACTAACATTGTAGGAAGAAGAAAGACTTGGGGGCATGAACTATTCAAACCCCCTTTTAGCCGGCCATTCGATCCCAACACTTACCTCAACTCACTTGGAAAGCATATGTTCCTTCAGACCTGTTTGGACTTTCTCTACTCAGTGTCTAATCGGCTGATCCACTAAGACTTTTTCTGCAATACTAAATTAGCATAACATCAATAATAGTAAAGCAAAATATTGTTGAAAAAATTATACTTTGATTTACCAAAATATGTTGGTCCAGTCGACCACGCATGGTCTGGTCAACCATGCACGGTCGACAGGAAACCATTCGGTCACACATGCTTAGAGTTCACTCCTTCAAGACTTCTCACTACCTAGGGTTTTCATTGCCTAGTTCATTCACTAGGACTTTCCACCGTCTGACTTCACTCACTAGGATTTTCACCACCTAACTTCACTCACTATGGTCTAACTTCACTCACTAGGATTTTTACTTTGCTCAGAGTTTACTCCTCCAAGACTTCTCATTACCTAGGGTTACCTCCCCTAGGATTTTCCTCTTGCCAAGCATCAGGTCACCTTGTCCTGCTTGGACTTGGTAGTCAATCAGTAGACTACTCACCCTTTGTAGTTACTCGGTAGACTACTCACCCAACTAGGTCAACCTCAACCAACCTCCATTATACAGATTGTCAAACAAACATCAAAACCCTACAAGTCAATTGTACCAACAGAAACTAGTAACAACGTGTTACTGTTTTTTTTTTTTTTAAAACAACGTATTGCTGACTTACACTTTGAAAGATATTTAACCTTTGACTCAGATTAAACTATGGGACATATAATATATCAAATCGAATATTTCTGAATGAATTTTGATTTGATATATTGTGCGTCCTGTGATTTAATTCCAGTCAAAAGTTATAGTATCTTAAAGTTTAAGTCAACAATAATGTGTTGTTGATCTTTAGAAGACTAGAAACTCTTCATGTTACTGATCTTAAGAAACCAACAATATGTTGTAACAACTACAAAATCGTAACTGCTACAACTAGAAGTTATAACTTTAAGAGGACATAACTTTTGATTCAGATTGAATTACGGGATGCACAATATATCAAATCGAAGTTCATTCAAAGATCATCGATTTGATATATTGTGCATCCAATTGTTTAGTCTAAATAAAAAGTTATGTCCTCTTAAAATTAAATTTGTAGTTGTAGCAGCTATAGTTATATAGTCGCTACAACGTGTATATTGGATTAATTTTGAGAGGTCATGACTTTTGACCCAGGTTGAATCATGAGACCCACAATATATCAAATCGAAGATCTCTAAACATGTTTTAATTTGATATATTGTACGTCTTGTTATTCAATGTTAGTCAAAAGTTATAGTCTCTTAAAGTTTAAGTTACAATAATGTGTTGTTGATCTTCAGAAGACCAGAAACTCTTCGTGTTGTTGATCCTAAGAAACCAGCAACACGTTGCAACAACTATGAAATTGTAGTTGCTACAATTACAAGTTATAACTTTAAAAGGTCCTAACTTTTGATTCAAATTAAACTACGAGATGTACAATATATCAAATCGAAACTCATTCAAAGATTTATGATTTGATATATTGTGGATCCAATGAAGGGGAGCCTTGGCGCAACGGTAAAGTTGTTGTCATGTGACCAAAAGGTCATGAGTTTGAATCTTAGAAACAGTCTCTTGCAAAAAGTAGGGTAAGACTGCGTACAATAAATCCTTCCCCGGGACCCCGCATGACGGGAGCTTCATGCACCAGGCTGCCCTTTTTTTTATATTGTGTATCCAATGGTTTAGTCTAAATCAAAAGTTATATCTGTTGGGATACTTCAGAGCTAGAAGGGGGATGAATAACTCTCTCACTTCGCTTCGATGATGATATAGTGGAAAAACTTGAAGCAACCCTCCCAATTCTAACACAAGGATTTACTTGGTATCCACTTTAAGAAGAGGTGACTAATCTAAGGATCCACACTCTCATACACATCCACTATCAAAATACTCCTCGTAACAACCGGAGGTGGAGAAACATCGTACAACTCACACGAAGAAATACAACAAGAATACAAGCACACATCAAGTAAAAACACTTTACAATGAAATTTTTTGCTTAGCTTGCTATCTTCTTGTAGCTTGGATTCGCTTCTTGTTGATTCGAAAGTGCAACAACACTTCACCCTGAATCGTCCAAGAAGTGGTGGAGAGAATCGTGTAAGCGCTATTGCGTTTAAACGTCGTTGTCGCCTTTGTACTCCGCGATCTAGGGTTCCCAATTGATTGGGCTTATCTGAGCAATCCCAGTTGTCCAAAAGTCACAACCTGTGTAACGGTCCACCCTGTAGAGGATAGTTGTCACGGTGGAGGTCAAAGTTAAGATGGTCAATGCTTAGATATTATCGGTCGGTCGGGCGATCATGTCGCCCGACCGAGAGGGAGGGCGCCCGATTCGACATCACCTCTGACTTGGCATTGTGTCGAACAACTGACGCTTAACAAAGAAAGATTTCCTAAGATATGCAAAATCCGTGTCGAGCGACAGGACTCCGGACAGACGCAGTGGAGTCTCGGCCGAGCGGATGAGACACAGGTGCGGTGGAGTGCCAAACAAGCGGATGGGTGTATCAAGTCTGCTAAAGTGCAGGCCGAGAGACGTGCTCGCTCGGCCTAACGGCGGATCTATAGTGTCATCCTTCGACATCCTTTTGAGAGTTAGTGCCGCTGACAGGCGGCATGGTCAGACAGAAGATCGTATGTCGGAAGCTTCCACTATCACTTCAGAGATATGCTCGGCTTGTTAAGATACTGTGTCAAGGGCACTTTACTGACAAATCTTTTTCAGGGGAAACTTGGGAAGCGTGCTCACCTTGGGAAGCATGCAGGCGCGCTACAGGAGCTCTATATAAAGGGGGGGGTCCAAGTATCGACGGAGGTACGCAATGCAATAGACACTATTTGCTCTACAGTGCTCGTTGTTGTTGCTCCGCTTTCTACTTCATCGTCGGTGACTGACTTAAGCATCGGAAGGTCAACGTCGATGACCCCTTCCCTGACTTGGTACTGACGTAATTTGTGTTGCAGGTTTGAACGGAGTCTACAGACAGTCAACAGGAGTGTCACATCCCAATATTCCATCTCATCGACTTTCGAACATGATCACGACTAAATTTGCATTTAAACATTATAGATGCAAGTGTATATTTGGCGATCGGCATAAATGATCCCTCGACCCGCAGAAGAGAGATTTTATAAATAACAATAAATACACAAGAAAATATTAAGAAATCCTTTATGAAAAGTCTGTATCAGAGATAAAAAACGGCATTTACTATCAGTTTAGTGGATCCTATTCAAAATGATAACAATAGGATTCTATCACAAGAAGAAAACAAGAGGAAATGCACTATATTAATAGGGTACAAACAAAAGAGAGTACCATTTACTGTTTTCTTTGGTGACTGGAGGAAGAAGAAGGCTCCGGACGGAGGATGAATTTCGAGCAGAGAAATTCGCTGCTCCTTATTTATCCGGCGTCGAACGGAGGATGAGGACGAATAGAGCCGATTAGCCGAATAGAGGAAAAGGAAGGGTTTCGGCTGTTTCGCCAGCGCGCCGAGGTTCCGTGCATAAGAGGAACGAAGGTTGCGCTGGGAAAAAAAAACCTTAAGAAAACCAAAAAAACGTTATAAATAAAATTAAAGAAAAAATTATTAACGAAAATAAAAATATAAAAGGAAAGAAAACTTATAAAATTAAAATTTGATAATATATTTATTGATTGAAGCTTATTTTTCTGTTAAACTTTTCAACATAAATTATTTAAAAAACAATATATTTGATTAATAAATATTTTTAATTACATAAATAAAATTAAATTTAACTAATAAATTATAAAAAAAATACTAGTTATTTTGAGTTAATAGACACTTTAACCGTTATTTTTTTTAAAAAAAGTATTGTTGGATTTTAATTTTGATAAATTATTAACTAAATTTATATGATAAAAATATTTAATGGATAATAAATCTTTTTTTTTACACCGATCTGAATTATAAATAAAAGTCGCTGCACTTTCATCACAATAAATGCAGGTAAGGGATCTGATTTTGACTCTGAGTGGGTATAAAATTATAGAAAGTGATTGTTAGGGCATTGCCTTCGCAAGACAAGTCTTTATACTTTTATCATCAACAAATACATAATCAAACTCAGTTGGCTCTGCATCATCAACAATAACACTTGTATCATCAACAATATTTGAAATAACAATTGTTTAGATATGCCCGATGTGGTATGTGCTAAAACATATTTTGTAAACATGCACGGTGGAAAAATAAAATAATAATAATTCCTAAATGATTACTACACACACCACATGCAGACATGGATACAACATGCTAAATATGATCATATAATTAAATTTTTACGGAAAGTAATTTATGCTAGGTGTACCTTACGGATGACCTTGTAACTAGAAGAACATCAACCGTAGCGACGTTGTCGAACCTCGACTCTATTCATATCCAAGCCGAGCTCTTCAAAACAACTCCTTGAGTGCAAGCCTCTCCTTTGGAAATTACTAGCCACGAGCGAAGATGAGAGATCAAAAGGAAGAGGAAAAGAAGCAAACAAGGAAGAAATTTCTTCCTTGTGGTGGTCACAGCACAAGGGGAAGGGCTTCCCCTTGTTGGTGGCGGCAAAGAGAGAAGGGAGAGGGAGAGGGAGAGGAGAGGAGAGGAGAAATTGGATTAAGATTTTTCAAAATCCTTACAAGCCAATTAATGATCTCATGTGTTTGTTAGATCATGAAAGTTGATAGAAGGGGGGGGGGGGGGGGGGGGGGAATATCGATCGAAAGATGAGTACGCAGCGGGAAAACAAAAACACAACGCTAACAAGAACCGTTTTACTTGGTTCGGAGCCTTCGTCGACTCCTACTCTAAGGCTCGCACTCATCGAGTGTTTTCGTTGGACAATCCACTAGCAATTCGAAAAAGCTTTTACAAAATGAAAGTACAGGAATGCTAAAAACTAAAGTACCGACAATAATTAAGAAAAAGAAGAAATAGCGTGTTGTCGGAGAAGCTTCAGCGTCGCAAGAGCACAGCACGACAGAACAAGCGTTGGATGGCATTGTAGTGAATTGTTCTTTGCTCCAGGGCGCATCCTCCTTATATAGGAGACTCCGGGAGCCTGGAGTGTGACGTAGCCCAGCCAACCATAGAGCTCCACGTGATGACGCGCGATGGGGATAAAATTTGCATTCCGGGCGCCTGGACCTCTATTTTCCAGTCATCTGCAAGAAAACGTTAGTCCGAGTCGGAATGCAAATTATACAACCCTGCAAAATAAAGTGTTAGCACAATTTATATAAGGAACAAGTAGTAATTAGATTCCGTCTCACTGAGACCTGAATCTAGTCAAGATCTCAACTTAGAGTTCCGAAATGGTTCTAAGTTGGATCGGCGCCTAAGTTCCCTTCCCGGGAACGCGTCCTTATAGTCACTCCCCTCCAGTGACTTACCTTAACTTACCTGCCAGACGTCCGGTCAGCCCTTCGACCTGTTTGGACTTCGCGCCAGACATCCGATCAACCCGTCAACCTGTTTGGACTTCGTGCCAGCTATCCGGTCAACCCGTCGACCTAGTTGAGCTTCATGCCAGACATATGGTCAGTCCATCGACCTGTTTGGACTTCGTGCCAACTATCCGGTCGACTCATTGACCTAGCTGGGCTTTTCCTGCACACTTGGTCACAGCGTTAGATCACAATGAAACTAACTTAACCTACTTTGTCATTCATAAAAACCTAAGTTAGATCGTTAGTGTTAACCGCACCAACAAGCTCCCTCTTTTTGATGCAATGACAACCTGGTTAAGTTAGTGAAAAAATATGCAATAAATAAGCACTTACAAGCAATGATGTTAAGTTAGTCTTGTTTTATTTTTGGTAATTTTCCGTTGCTAACTAACTTAAGCCACCTAATCTTCCCCCTTTGACATTCATCAAAAAGATTGTAGGAAAAAAATGAGCGGTTAAGGAAAATAATGCAATAGAGAATCCAACCTAAAATCAGATTGACTTGGGGGAGTTTTAAAATAGAAAATTTTGCTTAAAATCTTTCTTTTTTTTCCCAAAATAACTAATTTTGAAAAATAGCTAACTTAGGAAAATCAACTTAACTTTAAATAAGCTTGCAAATGGAAGACAAAATTAAAGAGCAATTTTCAAACATAAGTTGTATAGAGGCTAATTTTCAAAAAGTAAAATAAACAAAGCCAAGTTTGTAAAATCAAACTTTCAAATATACATAATTTTCAAAATTAAGTTTGTAAAATTAAATTTTCAAAACTAGGTTTATATATAAGTTTTATATAAACATCAATTTTTTAAGAAACATAAGATTTTAAATTTCAAAGACTTAGTTTTATAAAACACTAGTTTTCAAAAATAGATTTATTAAATTATATTTGCAAAAATAAGTTTATAAGATTTGATTTAAAAAGAATATTTTTAAAGAAATATTTTTCAAAAATATTTTCAAAGCGGAGAACCCCCCCCTTTTCGTAACACTTATGTTTATACAATTTATTATAATTATCTCCATATACTTGACATAATTGTTCATTTAAGTTTCATTAATTTAATCTTAATTTGAATAAGTTGTAATTATTTTCAGATTAATAGGAAATATTTATTAAAAGTACTCAAATTTAGATAATAATTAGTATTAGATTGATTAATTGACCAAGATGATTAAATTCATATTTATCAAAATTAAACACTTAAGGTTTGAGTTAATTTTAATTGTATTTTTAAAATGATTGATAAAAGAATTTTCTTTAATGATTTTTTATAAATATTTTCAAATACTTCAAATA
The DNA here is from genome assembly GCF_018446385.1 of Zingiber officinale. NCBI lineage: Eukaryota > Viridiplantae > Streptophyta > Magnoliopsida > Zingiberales > Zingiberaceae > Zingiber > Zingiber officinale. The sequence goes on from NC_055999.1 coordinate 6,166,343, forward strand.
TTTAGAATTTATATTTGATTATGTTTAAGTTTTAAGTTTTAATTTTAAGTTTTAATTAAAAGTTTAAATTTAAGTTTTAAATTTTAATTTAAGCTTTAATTTAATTTTAATTTTAATTAATTTAGGATAATTAAATTTTTAAGTTAAGTTTAAGTTAAGTTTAATTTAAGTTAAATTAAGTTATTTTGATTAAGTCAGTTTTTAATTTTAATTTAAGTTTTTAGATTAATTTTTTTTTTGTTAATTTTAAATTTACATTTTAATGTATAGTCAAATTTGATTTAAAAATGACTTAGAGTTATTATTTTAATTATATTAAATTAAAATACTAATCAATTCATCTAAGTTCTTAAATAAGGTTAGACTAAATAAATAAATTTTAATTATTATTATTTTTGTTTAACTAAGTTTAAAGTTTAGGTTAATTAAATTTTGATTTAAATTATCTTTTTTTAAAAAATAATTTTAAGATAATTTTTAAAGTATTCTTAAAATAATTTTTAAAGGTATTATAATTTTTAAAAGTATTTTAAAGGTTTTTTAAAAATAATTTTAAAGGATTTTCAAAATACTTTTTAAAATAAGTTTTAAAGATTTTTTTAAAATAATATTTAAAAGAATTTTTAAAATAAATTTTTAAAATAATTTTTAAAAAAATTTAAAATAATTTTTAAAAGCTTTTTAAAATAATTTTTAAAAGAATTTATAAAATAATTTTAATAAGATTTTTTAAATAATTATTAAAAGATAATTTCTAAAATAATTTTTAAAATTCTTTTTAAAAGATTTTTTAAAATAATTTTGGAAAGATTTTTAAAATAATTTTTAAACGATTTTAAAAATATTTTTTAAAAGATTTTTTTAAGATAATTTTTAAAAGATTTTTTTAAGGTAATTTTTAAAATATTTTTAAAAGAAATTTTAAATTAATTTTTTAAAATAATTTTTAAAATAATTTTTAAGTTAGAAGAATTTTTTAAAATTATTTTTAAAATAATTGTTTAAGTTAAAATAATTTTTAAGATAGTTTTTAAGTAATTTTTTTTTAAAGAAATAAAATAATATTTATGTTTAAATAATTATAAGATTAAATAATTTTATGTAAAAATATTTTTTTTAAAAAATAATTGTTTTTAAGTTAAAATAATTTTTAAAATAGTTTTTAAGTTAAAATAATGTGTAAAATAGTTTTTTTAAAGTTAATTTTTATTTAAAATTTTTAAATAGATTTTTAAGTTAATTTTCAAAACAATTTTTAAAATAGATTTTTAAGCTAATTTTAAGTCATTTTCGATTTGGTTCGGTTTGAAGTCCTTAGTTATCTCACCCGATCTATGTTTTCAATACGGGGAACCTATAATTTTTGTGAGATAAAGTTAGATTAAGTTTCAGTGTTCAACAAATTAACATTCTCTGGATAAACTTCTGGGTTATGGCGAGTCACTTGGACATCATTAGAGTAATCATGCCTTCGAGGTTTTCTAAATAGTCCTATCCACTGAACTTAATACAAAATCTTAGTCTAACTGGTCAGGATCTGTAAGTGGTAGCTTCGGTTAGGATCTTTCTAGACATGCATAGACAAAGTTTCCCTAACGTACTATCATCCAAAACTTCACCAGTACTGTAGGTCACGTTAAACTGTTGTCCCTTTTTAAACTAGTCCTAATTACCCTACCGGGTATGTTAGTTTTTGGTTACCCTATTGGGTAGGTTAGTTTTGGAGGTGTCAGCTATTCTAGAGTCTCCCTGAATTATTGATCCGATTTAGGTTTGGGTTTAGATTTAATATTTAATTTATAAATTAAGTTTTAAGTTAATTTAAGTTTTAATTTTGAATTAATTAAATTGGTCAAATTGCCCTTCTTTAAAGGAGTGTATTTAACGTTTAATTTGTAATTTAAATTTAAATTTTAAGTTAATTTAAGTTTTAATTTAATTTTGAATTAATTAAATTGGTAAAATTATCCTTCTTTGAAGGAGTGTATTTTAAGTTTTTATTAATTTTTAAAATTAAAGTATTTGAATTATATCTCTTATCTTTTAACCTTTTATTAATTATTAATTTTGAATTTTCTAGATTATCATTGTTTAACATGTTATTTTTAATATTTAATTTTAAGTTTGTTAAATTTAGTTTTGATTTTATCCTTATATTTTCTTTGTCTTTTAAGTTGATATGATTAGTTGAATTTATTAGATTAGTCTTATCTTTGAAATTTAATTTTTTGTTAATTAAATTATTTTGGGTTTGGATATGATTTTCTGGATTGATATTGTCTAGATTATTAAATAATTTATTAAGAAATGTATTAATTTTATCTAGATCAATATTGACCTTGTCATCATTATCATTTGAATTTTCAAATTTATTTAAATCTAAATTTGAATTTTTAATATTTAGCTTTTCTGAATTTTTTTAATTTATTTAAATTTTTATGTAAAATAATATTTTTAATATTATTAGTTGAATTTTTTTCTTAGAGGTAGAGTCATTCAAAATGATTTGGTTATCATTTGAATTTTTAGGGCTATTAATTATTTTCAGATTTTCTGAATTTTCTTAATTAATTAGATTTATTTTATCAGATAATATCCTAGGGGTATTTTTGCATGTATTATCAATTACATTATTTTCACGTATATTTTTAGAAATATTAACATGCATATTTTTAAACTACTATTAGTAGGGATATTTTGGTAAATATTACTAATCTTGAGCGCAACCCCTAATTCAGTAGGCTTTTCGATTGGATTTGACTCGAGTCCAGATTTGTTTTTGACTTGATCTTCTAGTTTCATCGACTCCTCGTGAAGCTTGATCAACTAGGTTCAAAGCTCATATGCATTCTTGTACATTTCTAGTCTGCATATCACATTGTTAGGTAAAACATTACAAATTAATTTACTTATATTTTTGTTTAATTTTAAATCCCGAGAAAGTTTTCTCAATATCAACACATTATCGAAATTTAGGCTTCCTAAGAACCATTCCATTGATCGCCTCCAGTAGTTGAAATCTTCTTGATCGTATGGTGGTGGTTTATGGATGCTTCGTCCTTCTTGAAGAACCATTAAGTACTAAAGATAGAAAATTAAAAAAGAGGTGCCAAGACTTGGTCTTGGATTAGTAGTGTTGGAGGAAAAAAAAAATATAATATTGCACTAATTTTAAAAATAATAATAATAAAAAAATATTTTTAAAAATATTATTTCAAATTTTGGTAAATACAATATTTTGTTAATACTGACCACCGGTGAAAAAATGAAAATGGAATTTTTTTAAAGTATTTTTGGAGGGAAAAAAATGAAAGGCATATTTTTTTAAAATATTTTTTAAGCAAAAATGATATCTAAATTTTCTTTAAAAACAACCCCCTTTGCTTGATTGGTGGTTGCACCAATTCAGAGCGGTACTCGCTCTGATACCACTTGTTGGATCGTGAAAGTCGATAGAGGGAGGGTGAATATCGATCGAAAGATGAATACACAGCGGAAAAACAAAAACACAATGCTAACAAGAACCATTTTACTTGGTTCCGAGCTTTCGTCAACTCCTACTCCAAGGCCCGCACTCATCGAGTGCTTTCATTGGGCAATACACAGCAATTCGAAAAAGTTTTTACAAAATGAAAGTACAGGAATGCTAAAAACTAAAGTACCGACAATAATTAAAAAAAAAAGAAACAACGTGTTGTCGGAGAAGCTTCAGCATCGCAAGAGCACAACACGACAGAGCAAGCGTTAGATGGCGTTGTAGTGAATTGTTCTTTGCTCCAGGGCGCATCCTCCTTATATAGGAGGCTCCAGGCGCTCGGATCCCTTCCGGGCGCCTGGAGTGTGGCGTAGCCCAGCCAATCATAGAGCTCCACGTGACGACGCGCAATGGGGATAAAATTTGCATTTCGGGCAGCCGAACCTCTATTTTCCAGCTACCTGCAAGAAAACATTAGTCTGAGTCGGAATGCAAATTATACAACCCTGCAAAATAAAGTGTTAGCACAATTTATATAAGGAACAAGTAGTAATTAGATTTCATCTCACCGAGACCGGAATCTAGTCAAAATCTCAATTTAGAGTTCCGAAATAATTCTAAGTTGGATCGGCGCCTAAGTTCCCTTCTCGGGAATGCGTCCTCACAGTCACACCCTGCCAGTGACTTACCTTAACTTACCTTCCAGACGTCCGGTCAGCCCTTCGACCAGTTTGGACTTCGTGTCAGACATCTGGTTAGCCCGTCGATCTGTCTGGACTTCATGTCAGCTATCCGGTCGGCCCATCGACCTAGTTGGGCTTCTCCTGCACACTTGGTCACAATGTTAGATCATAATGAAACTAACTTAACCTACTTTGTCATTCATCAAAACCTGAGTTAGATCGTTAGTGCTAACCGCACCAATAGTGTTTAATTTTCTCACAACCATATCAATATATAGTCCTCATTAATGAGTTGGATTAGAAAGCCCAAATCTAATCCATTATCCCTTGGTTTGATTGACAACTAAACCGAGTTGGTTCATGACTAATTCATGATTAAACCAAATATGGTCCAACTCTTCCATAAGATATGTGGCTCATCCGCACTTCCATTGCGATAAATATTTCCATATTTGCCTTATATATGGTCTAACTAAACATTTATCTCTTGATTTAAGAATCATATTCTTTAACTTATTTTACGTCTTTTAGAGACTCATTAATACGTGTGACCCAATAGGTTCTCAATTTATCTTGATCCATAATTAACTAGTTAATTATAGAACGATCATGAGTGACACCTAGTAGTATATCATGATCTCCAATTAGCCGAAAAATCGTAGTTGATTTTAGAATTAATTCTAAACCCTTTAGCAACTATAGTGAGTCGTGCCTCGTTCCTTTCACTCGTCTTATACCCACTTGGTTCAGGACATTGTCTATGTGTCTTGTCCCCACTAGGCTGAATATGTCACACCTAGCCCAAGTAATACTTCCTCGTTCTACGGATTCAAACTACTCATACATGTGTACAAGAGTTTCGTACTCTTAATATGTGATGCTTTGGCCAAAGACTTTGAGTAATAATCCTAACGAGTGACCATAGGATATACGTCTCCTCGCAAGGAGCGGTGAATCCTATGTGGGCTATCCAAACTGTAGGATCGAAAAGAATTTAGATATCTCCATAATGACGTGATATTGTCCACTTTGGGCCTAAGCCCTCATGATTTTACTTTTATGCTCTATCCAAAAGCCCTCATGCCAATAGAGATATCTTTCTCTTATAAACCCATGATCTTTTCCATGTATTTTCAATGTGGGACTATGTTTGTAACCTTGCAACCCCAACAATCCTCCCTCAAACAAAGGACCATAGGCTTCCCACATCCGATCCTCGACCCACCAGGTCTTCCTACCCCTCGGTCCACCTGACCTACTAGGACTTCCTTACCTAGCCGCAACTAGGACTTCCTGCCTGGTGTCTAGTCCTCTTGATCTAAACATAAGAGCTCCCACTTTCTTTGTTCGAGGTCAATATTGTACCCACATAGCTCAATCAGATCAAAGCTCTTGTGCACAGTCGGCGGTTAAACTTTCTAGCAGTCCGGGCTCTGATACCAATTGTAGGATCGAAAAGAATTTAGATATCTCCATAATGACATGATATTGTCCACTTTGGGCCTAAGCCCTCATGATTTTACTTTTGAGCTTTACTCAAAAGGCCTCATGCCAATGGAGATATCTTTCTCTTATAAACCCATAATCTTTTCCATGTATTTTCAATGTGGGACTATATTTACAACCTTGCAACCCCAACACAAACATCTTCGGGCACTTCAACTTATACCCAATCATCCCAGGTCCACACCTCAATGAGATGTTTGTTTAAGATGTCAAAGTATAAGCCTCCATGACCAAGATGACTTATATACCTCAAGTCGAAGGAAACTTGTACTCGTGCTACAGTAAGAACTTCACAGACATATCTATATATATGTAGAGAATCATAGGAAGTCTTACAGCGAGTCACTCCAATGAACTAGTTACCACAACCAGCATCCATGTTTAACTCTCGACATCTCAATGTCTCCAGGTAGTGAGAAAACACCTGCTTGGCCAAACCAAGGAGTATAACCCGTGCTAGTCTTACAAAATTGATTATTTCCAAATGTATCAATTCGACGACTAGGGAAATTTTAATATATTCATAATTGCACATGTAGAGATAATCACTAGTTACGATCCAATTACAAATTATCTCATGCTATGAATTATATTACGAGTATTCAGTAAATAAGTTTAAAACAATCAAACATATAATATGCACTCAAATAGTGAATCTATATTGATCCTGTCCGAAAGTCGAAGAGACGAAATGCTGGGGATGTGGTATTCCGGCTGATCGTGCGTGGACTCTGCTCCGACCTGCAACACAGACTGCGTCAGTGTTGGCCCTCCGACACTCAAGTCAGTCACCGATGATGTAGAGGAAAGCGGAGCAATGAAAACGAGAGCAGTAGCAACAGTGTATTGCGCATACCTCCGCTGAAGCTTGTACTCCCATTTATATAGAGCTCTTGTAGTGTGCATACACGCTTCTCAAGGTGGGCATGCATCCCCAAGTTTTACTTGAAAAGACGTGTCAGTAAAGTGTTCCTGATATAGTACCTTAACAAGTCGAGCATATCTCTGAAGTGAAGTGGAAGCTTCCGCCGTGCGATCTTCTGTCTGACCACGCCGCCTGTCAGCAACACTAGCTCCCAAAAGGATGTCACACGCTTCAATCTATGATTAAATCATAAGATGTGTTAGAGTGTATACTAAAAGCCTAGCTTTTCTATAAATATTTATTTAGAAATAAAGAATCATAATGGTCAAATACCAACATTTATTTGTTAAGTGTAGTTGTTCAATTAATTTATATTGTAGATAACATGGTGTGTGGTGTCACACACAGAATATCATGTTATCAGTTCTTTATAAATTATAAACAGTTGCTCACGACTAAGATGGAAAGGAACAAACCATTGGAATAGTCGTAGTGTAATTAGGTATTAATTTATCTTGACTAATAAATTACACTAGTACACTCTAAGTGTATTGAGTAGGACCATTTTAGGTAAGTTCTTTTTATACTGATTTGATAAAAGAACTAGACCTTAGTTATTATGGAAGTGTGTGCTCTTAATCCTAATATAATAACAAACACATATATTTAATATTTATTTCTTTGACTTATCAATGGGTGAGATTTAGCTCGATAAATCAATAAGCCCGATAAGTTGGGAAACGATATTACTTATAGTGTGTGTTGTTGATTATAGAAGGAAACTGTGTCCTAGTAATCTACGTTGATAATGTCCCCAAGAGGAGCTCATAAGGATTGTCATGTTAAACCCTGTAGGTGGACTTAGTCCGACATGATGATGAGGTTGAGTGGTACTACTCTTGGACTAAGATATTAATTAAGTGAGTTGTCAGTAACTCATTTAATTAGTGGACATTCGACATCTTAAACACAGGGAGACTAACACACTCATAATAAGAAGGATCCCAAAATGTAATTTGGGATTGGTGCGGTAGTTCAATAATAATTCTTTAGTGGTATGAATTATTATTGATGAAGTTAAGTTGTGTGTTCGGGGCGAACACGGGAAGCTTAATTTCATCGGGAGACCAAAACCAATTCCTCCTCTCGGTCCCTATCGTAGCCTCTTGTATATAGAGAATTATACTCACCTATACCCACCTTCTTACCCATCCTAATGGGGCCGGCCAAGCTAGCTTGAAACCCAATCTAGGGCCGACCAAGATCATAGGATTGAGCCAAGTTAATTGGACGGCCATGGCTTGGAGCCCAAGCTTGATTGGCCGGCCATATTAAAAGGGATTTATTTTATTTAAATTTTTTTCTTAATGTGGATATTATGGTTTTAAGAGAGAGTTTAAAATTTAAATCTTTTCTTTTATAGTTTTCTACAAAAGATTAAGAAAAGATTTGAAATCTTTCCTTATTTGTAGATTGAAAGGTGGATTTTAATTTTAAAAAAACTTTCCTTTTTTTAACCATGTTCATGATTTAAAAGAAAGTTTAAAAAAAATTAAATATTCCCTTTTATAAGTTTCTACAAAAGATTAAGAAAAGATTTGATATCTTTCCTTATTTGTAAATTGAAAGGAGATTTTAATTTTTAGAGATAACTTTCCTTTTTGGAAATCATCCACATGTTTAAATGAAAGATTTTAATTTATAAAATTTCCTTTTTACAAACCACCATGAAGGGAAAAATTATTGAAATTTTTTTTAAAAATTTCTGGAAACAAATTAGGAAGTTTTAATTCTTGTGTTAATTAAAACTCTACTTGTTTTGGAGTTTATAGTGGTCAGCCATGATATATGAGAAAAGGAATTTAATTTTAATTAATTAAATTTTCTTTTTCATGGCAAAAGAATTAAGGAAGTTTTTATTTAAAATTCCTTATTTGTCAAGACCAAGGATTATAAAAGAGGGGGTAGAGGTGCCTTCATGGCTAACGTCTCTATTATTTTTTTCTCCCTCTCTTCCTTGGTGTGGTCGGCCATAGAAGTTTTCTCTTCTTCCTTTTCTTTCTTCTTCATTGGCCGAACCTCATCATCTCATGGAGCTTGAAGGTGGCCGGATTCTAGCTTGGAGAAGAAGGAGAGAAAGGAAGCATCCCTTGGAGCTTGGTGGTGGCCGAACCTCATCCTTTCATGGAGCTATTGTGGTGGCCGAATCTTGCTTGGAGAAGAAGGTGGCTTAGGTGGATTCTTATCTCGGTAGATCGTCGCCCATACAACGTTCAGGATAAGAAGAGGAATCCAGTAGAAGATCAAGAGGTTATTTGCTTACAAAGAAGGTATAACTAGTAATTATTTTTCGCATCATACTAGTTTTCTTTGTATAGTTATTTTTGGAAATACCAAACACAAGAGGCATATGATTCTAGAGTTTTCGGTTTTGTTTCAAATTTATGTTTTCTTTGTTTTCGAATTTGTGATTCAATTATTCTTTTTGGTTAACCTAGAGTTATTTAAGGAAATTAAATATTAGCTTTCCTTAAAAGACTTTGTCTAGGCGGTGTTGGTATCCAAGAAGGTCATGTGCCTCGCCATGCAGTCCTGGAAGCCAATTTTGGAAATTAATATTTAATGGAATTAATAATATAGGTGGATTTGAATCAATAGTGTTAAGTTCCGCTTGCGATTCAAATCTAAACCATTAAGAACAGATAAGTTAAATATGGATCAATGATGTTAAGTTCCGTCTGTGATTCCTAATTTAACTTCTAAAGAACACAATAGGTTATTTAAGGAAAGATTCGACACTTGTACTAAATTTTTGTACAGTGGAGTCGGTACGATTTTCTTAGGACTAACCAACAATTGGTATCAGAGCTAGGGTTTACCTCTGTGTGTTTGGTTTTCAAATAGATTATGCGCATGTCATACATAATTTAGGCAGGATAATAGTAGGATGTGCTAACTTTGTGGTTGCAGGCTCCAACTATTATGGTATATAGATATTGTGTGTGATTGGACCCTTGGACATGTCAAGGGTATTTTATTGTGTGTGCATGATTGTATGTATCAAATATAGCAGGAGCTGTGTTATTTTTATAATTTTATTTTTGTTCGATCTAGAATACATGTACATTCCTTTATGGAATATAGGATCGATGTATGCAAAATTCTATATTTGTCGCGGATCGTATCCTTGCGAGGCATGTTGCTATTGGAGGACCAGAGGCGCAGCGGAATAAGAATCAAGATAGATGCGACAACTCGACCCGATGACGATGGCTAAAGATGACAGCAGCTAGGGTTGGAGCACACGAAGGACAGTGATGAAAATGACATAATAGTTGGAAAACTAATTTCCATATTTATTGTTTTTATTTACTGTGATGTGTGTGTCATGTGATGTATGCTAGCATAGGTTAAAATTCCTCACCATAAATAACTAAGTGGGAGAGGGATTAGTATATGAATCCCATGGTCTCCATTATTGGTTTGTAAATGATGCAACAAGCTTACGCGTTGGCTCTGAGTGCCTTCCTCCATATCAGATGAGTTTGTTTACGGATCACTAGATCAAACTTCCATTTTGGATGGTTATAGGAAATTAATTAAGAGCGTGTGATCTTCCCCATCGAAAGGGGCATAATCTTATTTAATGGACTAAGTATCAAGTAATGGTATACACTTAGGCTCATTTAATAGTATCCTCCCCATCGGAGACACTGCTATTATTTGTGTGACCGAAGGAAAATCAACTATTAATTTGTTATAAATATAGGTTGACAAGATAATAAAATTAAAATCCCCTCTTACAAATGTTTGGTTTTATATACGTCCACACTATCGTGGCATACAAAATTCACGGTGTTTGAAGTAATTTTATTTGTCATAAAGATTTATTGACAAGATAATTAATGGGTAAAACTCTCCTCTTACAAATGTTCAATTTTGTATACGTCCACACTATCGTGACATGCAAAATTCACGGTGTTTGAGTTGTTGGTGAATTTAAATGATATTGTTTTGAGGAATCAATATTATTTTAAATTCAAAGTTTTGACCAAATATTTGATCAAAGACAGATCAACTATTAATTTTATTCGTCATAAAGTAAAGTTGACGAGATAATAAAATTAATGGATAAAATCTCCTCTTTGATTTTGTATACGTCCACACTATCGTGACATACAAAATTCATAGGGATTTTAAGGAGTTGGTCTTGACCAAATATTTTTGTGATTCTTAGGATTTAAAATGTTTGTCAATCCACTAGTTGTTATACTATAGAAAAGACTTAGTAGTCCCAATTATAATGATTGAAAATAGGACTTAGACATTAAGGTAGACTGTCCTCTTAGAACTAAGAACAATATAGGTATATTTTATTCATTAGTTGATACATGTTTAGTGGTATTATCTACTGGTACATGGTGTGTAGATACGGGAACCACTGATCATGTCTGCGATTTATTGCAGGGGTTCCAGGAAACCAGACAACTATATGAAAGGAAAATCACCGTCTACATGGGCACTGCTGCAAAAGTAGTAACTGTTGCAGTGGGAGATGTTTATCCTCCGAGAGGAATAAAACATGGATTTTTTGAGAAATTGTCTTTACATACCAAGTTTATAAAGAACTAGTTTTCAGTTTCTAAACTATTTAAAGAACTTGATATTCTGCCTCTTTTAATAACAAAGTTGTTATCAAGAAAAAGAGGAAATTTATCTGTTCTGGTACGTTGGTTGGTAATTTAAAAATCTAATTACTCCCACAATGCAACAAATGGAAAAAATTAACATATCTTCTAACTTTAATAAGAGAAAGCAACCTTCGGAGATGAACCAATCATATCTTTGGCATCTAAAGCTAGGTTATATTAACTTGAGTAGGATTCAAAAGATAATAACCAATGAACTCTTGGGTTCATAGGTAGTGGAAATTTTTCCAACCTGCGAGTCTTACTTGGAAGGAAAAATAACTAAGAAGCTTTTAAGTCTAAGGGGTATAGAGCCAAAGATATGTTAGAATTGGTTCATTCTGATTAGTGTAGACCTTTGACTATCCAAGCAAGAGGTTGTTTCGAATATTTCGTCTCTTTTATAGACGACTATTCGAGATAAGGACACATTTACTTGATGCGCCGCAAGTCTAAGTGCTTTGATTAGTTTAAAGAGTACTAGGCTTATGTGGAGTAACGTCAAGATAGAAGTATCAAGAAACTACGGTTAGATCGTAGTGGCGAGCACCTCTTAGGAGAGTTTAGGAGTCACTTATCAGAAGTTGGGACTCAATCCCAATTAACTGCACCTGGTACACCCAACAGAATGGTGTAGAAGAAAGAAGGTATATGACTCTTATGGAAATAAGTAGATCGATGATGAGTTATTACCAAATTCATTTTAAGGATATACTTTGGAAACGAAAGTGAACATAGTACCTTCTAAGTCAGAACTCTCTACTTCCATAGAGTTGCAGAATAGGCAAAAGCCTAATCTGAAACATATTCGGATTTGGGATAGGCCAGCACATGTGCTGAAGGGAGACACTGAGAAGTTGGACAAGAGTTCACTTTTTTGTGGGTAATCCTAGAGAAATGAAAGGAGGTTTGTAGTCCTTAAAAATCAGAAGGTCATTGTAAGCACCAATGCCCAATTTTTAGAAACAGACTATATAATAAACCATAAGTCCATAAGTAAATTTTGTTCTTAAGAAAATCTTAAAGGACACGTATAATCTAGTACCAACTGTACAAGATGAAATATCATAAGAAACTGCAACATGTATCACAAATGATATACAATTGCAGAAAGTGCCTCGTCGTAGTGGGAGGGTTGTTAGGCAACCTAAAAGATTCATGTTTTGGAAGAGTCTTTGGACTTGATCCCTGATAGACATGAACCTGATCCCCGGACATATGACGAAGCACTCCAAGATAAAGATGTAGCATCTTTGCAAAGAATATAGAATTAGAATATATGTATTCTAATAGAGTCTGGGAGCTTATAAAATCACCAAATGGTTTAAAAGCCATTGGGTGAAAATAAATCTACAATAGGAAAAGAGGGATAGACAGGAAGGTAGAAACTTTCAAAGCAAGGATTGTTGGAAAAGGAAACTTTTTTACCGGTAGCCATGCTTAAGTCTATCCGGATTCTTTTATCTATGAGATTTAGCAAGTGGATGTCAAGACAGCTTTCCTTAATGGAAGTCTTGAAAAAACATCCATATAAAGCAACTAGAAGGGTTCATTGCAAAGAGCAAAGAACATCTTGTGTGTAAGCTCAATCAGTCTATGGACTGAAGCAAAGCTTCAAGGTCTTGGTACATCCGGTTTAATAAAGTAATCCAGACCTATGGATTTATTTTATAACCAAATGAGTTTTGTGTATACAAGAAGTGTGATGGAAACGTGGTTGTATTTCTTGTACTATACGTAGATAACATTTTTGGTAGTTGGAAACAATATCAAAGTGTTGTCAGATGTAAGGGTATGGTTGTCCAAACAATTCGATATGAAGGACTTGGGAGAATGCATATATTCTTGGGATCAAAGGGATCGCAAAAAAAAGAATATATTTTACTTATCCCAAGCTTCATATATCGAAACTATCCTTGCTCGTTTTAAGCATGCAAAACTCCAAGAAAGGTTTCTTACCTTTTAGGCATGGAGTAGCTTTATCTAAAGATATGTCTCCGAAGACATCAAAGGAGATAGAGGACATGAAGGCAATTCCTTATGCTTCGGCTGTGGGAAGCCTAATGTATGCAATGTTGTGAATGAGACCAGATATCTGCTTTATCGTGGGCATGGTTAGCAGATATCAAAGTAACCCTGGACAAGGACATTGTACTGCGGTAAAGCATATATAGAAGTACCTTAGAGACACTAGAGATTATATGCTAGCTTACAAGGCAGATAATTTGCTCCATGTGGATTGCACGAATTTTGACTTCCAATCGGATAAGGACAATAATAAGTTAACATCGGGGTTTTGTGTTTACTTTAGGAGATGAAGTCATAACTATGGAAGAGTGATAAGCAAAAGTGCTTTTTCGGACTCCACCATAGAAGCTGAGTAAGTGGCAGCCTCTGAGGCAGTCATAAAAGTTGTATGACTCAGATACTTCATGATGGACTTAGACATGTTTTCTGCTTTGCCCAAAAATTATTACAATTTATTGTAATAATAGTGGTGTAGTAGCAAACTCGAAGAAACCATAAGTCCATAAGGCAAATAAACACAATAGAGCGCAAGTACCACCCAATACGAGATATCGTATAACAAGGAGAAGTTGTTGCTGCCTAGATTGCATCAGATGATAGCCTGAGAGATCCTTTCACTAAGGCCCTTCCGGCGAAAGCTTTTGATCGGCATGTGGAGGGGATGAGAATCAAATATATGGTAGCAAATATGACAGCTTAGTCTTTTAGTATAAGTGGGAGATTGTTATAGTGTATACTAAAAGCCTAGCTTTTGTATAAACATTTATTTAGAAATAAAGAATCACAATGGTCAAATACCTACATTTATTTGTTAAGTGTAGTTGTTCAATTAATTTATATTGTAGATAACATGGTGTGTGGTATCACACACAGAAGATCATGTTATCAGTTCTTTATAAATTATAAGCAGTTGCTCACGACTAAGATGGAAAGGAACAAACCATTGGAATAGTCGTAGTGTAATTAGGTATTAATTTATCTTGACTAATAAATTATACTAGTACACTCTAAGTGTATTGAGTAGGACCATTTTAGGTAAGTTCTTTTTATACTGACTTGATAAAAGAACTAGACCTTAGTTATTATGGAAGTGTGCGCTCTTAATCCTAATATAATAACAAACAGATATATTTAGTATTTATTTCTTTGACTTATTAATGGGTGAGATATAGCTCGATAAATCAATAAGCCCGATAAGTTGGGAAATGATATTACTTATAGTGTGTGTTGTTGATTATAGAAGGAAACTGTGTCCTAATAATCTAGGTTGATAATGTCCCCAAGAGGAGCTCATAAGGATTGTCATGTTAAATCTGTTAGGATATATACTAAAAGCCTAGTTTTTGGTATAAACATTTATCTAGAAATAAGAATCACATTGGTCAAATGATTACATTTATGATAAATGTAGTTGTTCAATTAATTTATATTATAGATAATATGGTGTGTGGTGTCACACACAGAGGATCATGTTATCAGTACCTTATAAATTATAAACAGTAGCTCACGACCATGATGGAAAGGAACAAACCATTGGAAGGTCGTAGTGTAATTAGGTGTTAGTTTATCTTAACTATATAATTACACTAGTACACTAAGAGTGTATTGAGTAGGACCATTAGAGGTCGTTTCTTTTATACTGACTTTATAAAGGAACAAAGACCTCAATTATTATGGAAGTGTGTGCTCTTAATCCTAATATAATAACAAGCACATATATTTGATATTTATTTCTTTAATTTATCAATGGGTGAGATTTAGTTCGATGAATCAATAAGCCCGATAAGTTGGGAAATGATATCACTTATAGTGTGTGTTGTTGATTATAGAAGGAAACTGTGTCCTAGTAATCTAGGTTGAGAATGTCCCCAAGAGGAGCTCATAAGGATTGTCATGTTAAACCCTGCAGGTGGACTTAGTCCGACATGACGATGAAGTTGAGTGGTACTACTTTTGGAGCTAGATATTAATTAAGTGAGTTGTCAGTAACTTACTAAATTAGTGGACATTTGTTATCTTAAACACAGGGAGACTAACACACTCATAATAAGAAGGAGCCCAAAATGTAATTTGGGATTGGTGCGGTAGTTCAATAATAGTTCTTTAGTGGAATGAATTATTATTGATAAAATTAAGTTGTGTGTTCGGGGCGAACACGGGATGCTTAATTTTATCGGAAGACCAAAACCAATTCCTCCTCTCGGTCCCTATCGTAGCCTCTTAATTATAGAGTACTATACCCACCTATACCCACCTTCTTACCCATCCCATAAGGGGCCGGCCAAAGTTTGGTTCATGGGTGCTTCAAGGTGGCCGGCCCTAGCTTGGGATCAAGCTTGGTGTGGCCGGCCCAAATTAAAATAAAAAGGATTTTTATTTTTAAAAATTTTTCTTATGTGGATAACATGTTTTAAAAGAGAGTTTAAAAATTTAAATCTTTCCTTTTATAAGATTCTACAAAAGATTAAGAGAAGAGCTAAATCTCTTTCCTTATTTGTAGATTAAAAGGTTGATTTTAATTTTGGTAAAAACTTTCCTTTTTAACCATGTTCATGATTTAAAAGAAAGTTTAAAAAATTAATAATTCTCTTTTATTAGTTTCTACAAAAGATTAAGAAAAGATTTGATATCTTTCCTTATTTGTAGATTAAAAGAGATTTTAATTTTTAGAGATAATTTTCTTTTTATCCACATGTTTAAAAGAAAGATTTTAATTTATTAAATTTCCTTTTTATAAACCAATCATGAAGGGATTAAATTATTGGAGAAATTTTTTATAAATTTCCGGAAACAAATTAGGAAGGTTTTAATTCTTGATTGAATTAAATTTCCTTTGATTGGAGGTTTGTTGTGTGGCCGACCATGTTAATTAAGAAGAGGAATTTGATTTTAATTAATTAAATTTTATTTTTCATGGCAAAGGAATTAAGGAAGTTTTTATTAAAGTTTCCTTATTTGCCAAAACCAAGGATTATAAAAGAGGAGGTAGAGGAGTCTTCATTAAAAAAAAACTTCTATTCTTTTTCTTTCCTCTCCTCTTTGGTTTTGGTGGCCGGCCCTATTTCTCTCCTCTCCTCTTGTTGGCCGAAACTCATCTCTTGGTGGAGCTTTTGTTTGTGGCCAGATCAAGGAAGGAGAAGGAGAGAAAGCAAGCCTCGTCTCTAGCATCCCTTGGAGCATTGGTGGTGGCCGAAATTCTTCATCCTTGGAGGAGTTTATTGTGGTCGAAATCTAGAAGAAAGAAGGAAGGTGGAAAGGTGGTTCTCATCTCGGAAGATCGTTGCCCACACAACGTCCGAGGTTAGAAGAGGAATACGGTAGAAGATCAAGAGGTTTTTCTAAAAGGTATAACTAGTATTTTTCCTTTCCGCATCATACTAGTTATTTTTGGAAATAATACCAAATACAAGAGGCATATGATTTTAGTGTTTCGAATATGTTTTTCAATGTTGTGTTCTTTTGTTTTATTTTTCCTTGTGATTTGATTGTTCTTTTCGGTTAACCTAAAGTTATTTTAGAAAATTAAATATTAGCTTTCCATAAAAGGTTTTGTCTAGTCGGTGGTGGTTGCTCCCATATCCAAGAAGGCCGTGTGCCTCGCCACGTCAGTACTGGGAACCAATTATGGAAAATAATATTTAATGGAATTAATAACTTAAGGTAATTTGGGTCGAACGTGTTAAGTTCCGCAGGAGACCCAAGTCAAAACCTAAAAGAACGAATAGATTAAGTTTTGGATCAAACGTGTTAAGTTCCGCAGGCGATCCAAAATTTAATTTAAAAGAACACATGGTAGCTAGGAAAAGGTTCAGACCTTTGTACAAAATTTTTGTACAGTGGAACCTCTAGGCTTTCCGAGTAGCAACCAACAATTGGTATCAGAGCTAGAGTTTTGCCTTTGTGTATTTGGTATTAGGTTAATTATGCACATGCCATATATAATTTAGGCAGGTTAATAGTAGGATGTGCTAACTTTGTGGATGCAGGATCCAACTATTATGACTTTTAATTATTATGTGTGTGATTGGACCCTTGGACATGTCAAGGGCATTTATATGTGTGTGCATGATTGTATTAAAATACAGCAGGAGCTGTATTTAGATTTATTAGGATTTTATTTTTGATCTAGAAATATGTACATTCCTTTTATGGAATATAGGATCAAAAATGTAAAATTCTATTTATGTCGCGGATCGAATCTTGTAAAGCGTGGAATCTTCTAAGGACCAGAGGCGCAGCGGAACTAGGAGCAAGATAGAGGCGACAGCTGTAACGACCACCCTTCTTACTACTACTACTACCTAAGAGTGACCGTTACTTAACTACTAATTCTACTTAACCGGTATGATTAAAATCCTCGAAGAAACCCTACCGAAAAATTTCGACAGAATCTCCCCTGTACCGGTGACCATAAACATTAATACATACATAGTATACTTCAGCCACAGGCGGCTGGAACATGCATCAAACACCACGCAGTTTATATATGTTAAAAACAAAAGAAATCATGATACTAAAAGAAGCAACTCTAGCGATGCACGATAAAACGAACCAAAGATTTACAAGTACAAGTTCTAAGTTCTCTTAACAATTTAGCGGAAGCAATCTTAATAAATTCTTAGCAATTCCCAGATCTCTCCATAGTCCAGACATCACACACTTCTCTTGCATCTCCTTGTCGCCTTCCTTTCCTATAGCTTTTCCTTTCTTTGATCTGCAGTAAGAGGAAATAGTATCTATAAGCAAAATTGCTTAGTAAGCGCTATCTAACTCACAAAATCTCGATATGCATGTACATACATCCATAACATGATCTAACTGATTACTTACTGAAGACTACTCATGCTCATCTACTACTAAAAGAAACAGGACATGCTGAAATGCTAAACATGTAGAGCTAGTGCAACATAAACATAAACATAGGCATAATCATGAACATGACTTGAACATACTTGTATGCGTACTTATAAACCTACTATTGTGGTGATCTAGTTACACTTAGCAATACCTTAACATAAGTTGTTGATCAGACAACTACCCTAGCGCTAGGTTGGTAGGGGTCCGAACTTAGGACTGGAGCCCCCCTTTATTCTGGCGCGCTCACCGGGCTTAGGTCCCCGGATCATACCACCATCCCAGAACATATCTTAGTTGATTCTGGCGCGCTCACCGGGCTTAGGTCCCCGGATCATACCACCATCCCAGAACCTATCTTAGTTGATTCTGGCGCGCTCACCGGGCTTAGGTCCCCGGATCATACCACCATCCCAGAACATATCTTAGCTGATTCTGGCGCGCTCACCGGGCTTAGGTCCCCGGATCATACCACCATCCCAGAACATATCTTAGTTGATTCTGGCGCGCTCACCGGGCTTAGGTCCCCGGATCATACCACCATCCCAGAACCTATCTTGGTCTTTTCTTTCTTTTCTTATCTTTCTTATACTTTTCTTAAACCCAAAATACTATTAGGGTATCTTTCGTATGCATCTATGAATGAAACTAACTGTGTAACACATAATCAGGCATAGAATACAAAAGAAATCTGCACATACAATACTTATCATGATCTGGACCATATCGGAATTTAATCAAACACCTGTGCAACATGAGTCTACACCATTCTAATCTAATCTATACTGTTACTACAGTTACAAGCATCCTCAATCAAAGCTTAAGAACTTCATAAGCCAGAACGGAACAACACAAACCTACCAAAAACATCACGATCTTGGTTCTGAACCCAAGCTATTTGGAAGAAGAAACAGGACTGGTAACCCAGAAATCCATGCCTTACTAACAGGACTTAAAATGATGCAGAGCATACAAAATATCCATAATCCACCAAGAGCAATCAAGAACTAAACGGAATTAAAGAAAGAACAGGACCCGAAATCTCAAAAGAAACCATAACCCTAGCAACCTCTTTTCTTATAGCATGATCTTAAAAGCTAAAAGGAAATAAAAACCTAATTCCTTAGCCAATTCACAAATTCCTCACAGCAGCAACTTAAGAAAAGCAAACTTCCATAATAACATGCTTCGAAAACAAGAAGAGGAACAACGAATAAACCTCGAAGCTATCCTACTGCAGGTGAGTAGCAACTTACCTTGCTCCTTGAACTCACAACCGAAAAGAGGGAGGCTCTAAGGTTCGCGGAGAAGCTTGAGTTTCGGCGGCTTCTTTGTGTTTCTGAGCTCTCCTCATCGAGGTGGTCACGTACGGTGAAGACCGGCCGGAAAAAGCCTTCGCCGGCCGCCGGAGGGAGAGAACCCTAGCTCCGCCGCCTTCTTCGCCCGAGAGCCGTCGCGCGCACAAGAGGGAGAAAGGGTTTCGTGAGCCAATCCCTTTCTCTCTTAACTTATCCCTTTTTATAACCGAGGGTATTCTGTTCTGGCTTAAGAATATTTCGCTCCTTACCTTTTCACGAAATACTCGCAGAACCGTTGGTTGGTTGTGTTTTCGCTGAACCTCAGGTCATGGGTTCAAATCCTCAGCCGAGCCTTTTTCTTTCTCTTTTATTTTAAATGTTCCTAACTATACCTTATATAAATTTGTTCTCATATCTAGATAACAAATCGAGCACAGCTCGGTTGGTCGGGCCGAGTTTTGCTTGGGCCGAGGAGCTCGGTTCGAAACCCAGCTTCTTCAATTTATTTTCCTTCTTATTATTCTCCATTACCATGTTCTACATCATATACACTTTATCTCATACATTATTAACAAAATGTTTCCAGACCAGTTGGTTGGCTAAGTTCGGATTCAGGTCCGGGGTCTTGGGTTCAAAACCCGGTTTCAACATTTTTTTGTCACAACTTCTTTCTTTTGGTAAAAATACCAAACGACCTCAAAAATTCTATAAAAATACTCTAAAAATTTCTAAAAATCTCTAGAATTTTTCTAAAGTATTTCTAGATTTTAATAAGGTCTTTTAGGACTCCAAATCACAAAATTTGGGGTGTTACAACAGCTAGACCCGGTGGCGGTGGCCAAATATGGCAGCAACTTGGGATAACAACACACGGAGGACAACTAGAGATAAAAGCCATAATAGTTGAAAATTAGATTTTCTATTTATTGCTTTTATATTGTGCTGTGTGTGCATGTTAGTTTACAAGTTTAGTAGGCTAGCATAGTTAAAATTACTCATTAATAAATAACTAAGTGGGAGAGGGATTTTTAAGTAAATCCCATGGTCTCCATTACTGGTTTGTAAGTGATGCAAATAAGTTTGCGCGTTGGCTCTGAGTGCCTTCCTCCATAACGGATGAGCTTGTTTGCAGATCACTGGAACAGACTTCCATTTTTGGATGACTATAGGAAGTTAATTAAGAGCGTGTGATCTTCCCCAACGGAAGGGGCATAATCTTATTAATGGACTTAGTGTCAAGTAATGGTATACACTTAGACACATCTAATAGTATCCTCCCCATCGGAGTCACTGCTATTATTTGTGTGACCAAATGAAACCAACTATTAATTTGTCATAAAACTAGGTTGACAAGATAATAAAATTAAAGGGTTAAAACCCCTCTTACAAATGATTGATTTTGTATACGTCCACACTAACGTGGCATACAAAATTAACGGTGTTTGAGATAATTTTATTTGTCATAAAGTTACGTTGACAAGATAGTTAATGGGTAAAACCCTCCTCTTACAAATGTTGATTTTGTATACGTCCACACTAACGTGGCATGCAAAATTCACGGTGTTTTGAGGTGTTGGTAAATTTAAATAGTATTGTTAGAGGAATCAATATTATTTTAAATTTAGAGTCTTGACCAAATATTTGATTAAAGATATACCAACTATTAATTTTATTCGTCATAAAGTAAGGTTGACGAGATAATAAAATTAAATGATAAAATTTCCTCTTTGAATTTGTATAAGTCCACACTAACGTGGCATACAAAATTCATAGGGATTTTTAAGGAGTTGGTCTTAACCAAATATTTTTGTGATTCTTAGGATGATGGTCAATCCCCAGCTGATATACTTTAGGATAGACTTAGTGGTCCCAATAATAATTGATTGGAAATAGGATTTGGACATTAAGGTAGACTGTCCTCTTAGAAC
The DNA here is from genome assembly GCF_018446385.1 of Zingiber officinale. Classification (NCBI taxonomy): domain Eukaryota; kingdom Viridiplantae; phylum Streptophyta; class Magnoliopsida; order Zingiberales; family Zingiberaceae; genus Zingiber; species Zingiber officinale. The sequence goes on from NC_055999.1 coordinate 6,187,668, forward strand.
TAAGAACAATTTAGGTGTATTTAATTCATTAGTTGAAACATGTCTAGTGGTGTTATCTACCAGAACCTGGAGTGTAGATACAAATGCCATTAATCATGTCCGCAATTCATTGCAGGGTTCCAGGAAACCAGACAACTAAATGAAAATAAAAACACCGTCCACATGGACACTGCTGTAAAAGTGACAGCTGTTGCAGTGGGAGATGTTTATCCTTTAATAGGAATAAAATATGGATTATTAGAAATTATCTTTACATACTAAGTTTAGAAAGAACCTGATTTCAGTTTCTAAACTATTATAGAATAGATATTGTGTCTATTTTGATAACAAAGCTGTTATCAAGAAAAATAGAGAAGTTATCTATTCTGATATGTTGGTTGATAATTTATAATCCAATAACTCCCACGATGCAATAAAAGAAAATTATAACACATCTTCTAACTTTAAGAGAAAGCAACCTTCGGAAATGAACCAATTATATCTTTGGCATCTAAGGCTAGGTTATATTAACTTGAGTAGGATTCATTGGTAGCTGATGAACTTTTAGGTTCATTAGTAGTGGAAATCTTTTCAACCTGCGAGTCTTACTTGGAAGAAAAAAATAACCAAGAAGCTTTTAAGTCTAAGGGGTATAGAGTCAAAGATATGTTGAAATTGGTTCATTCTGATTTGTGTGATCCTATGACTATCTAGACAAGAGGTAGTATTGAATATTTCGTCTATTTTATAGACAACTATTCAAGATACAAATAAATTTACTTAGTGTACCGCAAGACTAAGTACTTTGATTAGTTCAAAAAGTACAAGGCTGATGCGGAGAAATATTAAAGTAAAAGTCACTATGGTAAGATCGTAGTGGCAAGTACCTCTTGAGAGAATTTAAGAGTCACTTATCAGAAGTAGGGATTCAATCCCAACTAACAACACCTGGTATACCCCAACAGAATGGTGTAGAAAAAGGAAGGTATAAGACTCTTATGGAAATAAGTAGATTAATGATGAGTTATTTAGAAAATTACCAAATTCAATTTAAGGATATACTCTGGAAACGGAAGTGAACATACTACCTTCCAAAGTCAGAACTCTCTACTCATATAGAATTGCTGAATAGGCGTAAACCTATTTTGAAGCATATTCGGATTCAGGTAGTCCAACACATATGCTGAAGAGAGACAATGATAAGTTGGACAGGAATTCACTTGTTTGTGAGTTATCCTAGAGAAATGAAAGTAGGTTTATAGTCTTAAAAATCAAAAGGTCATTGATAGTATCAATGATCGATTTTTAGAAAAGGACTATGTAATAAACCAAGTGCCCATAAGTAAAATTGTTCTTACGGAAATAATAAAAGACATGTCTAATCTAGTACCAACTGTACAAGATGAGATACCATAATGAAACTGCAACACGTATCACAAATGATACACAATTGCAGAAAGTGCCTCATCATAGTGGGAGGCAGAAACTGCAACACGTATCCTTTGATGAGATTTGAAATCTTTCCTTATTTCTAGATTGAAAGGTGAATTTTAATTTTAAGAAAACTTTCCTTTTTTAACCATGTTCATGATTTAAAAGAGAGTTTAAAAAAAATTAAATATTCACTTTTATAAGTTTCTATAAAAGATTAAGAAAAGATTTGATATCTTTCCTTATTTGTAGATTGAAAGGAGATTTTAATTTTTAGAGATAACTTTCCTTTTTGGAAATCATTCACATATTTAAGAGAAAGATTTTAATTTATAAAATTTCCTTTTTACAAACCACCATGAAGGGAAAAATTATTGATTTTTTTTTAAAAAATTTCCGGAATCAAATTAGGAAGTTTTAATTCTTGTGTTAATTAAAACTCTCCTTGTTTTGGAGTTTATAGTGGCCGGCCATGATATATGAGAAAAGGAATTTAATTTTAATTAATTAAATTTTCTTTTTCATGACAAAAGAATTAAGGAAGTTTTTATTTAAAATTCCTTATTTGCCAAGACCAAAGATTATAAAAGAGGGGGTAGAGGTGCCTTCATGACTAACGACTCTATTCTTTTTTTTCTCCCTCTCTTTCTTGGTGTGGCCGGCCATAGAAGTTTTCTCTTCTTCCTTTTCTTTCTTCTTCATTGGCCGAACCTCATCATCTCATGGAGCTTGAAGGTGGCCGGATTCTAGCTTGGAGAAGAAGGAGAGAAAGGAAGCATCCCTTGGAGCTTGGTGGTGGTCGAACCTCATCCGGATGGAGCTATTGTGGTGGCCGAATCTTGCTTGGAGAAGAAGGTGGCTTAGGTGGATTCTCATCTCGGTAGATCGTTGCCCACATAACGTCCGGGATAAGAAGAGGAATATGGTAGAAGATCAAGAGGTTATTTGCTTACAAAGAAAGGTATAACTAGTAATTGTTTTCCGCATCATATTAGTTTTCTTTGTATAGTTATTTTTGGAAATACCAAACACAAGAGGCATATGATTCTAGAGTTTTCGGATTTGTTTCAAAATTTGTGTTTTCTTTGTTTTCGAATTTGTGATTCGATTGTTCTTTTTGATTAACCTAGAGTTATTTAAGGAAATTAAATATTAGCTTTCCTTAAAAGGCTTTGTCTAGGCGGTGGTGGTTGCTCCCATATCCAAGAAGGCCATGTGCCTCGCCATGCAGTCCTGAAAGCCAATTTTAGAAATTAATATTTAATGGAATTAATACCATAGGTGGATTTGAATCAATAGTGTTAAGTTCTGCTTGCGATTCAAATCTAAACCATTAAGAACAGATAAGTTAAATTTGGAATCAATGATGTTAAGTTCCGTCTGCGATTCCTAATTTAACTTCTAAAGAACACAATAGGTTATTTAAGGAAAGGTTCGACACTTGTACAATATTTTTGTACAGTGGAGCCGGTACGATTTTCCTAGGACTAACCAACAAGATGTACAATATATTAATCTATGATTAAATCATAAGATGTATAATATATTAAATCAAAACTTATTCAGAGGTCTTCGATTTGATATATTGTGTCTCCTGTGTTTCAATCTAAGCTAAAAGTTATGACATCTCAAAATTTATCCAGCATACACGTGGCAGCAGCTACGAAACTGAAGATGTTACAATTAAAGTTTAACTTTAAGAAGATATAACTTTTGATTCAGAGTAAATCATTGGACACACAATATATCAAATTGAAGATCTTTGAATGTGCTTCGATTTGATATATTGTGCGTCCCTTAGTTTAACTCAAATCAAAAGTTATGATCACTCAAATTTATACCTTGTAGTTGTAGCAGTTATGATTTGAAGCTGCTACAACATGTTGTTGATTTTGCAACAAGAAGAGTTTTGGTCTTGTGAAAATTAGCAACATATAATTATTGACTTAAACTGTGAGAAACTATAACTTTGGACTAGGATTGAACCATAAAATGTAAATATATCAAATTGAAGCTCATTAAGAGATCTTCAATTTAAAATAGTGTGTAATTCTTGATTCAATCTAAGTCAAAAGTTATGACCTCTCAATTTATCCAACAAGTTATAGTAACTACGAAATCACAGCCGTTACAACTATAGTTTTAACTTTAAGGATATAACTTTAGATTCAGACTAAACTATTGATTGCATAACATATCAAATAGAAGATCTTTGAATGAGCTTCGATTTGATATATTGTGCATCTCATAGTTCAACCCAAATTATAAGTTATGGTCTCTCAAAGTTATAACTTATAATTATAGCAACTATGATTTCGTAGCTGTTAAAATATGTTGTTGGTTTCTTAAGATATGTAATATGTTATTACTGATTTTCTAAAGACCAGCAACACAATCTTTTGCAGACCAACAACCATCAGTCAATTTTATTTCAAAAGAGGTTGATGGACCTAGAAATGTCTAATTCACTCTAATCAAAGTCCTATCTCAGTCTCCTTATTAGACCCATGCCATTAAACACCATCACGATACACTATATTGAGAGCACTGATATTTTTTAACTCGATTTAACTAGGATAAATTTTTAAACACGAAGACTAGCAACAACGTTGTTGCTGACTTAAAATTTGAGAGATTATAACTTTTGACTTCGATTAAATCATAGAACGTATAATATATCAAATCGAAGCTCATTCAGAAATCTTCAATTTAATATATTATGTATCCCATAATTCAATCTAAGTTAAAGTTATTTGCTCTCAAAATCTATCTAGCATACACGTTATAGTAGTTACTAAACCATAATTGCTACAACTATAAGTTTAACTTTAAGAGGACATAACTTTTGATTCATACTAAAATATTGGATGTACGATATATCAAATCAAAAATCTTTGAACGAGCTTTGATTTGATATATTATACATCCTGTAGTTCAACCTGAATCAAAAGTTATTGTTTCTCAAAGTTATAACTTGCAGTTGTATTAGTTATAATATCGTAGCTACTACAACATATTGTTGGCTTCTTAAGATAAGCAACACGAAGAGTTTTTAGTCTTTTGAAGATCAACAACACATTATTACTGCCTTAAACTTTACGAGATCGTAAATTTCGATTAGGTTTAAACCATGTTATGCATAATATCTCAAATCGAAGTTTGTTTAGAGATCTTTGATTTGATATATTATGTGTCTCATGGTTCAATCCGAGTCAAATGTTATAGTCTATCAAAGTTTAAGTCAGCGATACATTTTTGCTGGTTTTCTAAAAATTAGCAATACGTTGTTATTAGTTTTCTAAAAATCAACAATACGTCGTTGTTGGTTTCTTAAGATTAGCAACAAGTTGTTGCTCGTTTTCTAAAAATCAACAACCATTGTTGTTGGTTTTCTAAAAATCAACGACACATTGTTGCTGGTTTATTAAGATTAGTGACACGTTTTGTTGGTTTCTTAAGATCATAAACATTGTTATTGATTTAGTAAGATCAAGAATATGAAAACTAGCAACACGTTATTGCTAACTTAAAATTTGAGAGATTATAACTTTTGATTGAGATTGAATAGCGGAACACACAATATATTAAATCAAAGCTTGTTGAGAGATCTTTGGTTTAATATATTGTGCATTCCTTGATTCAATTTTAGCCAAAAGTTACGATCTCTTAAAATTTATCCAGTATACACGTTGTATCAGCTACGAAATCGTTGTTACTACAACTACAAGTTTAACTTTAAGATGATATAACTTATGATTCTGACTAACCATTGGATGCAAAATATATTTAATCGAAGATCTTTGAATGAGCTTCGATTTGATATATTGTACGTTTCATAGTTTTTTTTGAACAAAAGTTATAGTCTCTCAAAATTATAACTTTAGTTGTAGCAACTATAATTTTATAGCTGCTATAACGTATTGCTGATTTTTTAAAATCAGCAATAGGAAAAGTTTTTGGTGTTTTGAAGATCAACCACACATTATTACTGACTTAAATTTTAAGAGACTATAACTTTTGATTGTGATTCAAATAACTTTTGATTGTGATTGAATCACAAGACACATTTATATTAAATCGAAATATATTGAAACTCATTCAAATATCTTCAATTTAATGTATTGTGTGTCTTGTGATTCAATTTGAATTATAAAATTATAGTCTCTTAAAATTTAAGTCGGCAATACATTGTTGCTCACTAGAAATGAAGTTGGAAGCTCACTATAAATGGTATGACGATGATACTAACTATCAACACCACAAATAAATAGGACTCTCTTATATTAGATAAAAATGAAATTTTTTATTTTTAGAATGCCTTAGATCCATCAATCACTTTTAGGACAAATTAGCATATGGATCTAGAGATGTCTAAATTACTTCAAATAAACTCAATGGAAAATAATTGTCATATTGTGAAAAATATGAATTTATAATTGTCATACCATAAAATTACAATAATAATAGCAAGAGTTTTATTTAGTTTTACAATAAAAACATACAAAAAGAACACAATAATTTAGACAGAGTGACAATTAGTCGTATACATAAATAACAATTATGTAGATAGTAACAACAATAAAATATTTATGAATATTCCTTTTTAAGATCCACAACAAACCAGTATGTTTGCGATTATATTGGTTAGAAAGAGAAAATCTCTGTATCATCTAATGAAAAATTAAGTTCTCCAGTCTTGAATCAAGTATTCTAGTTGATTATTTATAATTAGATATCTCAAGTGGTCCTCTTTAGCATGCTCTTGAAGATTCAACAGCTAAAGTTCAGATCTAGAAACATAGAAAGATAATGAAAGCATAAAAAAACAAAAGTTAGAAATAGTTTATTAGAAAAATTGATAATAGGAAAATTTAAAAATAAATAAATAGAATGTTAATTTATATATGAAAAATTAATTATTTTAATGTCATAATTGTAATTTTTTTAAAAAAATATATAAATTTTAGGTAAGGTAAGTTTATATAATAAATTACCAATAATTCATTATTTTTGAAGAACTAGTGACATAAATTCATAGTGTAAATTGAGTATGCATAATGTTAAGTAAGTTTAATCAAATGTATACATAGTCTTATCTTTAACCCTAAAAAAAATCTAACCTTTTATCCATCCTCCTTCATCTATATCTCGACGAATTTCATTCATCGTTATCCGCTTTGGCATTTCATCAAATAACTACTGGTCAAAAAAAAAAAATAGAGCTACCCTAAAACATAAAGTTCATATATTTAATTCAAAATCAAAAACTTATTTCGAGGACGCATTGACACTCCTACGATCAGAGTCACCTTCCGGCGAAATGAAGTTAGTCTCAAAAGCGCTCATTTTCTTCCTCTCGTGACCGACTTCTTTGACTCATCGGGCTTTACCTCTAACAATAACAAGAAATCCAACAAAGAGACCAAATGCTTAAAAAAAAAATGCAACACAATAGCTTGGAGATCATGAAAAGAGAGTAAATAAAGTTGAGATGAAATGGTGAGGAAAGATCATCTCGGTGCCCCTTTTAAAATCGATGGAGTTAGACATCGTCACCGACTTGTCGTGTCTCTTTGCACTACTAGGCGAAGGCGAAAGAACAACGACGGGCAACCATCGTCGGTTCTCCGACGATGGAGGTAACAAAGATGAAAGAGGAGGGCCGGAACATTAAGTTTTTTTTTAATAAAATAAAATAAAAATAAAGAGGGATATTAAAAAAAGAAAATGAGAAGAGATACATTTAGGTTGTGTTTGGTTTAGGGGTTTGGGAATGAAGGAATGAATTCATTGTCAAATCTTGTGTTTGATTGATGAAAATGGAATTGAAATTTAAAAATGAAATCCAAAAATTTGGATATTGATAAAACCCACCACCTCCCTTGAGTTTTGATGGGAATGAGAATAGGAATTAAGTTTTGGACAAAAATACCCTTAATATATTTGTTCAAATTTTCTTTTATATTACTTTCTCTCTTCTTATTCTTTCTCATCATATTTTTTCTCTTTTCATTCTATCATCACATTTTCTCTTTTATCATACTTTCTCTCTCCTTAATATCTCCCATCACACACTCTCTCCTCATTTTCTCTCATCATATTTTCTCTCTCTTCATTTTCTCATATTATACTTTCTCTCTCCTCATTCTCTCTCATCACATTCTCTTTCTTCTTTTTTTTTTCCATTACATTTTCTCTCTCATCATTTTCTCTTATCACACTCTCTCTCCTCATTTTCTCTCATCACACTTTTTTTTTTTTTTTCATTCTCTTATCACACTTTCGCTCTTATCACACGTTTTCTCTCCTCATACTCTTTAATAATGCTTTCTCTCCTAGGGCGTAGCATAGATGGGGGTGCATGGTCTTGTAGCCGAGAGGTCCAAAGGTCGATCTTCGGGGTGTCACTACGTGGGGTTAACATCTCCGTCATGTGCCTTCTACCTGTGTACATACATTTACCTCATTCTATATTTGTGAGGTCGGCTCTAGGAGAACCGTTGATGTGGCGGTTCCACATGCTTTCTCTCCCATCACATTCTCTTCTTTTTTCTCATCACATTTTCTCTCTCATTATATTTTTTCTGTCATCATACTTTCTCTCTCCTTAATCTCTCCCATCACACACTCTCTCCTCATTGTCTCTCATCACATACACACTCTCTCTTCATTCTCTCCCATCATACTTTCTCTCTCATCCTCTCTCATCATGCTCTCTCACATCATAGTTTCTCTCTCTTTATTTTTTCCCATCACACTTTCTCTCTTATCAGACTTTCTCTCTCATTATTCTTTCTTATCGTATTTTTTCTCACATTCAACTTTTTCTCACATCTAATTTTTTCTCTTTTTTTTCTTTAAGAGTAAAAAGAAAATTTTAATTTATTCTAATAGAAAATATTCAGCTAACCAAATATTATTTTTAAGAATGATATCCATTCTCATTCCACGATATTATTATTCATATTCCTATTCTGATTTCCAAAAAATAATCAAATGTCACCTTAATTAATTTAAAAATAGATACGCCTTTTGAATCATATATAAAATGATGAGGTATGTGTTTTGGTAAACTATCGTTTTAAAAGACTAAATAAATAACACAGAATTTAGTAAACAGCCTTACCTATCAGTATATCACACATGCAATCTCCGAAAAGTCTACATTGTTAAGTTTACAAATCAAAGTCATACAAAACAATGTTGAAGTATAGGGGAAAAGGGGTTCATTTCCAGCGTCTCGTACGGTGGAGTCATTTTTCTGAACAGAGGAGAGTGTTTTTAATTGCAATTCTAATACTTTGGTAGAAAGTAAACTCAAATAAGAGTTTAAAATATAAAGGTTCTTAAAAAGAAGTTTTTTGTGTGTACTACACCTTAGGTAAAGCTTTTGCTAACTTATTTGTCATGACTTGTTCACTAGATACTCAACATAATCGCCTTATCATATGTATGATCAGTTTGCATTCGATCATTGACTAGACTAATTTATTTGATTAAATTATTTCATTTAATTTATTATTTGTACTTGTTGGCCTACCTACTTTCTTAGTTATATTTTGTTTGACTTGATAAATCATAAACTAGCATTATTAGTTCCTCTAGTCTAGCTATTCGCACATCTAACTGAACTCGTTCGACTCATTAATCCCACTTAATCTATTTAATTCGGCCCATCTTACCTCACTAACACGTCGTCTATCTCATCAGCTTAAATTAGTTGACTTACCCAACTCATCCATTTGTTCCAACAAATTAAAACTATCATCTTTAATGTACTAACCAATTTGATTTATTCGGCTTGCTTGGACCACTAAATTATTAAATTCGAAATATTTTTTTAAAATAGAATTGATTTATTTGACTTGGTAGGCCTACTAAAATATTAAATTTAAAATATTTTTAAAATAAAATAGAATAATTTAATAGAAAAGGACTCCGTAAATTATTTACCCCTTTCGTGCCTAGGGTTATGGTGCAATGATTAAATCTTCAAATAGAGTTCTAAAATTTTAAGGTTGAGATTTAGCTTTGGCGAATGAAAATATATTTACCCTCTAATGGATAGAGGATCTAAAAAAAATGGCCTGTTTGGATAAATGATCAAGAATACCTTCCGATTTATTCTTATAGTTAATGGAAAACTTCCGTGGTCTTATGTGATCATCGCTATGATTAGTCAGTTTAATGCCAACTAAAAAATACATAAATAAAAATAAAAAGAAAGATAAACAAATTTTATTGAACATTTGATTCATGGTCACATTCAATTGGTCCATGTTCGTTTAAAAAGTAAAAAAAAAAAAACGAATCTAAAAAATAGGACGAATTAAAAGATATTTACCCTCTAATGGATAGAGGATCTAAAAAAAACAGATTGTTTGGATAAATGACACCTCCCGATTTATTCTTATTGTCAATGAAAAATTTTCATGGTCTTACATGACCATCGTTATGATTAATTAGTTTAATTTCAACTAAAAAAAATACATAAACAAAAATAAAAAGAAAGATAAACAAATTGTAGATTGAACATTTGATTCATGGTCGCATTCGATTCATCCATGTTCGTCTAAAAAGTAAAAAAAAAAAAATCCAGATGCATTACGAGGTAAACATTCGATTAATTTGATACATAAATTAACCGAAACCCAATTTAATAGTAGCTAATAAAATCGAATCAAAGTTTTACTAAAACTAAATTAACCGAATTAAATTAAAAATAGGTTATCACCAAATTAACCGAATTTGTTTAAAAAATTATTAAAAAAATTAATATTAAATTTTGAAAAAGGATGAATCTATTGTATGTCTTATACTTACACAATTTTATTATATCTCTATGCCAAGGCTGGACTTTTGCCGAGTAAAAAATGTTAGATACATGTGAATGAAGAAAAGGTGGAAAGAAAAGAAAATTCTATTATGAATGAGACCTTAGTTTCATATTGGAAGTTTCATAATATATTGGTTGGTTTCTATTAATTCACATGCATTGATGACGTGAACAAATAGATGAGGAGAGACTCTCTCTCACGCGGGGGTGTAAATCCAAGGCCTGGATTGCACTAAGCCAAATTGACTCATGTGTGAGTATGACTTGTGTGCATCGAATGCCGGATCGGTCTGGACAAAATTTGCCCAAGTAATACAACCAACATTTTGTCATATAAATATTTTTGCTGCTTATTTAAGTGGCGGATGCATTAAATTAAAGATTAATGTAGAATGTAAATGACCGAGTGAAACATTGGTGTTTCATAGCACAGTGAGTAATAATCATTAATCAATCATTAAATGTTGTTCATTGGTCTGAGCTCCACCTACCTTCTCCCTCCTCTGTCGCGGTGGGTACCATGATAGCAGTCATATACCTCTCAATTCACCGTGACCACCAGTACTTAATGGGAATCATGGTTAGTCGTTGTATCCTGGGAACAGACGATCTGAGAAAATCTTGAAGCACAATCGGAGGTGGGACGAATATGTTTCAAGGAAACTACGTGCATCGCAGGCCTCTGTCCGCTTAGCCGCTCTGTCCACTCGGCCGCTCGGTCGCTCATCCGCTCTGTTTGCTCGGTCGATCATCCGCTCTGTCTCTCGCCCACTTTACTGCTCTACTTGCTTGGCTAATCTGCTCGCTCAGCTGATCTGCCCGCTCGACTACTTTGCCCGCTCGGTCGCTTTGTCACTCAGTACTTGGCAGAAACTAGTCCCACTGGTAGCATGAGATTATCTACTCAGGTCATCTCGATAGATAAGTTGAATTTAATTTAGTATAATTTAAATTTCAACTAATTTCCCAATAATCTTTGGCACATTAGCGCAAAAAAAAAAAAAAAAAAAAAAAAATCTACTAACAATAAATTCCTAAATTTTGAATAGGTGTATTAATGTTGCGTTCCCGTCACGCTCCAGTAAGTATTGCACAATCATTAAAATGTACTATCTTCTCCTCGCTTTAGTATGCAAATAAATAAGCCTGGAAGCACTGCAGTACTCATAAGAGTTGTCGAGTCCGCTAGCTCAATAATGGCTATCCATGGTTTTGTAGATTGGAAAGGAAAGCCTATCAACAAAAAAAGGCATGGTGGTGCACGAGCTGCCTCCTTCATCTTCAGTAAGTATAATTCTAACTTTTCCTGCAATACAAGTAACTCTTCACATTCATCCTTGTATAAGCTGGTCAGGGAAACTGAATTCATATATACACATATATTTATGTGTATTGCAGCACAAACGATTTTGCTGAACTTTGCCTTCATCCCGATCTTGTTGAACTTGGTGACTTATTTGCATGGAACCATGAACGAGGACATTGCAAACTCTTCAACCCTGGTCAATAACCTTGTTGGCGCAAGCTGTGCCTTCGCTCTCTTGGGAGCCTTCATCTCTGACTCTTACATCACAAGATTTAAGACCATACTCATATTTGGGCCTATTGAATTAATGGTAATTCTACAAGTAAATTTAAGTTTCCTTATGATTGCGCTGACATATCTACTATGCCACTAGCAATTAAATGCTTATAAAAATATTTATTGCTTTTAAAGCAGTGGTTATGTGGGTTATTTATCGGATAAATATTGTCAACGAAGTGCATAATACGATACTATGATCAAACATCTTTATGATTAAAAAAACTAATCTCCTAAAGAAATGCATGTGTTAGGTCGATCACCTTATTCTTAATTGACTACGAAAGGCTACGCTTAACTGATTGAGCTTTAGTTGAGAATTAACTCAGAAGGACTTAAATATGGAGGTCAGATAAAAGTAGTCATTGTTTGGTACCTACTAGAACAAATCAGTTCCATAAAGTAAACACCTCAACTCACCTAATAAACACCAGCTACATCGTGATCTGCTTCATTGATGAAATAATTTTGTTGGCTGATGATCTCACTCAGTTCAGATGATAATTAATTCGAATTGTTTTGTGCTTTATGTTCAGTCCAAATGAAAATATTGTTAGTGTATGCACTTAGATTGTCAACATACTCCTTATATATTTTATGAATAATTATTTAATAAAAACAAAAATTTAGCATTAATTATTAATTATTTTTATGTGCGTATATGATTAATGATAAAATCCCACATATTAATGGGTATATTAATATGGAAACAGTCTTTGATCGGATAGATATCTAGAGGGGACATGTATATCTAGATCAACGCTGAGTATGACTAGGTCGAGATAGACCGAGGGATGGATATCCAAGTTGTACTTGGGGGTGCCTTGAGTTTAGAGGTATATTGGACACGACTCACTCAAGAGGAGACCACATATTAAGCATCATTGGTTATTCCTCTTAGTGTAACTGATCTTTTGACTTGAGACCTTTATTTATTCTATGCGTGGAGTTATGTGCTTTGACGCCGTTAAAAACAGTCTTTAATCGGATTGTGATTAATATGGTAGTTGGGTGTATGGCAAAACGTAGAGAGAATAGTGTTGAGTCAATAGAGGATTCATCACTCTCTTGGATTAGGAGTTAATATCATAGCCACTTGATAGAGATATTAGTGACTCGAATCCATGGCCATGGGAGGAATGATTTATCATTCAAGAGGAGTCTATTATATCTTGGAAATCAAGTAAAACAATTAATTTGGTAATGATGCATAATGTATCGAATTAATTGGGATGTAGGCTTAGATAAAGAGATTGAATTACACAATAATTGGTTCATGGTGGTTTACAGTTTATGACCGATATTAATTTTATCGCGTTGGGTGGCTAAAAACTGTTGCTAGATGATTACCTTAGTCTGTGTATGGATTTACACTGCCTTCGTGTATAAAACCTAGAGGGTCGCACACATAGCACGTAGACATGAACAATGGTATCGGAAGCTAGTCGAGATCAAGGTCAAATATGGATTTATTTGATACAAAGAAAAAAGAATTTGAATAGTCATAATCATGATGATTAATAGAGAATTCAAAAAGTTATTATAATGATAATTAATGAAGAATTTGAAGAGTCATCATAATGAAGGTTATAAATGAAGAATTTATGGAGCCTATAACTCTTCATCTTCCTAATTAATGAAGATCATAAATGATGAATTAATTGAGACATTAACTCTTCGTATTCCTTGGAGGCTATAAGTAGCCATCCTTGGAAAGATGCAAGGGTAGAATTCATTCTCTTCGAGTTTCCCTCGTCAACTTTTTCTTTGTTCGGAAGAGGGCGTAGTGCTTCCAAGGCTTTGTCGATCCAAGAGGCTAGCACCTAATGGATCACGTCAAGTTCATGATCTAGTGCACGTGGATACCGCTAGAGGAGTCACACGTGGGGTTCTTATCTGTTGAATGATATCATTCAACCCTATCAAGAACTTGAAGTATATTTTTATGTTACTTTTGTGTAATACTATATGTACCACAAAAAGATCCATGATTCATTATATGTCTTCCGCTGCGCTCCGAACACAACAGTGGTATCAGAGCCAATTTGTGGTTGGATCATATAGTACGAAGTCGATTCTTCAAAATTTATTTGAGGAATCAATGTTTCGAGAGATTTCAAAGAAATCTTAATTTCTTTATTTCAAGTTATATGTCGTAACATTTCATGATAGAAATGAATTTTGTCTAAAACCTGTAAAGTAATACATGTTGTAATTTAGATATAAATTCTTTATGGCATAAGTAGATTAATATGTTAAAATCTCCGAGACTTATTTGTCTTAAAAGACTAAGAGGATTAATGGAGATAAATCTCGCAATGAGATTGTGCAAATGCACAAGAAGTTAACTATGATGAGACATTTTAATTATTTTAAAATCTCTTAAATATATTAAAGTCAAGATTTGTTAAAAGCTCTCCACTAATAACTATGATAATAGTTAGAGTTTTTACATAAGTTGGTGCAGCTTAGTGGTAAGCGAATCTGTCACATCCGCTAATCAAATTGTACAAATGTATTTTCCACTGAACCCCTTAATTTTGCAATAATATTGTAGTAACGAGCCCAGGATCGCTCTCGAGGAACCAACAATATGATGTAATCTATGATTGTATTTTATTCCTATTTTTGGGGTTTTCGATATAAAAATGGGATTTGGGGAGTTTTGCAAATAAATGGGGGGTTTAAGCTTGAATCTAAATCTAACAAAAGTAAAGCATAGCGAATAAGAAATTAATCTAAAGCAATAGTGAAATCTACTTGTGTGTCAACAATCAAACCATAATGCATTGTCACCCTACATTATAATTTAATCATCACCACACTTAAACTACATATGAAATTACAAGATAGAAATAAATCTAATCTAAAGCATGATTTAAACCCTAATTTGAAACCTACAACTTATCAATTAAACAAGCTTCAAAGAAGACTTAAACTAAGCTTCAATTAAGTAAAGAAATGCTAAACTACTTGCTAAAACATAACAACCATTAAAATAAATCTGTTCTAAGCTGTTGAACAGTAAGAAAAAGAACTAGAATGAAAACCAATCCTCTCACAATCAACTCACAAACTTCATACTCTTGCCGTCACACAAGAGTACCAAAATCGAAATCACCCAATTTCGGACCTCAGTGGAGATAATAAGCTACAAATCAATTCGAGGAATGCTCACAAGTGCCGACGGACCACCCCCGACACGCTGGAAACAACCCGAACCCAAGAAAATGCCGAAAATGCTGGAAATCTACATCCCGGAGCTCTCTGGATCTGAAGTGAAAATGTAGACTGCGGATGAGCGTCGGATGAAGCTCAATAACGCCGGCGGACCACCTCCAAGCGTCACTGAATGGAATCGGAGCGCAGATTTGAAAGACCACCTCCAAATCTGGCGAAAACAGAGAAGTCGCCATGAGCAGATTTTCGCCGGAGAGAACACTCTCCGATGGCTCCAGATGATCGGAATGACACCGCTGAGAAGTTCTCCACCGAGATTGAAGCTCGGGAAATTGATCGGAGAAGGAATGGGGCCGAAATCCGGAAGATGCCGCGCCGCGGGACGAAGAACAGCGCAGGGGATCGACGACTAATCTGGGTACTGTAGCTTCTCATTTAAATCAGATCTGGATCTGGAATGGACGGTTGAGATGATTCCGGGCTAAATCAATGGTGAAAAGTCATCCAAAATCTGATCTGAAGGTACTGATGTTGATCTAGGGTTTGGATCTACCCTCCTGTGGGTCGGATCGATCAGATCATCACTGGATGGCCCAGATCGGCCCAGTCTTCATTGAACGGCCCAGATTAATTCGGCTTGATCAATGGCTAGATGAACTCAGATCTGCATCAAAACTTCTGGATCTTCATCAATGGCTCAGATCTGCTCCCCATTAAGTTGGATCGGCTAGATCTTCAACGGATGGTCCAGATCTATCCTATTCTTGATGAACAGCCCATAATGCTCAATAGCTAGATCTTCTCGTTTGAACTCCGATTTGAGCCCAATTTCGGTCCAAATAGATCCAAATCCAAGATCCTTTGATGCCTACAAAATAAGAATCAAATATTAGCATCAAATAACACCAAAAATAATATAATTTGCAATTAAGTCTAAAAATACACACTATGCACAAAATGTGATGTAACCATGATTTAAACCATGAAATCAACATCAAACCATGCATATATGAATCAAAATAATGCAGTAAAATCATGGTTATCACTTAGCTGTGGGCTTGTGTCAAACATCTATAATTTATCATAATTATTAATGAGTCAACTTAATTCAAATTCATTGACTTGTTTAGCTCAGCTAAGGTTAACTAATTTGAGAGGCAAGTGTTGAGAATATAAGGCTCAATAAGAACATACCGAAAGTCACATAGATTTGTGATTGACAAGTTAAAGCCTACTTAATGAATGTAGCATGTAGGTACAGCTCAGCTGTGTACATTCTATATGATTCAGGGTTTCGGTCATATTAGGAATGGTTACCAACCAATTCCCGATTCTAACAATGAGAGTTGTTGGACTTGAATAAAATAATAGGAGTTATAAAAGACCTATATTAAATATATTCCATAGATACTAAAACTCTGCTTTAAATTTTAGATGACAAACATAAGTACCTTATTACTGCGAAGCAATCTCGAGAAAGAGAATATCCTTCTCAGTTCCAACTACTTGGATTGGTATAGGAAACTGAAAATTATCTTAAAACACGAGAGAAAAATTTACGTGTTCGAAGATGAACCATTGAAAGAGCCTACACCCAATGCTTCAGACGAAGATCAGTCATATTATTCTCAGTATATGGAAGATACACTAGATGTACAATGCGTCATGTTGTCTTCTATGTCTCCTGAGTTGCAGAGACAGCGTGAGAACATGAGTGCTAGGGAGATTGATCAGCACTTGTGTGAGCTCTTCCAAGAGAGTGCGAGAGTAGAGAGGTATGAAACCTCTCGAGCACTATTTTGTACCATGCTAGAGGAAGGAAACCAAGTTGGGTCTCATGTACTTAAGATGATCGCGTACATAGAGAGGCTCGAGAGCTTAGGTTCTAAGTTGGACAGGACTTGGCTGTTGACCTAATCTTATCATCACTACCTCCATCATTTTTCAGTTTGTGTTGAACTTCAACATGAATAGCATGGACAAGAGTTTGACTGATTTGATGGTAATACTGAAAACTATTGAGAAGGATATGAAGGTAAATCCTTCATTGCATGCAATGATGGTCAGAAAGACCAACAAGCGCCCTAGCACCGAGAAGTTTAATCCCAAGGCTAATGCAGTGAAGAATCCTATATATCAAGCTCAGAAGAAGCTTAAGAAAGGGATGCAGGTACCCCAATCTGATGAGAAGGAGGCCATGTGCTTCCATTATGGTAAGAAAGGTCACTGAAAAAAAAACTACTATATTTTCATGAAGAAGAATGCCAATAGAGCGGATGCTTCAGGTATCTTTATGATAGAGTACAATCTTTCTATTTCTTCATCATGGGCCATAGATTTTAGAAGTAGTTCTCACATTTGTGCGAACATGCAAGGTCTAAGTGATTGCAAACGGTTGTCCAAGGGCGAAATGGACCTACGAGTAGCTAATGGAGCGAAAGTTGTTGCATTAGCTGTAGGAACCTCTTCAATAAATTTACCTAGTGGACTTGTTTTGAATTTAGAAAACTGTTATTTTGTTCCTAGTTTCTCAAAAGATATCATTTCGATGTTAAGTTTAGACACCAAGGGATTTGTATTTCAATTCAAGGACAAGTTATATTCCTTTTATTTGAATAATATATTCTATGGAAATGGTTCATTGAATAATGGTCTTCATGTTCTTAACTTAGATGAACAAATCTATTGTATTGAAAGTAAGAAACATAAATTACATTACTCAAACTTAACATATATTTGGCATTGTTGACTTGGGTATATAACCCAGAAACGCATCGCTAGATTACTCAGTAATGGGTATTTGGACTCTTTTGAATTAAAGCCCATAGATACATGTGAAGCATGTTTACAAGGTAAAATAACCAAGAAGTCATTCACCAAGATAGGTGAATGGGCAAAGGAACCACTAGAACTCATACATAGTGATGTTTGTGGGTCATTGCAAGTTCAGGCTAGAAGAGCATATACCTACTTCGTGACTTTTACTAACAATTTAAGTAGATATGGATATGTCTACTTAATGAGACATAAGTCTGAAACTCTAGACAAGTTTAAGGAGTTCAATAATGAAGTAGAAAATCAACGTGGCAAGAAGATTAAGGCCCTTCGGAGTGATCGAGGTGGCAAGTATCTAAGACAAGAGTTCATTGATTACCTAAAAGAGTGTGGGATAATTTCCCAACTTACACCTCCTAGAACGCCGGAGTGGAATGGTGTTTCAGAAAGGAGAAATCGCACACTCATGGATATGGTTGGATCAATGATGAGTCATGCAAGTCTTCCAATGTCATTTTGGAGCTATGCCTTAGAAATAGCAGTACACACACTTAACCGAGTTCCAACCAAGACTGTAGATAAGACTCCTTATGAATTATGATTTGGAAAGAAACCAAATTTGTCTTATCTTAAGATACGAGGTTGTGATACTTATGTAAAGAATGAAAATTCTAATAAGCTTGCAGCAAGATCCATAAAATGTACATTTGTAGGTTCTCTCAAAACTACAATGGGATATTATTTTTTCTCCCAAGTGAGCACAAAGTTATTGTTGCTCGATATGCTACTTTCTTGGAAAAAGAATTTATTTCTAAAGAAAGTAGTGGGAGTAAAGTAAGTCTTGAAGAAATTATAGACTCTACAAACAGGTTGGAAGATGAACAGTTGAATAATGAGGCAGTGCCACAAGTATAAGTGTTTCCTTCATCTGAGACTGCTCAAGAAACGCGAGATTAACGCAAGTCTACAAGAATACACCGAGAGTCAAACAGTTATGGTTGGCTGGTAACCCAAGATGAGGAAGTGTTACTCATCGAAGATGATGAATTGTCGACTTACGAGGAAGTAGTTGCTTCAAATGATTCTAAGAAATGACTGGAAGGCATGAAATCTGAAATGGATTCCATGTACACCAACTAGGTTTGGGAGTTGGTTGATGTGCCAGTTGGGGTAAAACCTATAGGGAGTAAATGGATCTTCAAGAAAAATATTGACATGGATAGGAACATAAGTACCTATAAAGCTAGGCTTGTGGCAAAGGGTTTCAATCAACGCCAAGGAATTGACTATGATGAAATATTTTCACCCGTTCCAATGCTTAAGTCCACTAGAATTTTGCTAGCTATAGCATATAGCAGCTTACAAGGACTACGATATTTGACAAATGAATGTTAAAACTGCTTTACTAAATGGAACGTTACAGGAGGAAGTATATATGGTACAACCTCCCGATTTTATAAAATATAAGAATGCCAATAAGTTATGTAAGCTCAAGAAATTCATTTATGGACTAAAGTAAGCATCTCGGAGTTGGAATCTGCGATTTGACGAAGCTATTAAAGAATTTTCTTTTGTCAAAAATTCAGAAGAATCTTGCGTTTACAAGAAGGTTAGTGAGAGCAAGATTATGTTCCTAGTGTTGTATGTTGATGATATACTTCTTATAGGAAATGACATCCCTAGCTTAGAATCTACCAAGACTTGGTTGAGAAAATGTTTCTCAATGACAGATATTGAGGATGCAACCTATGTCTTAGGTATTAGAATATACCGAGATAGACAAAACAAGTTACTAGGGTTGAGTTAAGGTGTATACATTGATAAAATGCTGAATAGATTCAGTATGTAGGACTCCAAGAGAGGATATTTACCAGTGTCACATGGTGTGCATCTTTCCAATGCTATGTGTTCAGGAACACAAGAGAAAAGAAGTAGAATGGACAAGATACCTTATGCTTCGGCTATAGGGTTCATAATATATGCTATGATCTGCACTCGACCAGATATCTCATATGCATTAAGCATGACGAGTAGATATCAGTCAGATTCTGGAGAGGGTCATTGGACTGCGGTAAAAACTATTCTCAAATATCTTCGAAGAATAAAGAACATGTTCTTAGTTTTTGGAGGAGACGAGGAATTAGTCGTTAGAGGATATACTGACGTAAGTTTTCGGACATATCAAGATGATCTGAAATCGCAGCAAGGATATGTGTTTTGTCTGAATGATGCAGTTGTTTGCTGGAGGAGTTCCAAGCAGGAGACAGTTACAAATTCAACAACTGAGTCCGAGTACATAGCAGCTTCAGAGGCAGCAAAGGAAGCTGTGTGGATTAAGAACTTCATAGCGGAACTTGAAGTGGTTCCTAGCATTGTTGATCCAGTTGTACTATATTGTGATAATAATACGGTCATAGCACAGGCAAAGGAGCCAAGGTCTCACTAACAATCCAAGCATGTACCAATGAAGTATCACCTCCTTAGAGAGATTGTTCAGAGAGGTGATGTGTTGGTTAGCAAAGTAGATACCAGCGAGAATATCGCAGACCCACTCATAAAGACCTTACCACTACATAAACATGAGACATATGTGAGGAGCCTAGGACTGAGAGTCCGTAGTGTTTGGCAATAGTGCAAGTGGGAGATTGTTATTGTATGTACTTATATGCCAAGATACTCTTTATATATTTTATGAATAATTATTTAATAAAGGTAAGAATTTATTATTAATTATTTACTTTTCTATACGTATATGATTAATGATAAAGTCTCACAGATTAATGGATATATTAATCTGAAAACCGTCCTTGATCGGATAGATATCTAGAGGGGACATGGATATCTAGATCAACGCTGAGTATGACTAGGTCGAGATAGACCGAGAGATAGATATCCAAGTTGTACTTGGGAGTGCCTTGAGTTTAGAGGTACACTAGACACGACTCGTTCAAGAGGAGACCACATATTAAGCATTATTAGTTATTCCTCTTATGAACGAGTGTAACTGATCTTTTGACTTGAGACCTTCATTTATTTTATGCGTGGAGTTATGTGCTTTGACGTCGTTAAAAACAGTCTTTAATCGGATTGTGATTAATACGGTAGTTGGGTGTATGGCAAAGCGTAGAGAGAATAGTGTTGATGAGTCAATAAAGGATTCATCGCTCTCTTGAATTAGGAGTTAATATTCTGTCCACTTGATAGAGATATTAGTGACTCGAATCCATGGCCATGAGAGGAATGATTTATTCAAGAGGAGTCTATTATATCTTGGAAATCAAGTAAAACAATTAATTTGGAAATGATGTATAATGTATCGAATTAATTGGGATGTAAGATAAGATGAAGAGATTGAATTACACAATAATCAGTTCATGGTGATTTACAGTTTATGACCGATATTAATTTTATCACGTTGGGTGGCTAAAAACTGTTACTAGACTATTACCTTAGTCTGTGTATGAATTTACACTACCTTCGTGTATAAAACCTAAAGGGTCACACACATAGCACGTAGACATGAACAATGGTATCGGAAGCTAGTCGAGATCAAGATCAAATATGGATTTATTTGATACAAAAAAGAGAGAATTCGAATAGCCATAATCATGATGATTAATGAAAAATTCAAAAAGTTATCATAATGATAATTAATGAAGAATTTGAAGAGTCATCATAATGAAAGTTATATAAATGAAGAATTTATGGAGCCTATAACTCTTCATCTTCCTAATTAATGAAGATCATAAATGATAAATTAATTGAGACCTTACTCTTCGCATTCCTTGGAGGCTATAAGTAATCATCTTTGGAAAGATGCAAGAGTAGAATTCATTCTCTTCGAATTTCCCTCGTCAACTTTTTCTTCGTTCAGAAGAGATCGTAGTCTTTCAAAGTTTTGTCGATCCAAGAGACTAGCAGCTAACAGATCGTGTCAAGTTCGTGATGTAGTGCACGTGGATACCGCTAGAGAAGTCACACGTGGAGCTCTTATCTCTCGAGTGATATCATTCAAACCTATCAAGGACTTGAAGTATGTTTTTATATTACTTTTGTATAATACTATATGTACCACGAAAAAATCCATGATTCATTATATATCTTCCGCTGCGCTCCGAACACAACAAGTGTTTTATGAATTAAAAACAATTTACATGTTTTTTATTAAAGGGATATGGATTACTATCATTGCAAGCACACCTTCCATCACTCCATCCTCCACATTGCAACATCAATGACCAAGGCGAAAATTGCCAGAAAGTCCATGGCTGGAACTCTTTCCTTCTTTACGTGGGCTTGTACATGCTAGCGTTGGGTGACGGATGTGTCCGTGCTTCATCACCATCACTGGGAGCGGATCAGTTTGATGGTGAAGATCCAGTTGAAGTAATAGAAAGAACTAGCTTCTTCAATTCTTACGCATTTGGGATCTCACTAGGAGGATTAATAGGGCTAATTTTGCTAGTGTGGATTCAGAATAACAAGGGTTGGGATATTGGGTTTGGGGTTAGTGCTCTTTCAGTTCTCTTGTCAGTGCTTGTGGTTGCTAGTGGTTTCCCTTGCTATCGCAATCAGATACCGGATGGAAGTCCCCTAGCCAGGACGTTACAGGTTAAACGCTAACATAAGAGGCATTTGGTTTTCTAAACATTACAGTTCATCTTTGATCTGAATACCTTTTGTTGATTTTCCTGACACCTCTTATCATAGGTTTTAGTAGCAGCATTCAGAAAGAGAAATGCGTCAATGCCTGAAAACCCAGAAGACCTAAATAAAACTCCTCAAAACGGCACCAATGAAGTGGAAGTGCTTTCTCACACACAAGGATTCAAGCAAGTGCATTAGTACTTTTTAAGAGCATGAGTTGTCTTAGTCAGTGATTGGCTAATGTTCTGACAATGTTATCCGGTTCATTGACAAAGCTGCTATAGTTGGTGAGCATGAATCTGACATTGGCCCTTGGTCCTTAAGCACTGTAACTCAAGTGGAGGAAACAAAAATTGTCTTGCGAATGATTCCTATCATCATCAGTTCCATCTTGGGTAACATTCCAAATGGCTTAATCCTAAGTTTCACTGTGCAACAAGGCACGACCATGGACACCAGGCTCGGGAAAATTCGAATCTCGCCTGCAAATCTATTTGTAATCCCAATATTCTTTCAGACTGTGATGCTCCTAGTCTATGACCGATCCATAGTGCCATTTCTGAGAAGG
This sequence comes from Zingiber officinale, assembly GCF_018446385.1. Classification (NCBI taxonomy): domain Eukaryota; kingdom Viridiplantae; phylum Streptophyta; class Magnoliopsida; order Zingiberales; family Zingiberaceae; genus Zingiber; species Zingiber officinale. The sequence goes on from NC_055999.1 coordinate 6,210,666, forward strand.
ATCACAGGTTACACAGGAGGTATCACTCACTTGCAACGCGTTGCTATTGGCTTTTTATTTGTAGGATTTGCAACGTGCGCAGCAGCAGTGATAGAGAACAGAAGGATGAAAATTGTAGAGGAGAACGGGCTTCAAAACATGACGACTGGCGTCCCAATGTCAGTATTCTGGCTCATGGTGCAGTACTGTTGCTTGGGTGTTGTTGATGTTACTTCCTTCGTTGGACTGCTGGAATTCTTCAACAGTGAAGCGCCGAGAGGGATGAAATCAATAGGGACAGCAATCTTTTGGTGCGTGTTGGGCTTAGCTGCTTTCCTGGGATCTATTACAGTTGAATTGACAAATAAAGCAAGTAGACATGGTACCAGTGGAAGAGGATGGATAGAGGGGAACAACTTGAATAAGAGTCACCTTGATTATTTCTACTGGCTGCTCTGCTTTATGCAAATACTCGCACTGTTGAATTTTATCTTCTGGGCTAGGAGGTACACTTATCGACAGAATTTACATATCCAAGAAGGAAATCTTCAATCCCAATCTAGAGTGATGGCAGCGATATAGTATAGTACCTAGATTGCTTGCTAGTCGTGTGTTGAAGTCTTACTGTTGCAATTATGATAAGAATGCTTGTATCCGGAGTATTGAATTATTTCATGCGTACCTAGCGAGATCCTCTTCTGCCCTCTGGCGGAGGATTACCTGAATAATCTAACAAAATCATAACAAGTCACAAGCAATCGATGAAAAAAGATTAATTAAATAGACAAACCACATCAGTAAGGATTATTCCATTTGTGCCTTGTATTAAAAATCTTTTCATGAAGTTAGATCAAAGAATATTTATAGGAATCATAGGCACCTTACAGAAAACTGAACAAAACCACATAATCAAAACAATACATCCAGAAAACAAGCATCAAAATGTTTACTCCTCAGTTCAGGTCTCCATGTTTATCCGCATTGCATGTAAACTCAGAAGAACGAAAGTTTAATGTTTAATCATCATCGGAGTTGAAAACTCATTTGCAAACGTAAACAATCAAAACAAAAAAAGAAACTCGAGGAATACAAAAAACAAAGCAACGCCCCAGTGGTTGTGACAATATATACGTCATCATTTAAAATCTCATAATACGTGCATATATATGCATCACAGGAGAGATTGCATCAACGCAGTGACAAGAAAAATTTAAACTCAGCAAAAGAAAAAAAAATTGCATCGGAGAGATTCCCATTTCCCATAGAACCAATCATCAACCTCTTTAAGAGTACAGATGTCCCTGTCTATGTTTATCGTCACTTGCAAAAGATATATCTACAAATCACATTATGCAATTTAGAATAGGCAGACAATGAAAAAGGATGTAATCACCGTAAACGGCTCCGTAGATAAATTAAAAGTTATCAACAGATTCCTATCAGCAAACGAAATGCCTAACAGGCCTTTGTATTGGCCTGATAATAGCATCACCAGTCACTGCATTCGCTTCTGGAGACGTGGCATCAGGCCTTAACCAAAACAGCTAAAATAAAACGCAAAACAAAAACCCTCAGAGAACAGTTTAAAATCACACACACAACCGTGACGAGTTCAAGTCATTCCACACAGCCATTCATTTTAACATCCACAACAGTTCAATTCTTAAAGAATATGAAAAGAATGGAGCAAACGAAGATGGGTGGAAGTAACTAGTTGCCACAGTTGCTGTTTAATGAGTCATACGGCACTTCCTATCAAGAAGGTTGTTCTTCCTCATTGGGACATCAAAACATAATCATGCTTTCAATCTGTGCCATAAATTTAACAAGGCATAGTTTATGGCAAGAAGAAAAACAAACTAGAAACTGAAAAAAAAACAAGCAAGGGAAGAAATAAGATTCAAGCTTCAGAAAGCCAGGTGAATTTACATCAGAGAGTGGGTTTACCACATCAGCCGGTAATTCCAACATTTATTAGCAATCATCAAAAGCTAACACTTGGGAATCGAGAAAGAGAGAGAGATTCAGTGAGAAAAGATAAATCGAAAAATTAAAACAATGGCCGATAACTGAGAATCCGTTATCATCAGCATGAACATGTTATTCTCATCCACAACCCATAAATGGAAAGTGTAGGAAGGTGTCCTAAGAAAATATTCATGATTTCATCATTTGACACATTGCAAATATTTTTAAAATGTAGTATCACAAGTGAACTACGATTCAGAAGTAAAAAACCAGTGCATCAGTCAGATCTAAAGATCCTCAGATCAAGTGTTGGATAATTTAAAATTTTACTTCATCCTTATCTCTACTTGTAAAACATAAAAAAATAGAAAAAGCAAAACATTTACAACTATAAACTACTCCAAACAATATGAGAAATACAATAAATTGGAGAACAAGGCTCAGTGTTGGCGTATATGTTAAAGGTTCGATTCTGCCAGCGAGCATCCACAATGCGCACTTCAGAAGAGGGAGCTCAGTTATCCTCATCCCATCATTCTCCAATTATGTAAAGCTAAAAAAAGCGAATAAATCAATCTTTCTTGATAATAATACAACAGTAACCTCCATAAGATGATTTATCGTAATCGATCATGCAGAAACGTAGAAAAACTGAAAGGGAGAAGACGGAAAATATGGAGATTGCTCAGTTCAGCGGGATAATCGACATACAGATCCCTCGATGAGAGACCTGCTATCCGGTCTGTTGAGCTTGAATTTTCCAGAGTCGTCACGGCAATCCCTACTTCGAAAAAGAAACAAAAAAAATTGAACGTAGAAACGAAGGAACAAGAAAACTTACAGTTCAAGAGAAAGGAGGGGAAATCATATTAAAACATCCAGGATTGATAGATATATATATAGATAAAAAATATAGATGGATAGAGGAAGTGGATTTGGGTTTCCGCCGCAAGCTTCTCGCGAGAAGTTTGCGGCGAATAAAGATGCGGAATGAACCGGGGGATTAGGGTTTCATCGGGAAGGCTTTTGACTCGGACACAGTTGAATGGTTCAATCGGGTTCAACTGAGCCGTTCCAATGGAGGTTTTTTGTTTTTTTTAGTGTCTTTAACTCCTTCCTTGTTCGGGTTAAGAAAACTATCCTTCTATTTTTTTTGTTTTTGTTTTTTCTAATAAAAAAATTATCCTCGAGTTAGAACAAAACTCCTTTCTAAAAACATATATTGTTTCAAATAACATAGGGCAAAATAAAAAGGCTATGACTCAAATTGTAAAACTATAATCATACCTATTACAATAATATTGAATTGTTTTAATTAAGTTTATGCTATTTTAACAAGTTCATTTAATAGTATTTTTACTACGTTGAACGAAAAACATATTATGTCAATTTACTTTCTATAGCATGAGAATATTTTTAAGATAAAAAAGTAAAATAATATTTAAATATTTTTAAAAATAATAAACTATTTTAATAAAAATGTGCTTTTATCTAACAATAAATTATTATGTTCTCTATCATTAGTTTCGTAATGAAATAGATGTATATTTTATTTATTTATTTATTTATTATTATTATTATTATATCATAATATAACATGGAGTACAGGTACAAATAAGTCAAGTCGCTCGTGAGTAGCTCGGTCAAAGTTTAATTCGAGCTCGGAGTTGACCAAGCTCGAGCCGACTCGTTTAATATTCGAGTCGATCTCGAGTTCATTTAATATTGACTGGATGGCTTGTCGAGTATGTTATAATTAAGCTAATTTAATATTTTTAATATTTTAAAAAATTATTACTTTTTAAATTAAATAATAATTTTACCATTTTTATTAAAAATCTTCCTCCTTTACTAATTAACTTTAGTAAAGCCTAAAATGAATTTATGTTAATGTTTTTTTTTCTATTCACACTAAAAAAAATTCTAAGATTTATTAGTAATTCCACAAGTAAAATAATCAGTGATCTAAAGACGGCATATTATTATGAATTTTTCTCATCATTAATTTTCTCTGGTTGTTTTATATAAAAAATATAGTTCTATTTAGTCCTACATTTTAGAATTGACACTATGATCAAAGAAGTTTCTATAAATATTTTAGGCAAACGATGTTAAAAATTATACTTTTTTAATTTTTTTTACTAAGATAAGTATATATAATATTAAATTAAAATAATTTTTTTCATAGGGAAGTCCGTTACATTAGTGTTGCTGGGATTCTTTAGTGTCACTCTTGCATTATTCATTATTGTATGAGTCATACGAATCTTATCCAAATAATTAATTCTTGATTCATAATTAATTTTTGATTCTAAACGTAAAGGTGACACTATTACATGAGTTTGACAATCTTATCAAAATAATTAAGTCTTGATTCAAATTTTCAAAGACCTAAATAATTTATACGAATTTTTAAAGATCTAAATAATTTATATATTATTATACTACATCACTAGTAATAATAATAATAAGTTGAGTAGATATTTATAACTAGAATCTTTTAATTTTCTTGAGCTCAATATTATCCCCGTTACACCCCTAATCTGGAGCATGAAATGGATGTATATGAAATAATATGATGCTATACGGGTGGCCTAAGAAAATCATCTTATCTCTCGATGTTAATATATCATGGTATCTAATTCGTAAGCCAAATATCATGCTTTTGAAATCTTGTTTCAACCTTTCCGGAAAACATTAATGCTATATCACTGGTTGTAGCATATTTCAAAAGCATTTTGAATTTTTTTTTTCTTATTCTTTATCAACTCTTGTCATCATCCCCACAAATACAATTTACGATCCAATTAATTGTGATCGGCCCGGCCCCATAAAAAATTTCCACTAGTCTCATAAAATAAATCACATAAGTGTTGTAGTAGGCCATTTGAAAATCAACATGTCGTTGTTAGTTTTTCTGAAAATCAGCCACATGCCGTTGTGGGTTTCTTAAGGTCGGTAACATTTAACAAGTTGTCGCTAGTTTTCTAAAAATAAAAAAATACATTATTGCTGATTTTCTGAAAAATCAGTATTAACATCAGTGACACATTTTGTTGGTTTCTTAAGACCATCAACACTTTGTTATTGATTTAGTAAGATCAAGAATATGAAAACTAGCAACAACGTTATTGCTAACATAAAATTTAAGAGATCATGACTTTTAACTAAGATTGAATAACAGAACACACAAAATATTAAATCGAAGATTGTTATGAGATCTTTGATTTAATAAATTGTGCATTCTTTGATTCAATTTTAGCTAAAAGTTACAACATCTTAAAATTTATCCAGCATATACTACTTATATCAGCTATAAAATCATTGCTACTAAAACTACAAGTATAACTTTAAGAGGATATAGCTTATGATTCTGATTAACCATTGGATGCAAAATATATTTAATCGAAAATCTTTAAATGAGATTCGATTTGATATATTGTATGTGATCCGACGGTTAGAACAGGGAATCCTCATTCTGAGGGGTCAATGCCACGTGGGAGTCAAAAGGCCAGGTGGCCGACCGGAGAAGGATGGGCCGACCTTCCGGCCGGCCAACCGGTGAATAACCGATGACAAAAGGAGCCCCGACAGAAGTCGGGGTTCCAGCGCTCAATTGAACAATAGCGAAGAGCCGAGCGGAAGGCCGAAGACAATGTGACATACTGCTAGCAGTCCCCACAACACCTTACCGAGGATCTACCCAGCATACCGAGGCATACGAAGAGCCGGACGGGGTGTGATTGGTTTTGGGTGTGGAGTAAGATGAGTGCCGGCCGAACGCCCTGTCCGGCCGGCCGGAGGGGCACCTCGTCATGGGGTAGGGAGAGGACAATTTATATCTTATGACAGCGGTCAAGTTCTATGATTAGGCCATACTCCTAATCTGGCGACGAGGTGTTCTGTTGTCCCATCGAGAGCGTGCTTGGACTGTAGCAATATGGTGTCAGGTAAGCTCTCTGACAAACACATACCGAGGTATGGGCTAAGAACACGTGTTTACCTCAATTGGTGTGCATGAGTTTCTTCCAGCCCTATATAAGAAGCCTTATACTTCGCCGGAGGGACGAGTTCGACACCTTTGGAGCCACTTTTTTCACTACTTGCTTGCCTGACTTGAGCGTCGAAGGGTCGCCGTCGGGAACCTCTTTCCGGCCCGACTTCTGTGCAGGTTCGCCGGAGGTTCGTGCAACCAGCCGAAGATCCACGTCAGCAGCCGGGGAGCGCCACGTGCCCAACGTCTATTGATTCAGCATTCGGACAGGATCAGTATGTTTCGTAGTTTATTTTAAATAAATATTATAGTTTCTTAAAGTTATAACTTTATATAGTTGCCACAACGTATTGTTATTTTTTTAAAATCAATAACAGGAAAAGTTCGGTGTCCTGAATATCAGTTATACATTATTACTGACTTAAATTTTGACTATAATTTTTAATTGGGATTGAATCACATTATATATTTTTATTAGATCGGAATTTATTCAGATATCTTTAATTTTAATTTGATATATTGACAAGAAAGTGAGAAGAGATACATGATTTAATTAATTCAAAAATAGATAGCTCTTTTGAATAATATGTAAAATGGGGTTGGTAAATTATCGTTTTAAAAAGTAAGTAAATAAATAAATAACACAGAATTTAGTAAAAAGCCTTACCTATAGGTATATCACACAGTGCATTCTCTGAAAAGTCTAGATTGTAAAGTTTATCGGTCAAAGTCATACAAAATAATGATGAAGTATCGGGTAAAAAGGAGCACGGATCCTTTGATAAGTGAAAAAGACATGCAAATGGACATTGTTGACAGAAAATTCAACTTTGTTGCCTTACCTGCTTTCATTTAAAACACTGATGCAGTTGGTCCCCTGCTGATATTTTTTCTTTGTTGAATAAGACCCCATGATATGATCGATGTGGGGAATAAATCTCAAACAGATTCTTGGTGAGCAACCAAAATATATGCTGATCATTTTTAATTGCAATTCTAATACTTTGGTAGAAAATAAACTCAAATAAGAGTTAAGGTTCTTAAAAAGAAGTCGTTTTTTTTCTTGTGTTGTTGCACCTCAAGTAAAGTTTTGCTAACTTATTTGTCAAGACTTGTTCACTAGATACTCGACATAATCACCTTATCATATGATCAGTTTGCATTCAATCATTGACTAGACTAAATTAAAACTACGTTTGGTAAGAGATAATCAAGATTATATTATAGTATTGATTACTTTATTTAGTATCATTTTAAAATTTAATGTAATCTGAATTAAAAAACACTAAATTTTTATAATTTGGATTATAAAATCAATAACACGTAATACAGATTACATTCTAACCTCAATATTTAACTAAAATTTAAATATTAAATATAACCCTACTCCATTTTCTATACTAATCGATCCCAGATGCCGCCGCTCTCCCTGTCGACCGCTACTTGTAGCCTACCTCCATCGTCGGCTGCCGTCGCCACCTATCGTCACCCGCCACAATGGTCATCAGTCATCCGCCGCCACAGACTGCCGCTACCACCGATCGCCACCGTCGATATATTGTAGGATATTTTTATCATTTTATAATAATATATATTATATTTTTTATAAAAAATAATAGATAATAAATAAAAGAATGTAAAGATTACATACCGTCTTTTATCGAATATAGTAATATAATATTAATTACATTAATAAAATTTATTACATTATAAATTTGATTGTAGTACCCAATCAAATATAACCTAATTTATTTAATTAAATTATTTCATTTAATGTATTATTTATACTTGTCAAACTCCTTTATTAATTATATGTTGTTTGACTTGATAAATCATGAACTAGAATTATTAGCTCCTTTATTCTAGCTATTCGACCCATCTAACTGAACTCGATTGACTGATTAATCTCACCTAATCTTTTTAATTCGTCCCATCCATTTGTTCCAACAAAACAACCATATTTAATGTACTCAACCAATTTGATTTATTCGGCTTCCTTGGCCCACTAAATTATTAAATTCAAAATATCTTTTTAAATAATAGAATTGATTTATTTGACTTGTTAGGCCTACTAAATTATTAAATTTAAAATATTTTTTAAATAAAAATAGAATAATCTAATAGAAAAGGGCTCGGTAAATTATTTATTCCTTTCTTATTTAGCCCCTTTCAAATACGGATTTCAGAATTTTAAGGTTGAGATTTAGCTCCGGCGAGTTAAAAGGAGATTTATCCTCTAATAGATAGTGAATCGAAAACTTTCGTGATATTAGACGATCATCCTCATAGTTAATCAGTCCAGTGAATGAAAAGAAAGATAAACAAATAGTAGATTGAACATATTCATGGTCACATTCGATTGATTCATGTTCGTTTAAAAAGTTTAAAAAAATGGAGATGCATGAAACTCCCATTAATACTAAATTATTAACTTTCAAAAAAGGTGCTATTGTATATTGATGTTATCCGAAAGTGAGAATCTGGAAAGCCGGGGATGTTACATCTCTGTTGATCGGTAAAAAGATCTTGCTCTTCTTTGTAAAATAAGCTAAACTAGGGAAGGAGTCCCTGACGTTAGTCCTCCGACGCGTAAGTTAAAAATAATAGTAGGAAGAGAATTTGAAAATAATAGAGATAGAGATGAATCTTGCCTTTCTTCGTACATAGCATACTCTTTTATACCTTTCTTAGTGACCCTCCATCTTCCACTGTTTAATGATATTAATGATCGACAGAAGGTCATCTTTGTCTTGGCTTCTTCATATTCAATGGTAATGGTAGATGGAGTGTTCTTTTTTATTTTCCCTTCCCTTATTACTTCCCTTATTAAATATCATCTTTTCCTCTTTTATTATTTTATCAGCTTATTATTAAGATGTACAATGTCAATGTCAATGTCATACTTGAGCCATATGGGTGGCCTGCTCGGCCCACTCTCCTGGCGACCGGGCTGAATAGACACTGGTTTATCCAGACATCCGCCCGAACAATGATCCCTCCGATTGGTCAGGTGTTTCCACTTTCCGCTCGGGCGACACGGTCGAGCCTCTTTGGGCCTTGGCATGACCGCCTTGACTTTGACCTCCATCGTGGCTATTGACCCGTGCCAGGTGGGCTCCTCCTTATTGCCACATCACAAGCCTCCTCCTCAAGTCGAGTAGAAGGAGGCTGCAAGTTCGACTGACTGGACATGATGTGTTTTCGATGAATCCTTGACCTGATCGACCCACGTGCTCCGGTTTTCGATCGGCACACATATTTACACCGCTCGATCCTCTTTCGCTGGACTGAGTCTATTGCGGTTGCATGGCCCGAGCCTTTAAAGCAAAAGGTGCCTATGCAGCTTGGCTGTGTGATACCACTTGTCCATGCCTGATCGATACGACATGTGATTATACTTGGCAATTTTTATCCTACTCGCTCCTAGTGCTTCCTGATCGAGTACCCTGACGTCAGCTAAATTTTTTGAAGACAGTGCAAATCCCTGAGAATCATGGTTGGGAATGCAACCATACATTTTTAATTAAGTTCATTAAATGCTATTCGGTGACCATAGGACACATGTCCCATACTGCTGTCACACGCTTGATGTGACAGGCGGATATCCGCTCGCGACACGACGTGCGCCTTTTCAAATTCAACAGTTGGATCTACTTCTAGGTTTCTATAACTTTGGATCGGACAGTTGAGGTCGATCGGCGTCGCCTTCTTCTTCACTTCGCGTCTTCGTCTTCAAGCTTCTGGCGATATTTCATTTTCTCCAATTTCGTCGGCGATCTCTCCAGTAAGCTTCTTCTTTCAAATATTTTCGTTGCACTTCGATCTCTTTGTTGCCGATGGCAAGTTCCTCTAATCCTCCTGTAGTCGTCCCTGGGCTCTAGTATATGACCATCGAGTCCAGGTTCGACGGTGGTGATGCTGAGAGTTTGAGGTTTGCTTATGAAATTCCTTCCGCTTATCAAATTGCTCTTCCTTCGGCTTTTGACTGTCTGAGTGAACCTCCTCCCGTCTTTGTATGCTTTTTAGGGACCAATTTACCGTTGGTTTGAGATTTCTTGTTGACCCCTTCTTCTCCGCCGCCTGTAAATATTTTCGCATCTCTCCCCACCAATTAGTCCCGAATTCCTTTAGGCAACTATACAGGGTTGTTATCCTTTTCCGCCTGCATGACATTCCTTTGACCTCTCGGCTCATCCACTACTTCTAGTATCCCAAATTGTCTGAGCCAGGGACCTTCCTATTCCAAGCCTGAGTGAGCTTAGTTTTCTTCGATAAGATGTTGTCCTCCAATAAGCATTGGAAGGACTACTATTTTTTCGTTCGCTTTCCCGAGCGGCCTGATTTCCTGACCGGCTGGTAGCTTGAAGTGGCCGACCCCCTGACACTCAAAAAATACAAAAGCCGATCAGACTACCTCCATGCAGCTCCACACTTGGCGGGTCAGAAGTACCACATCCACAAGTTGCTACATGAGGAAGTCTTATATGTGTTCGGTCTGAGTCCGATTCGCATGAAGCTCCCGTCCAACCTAGGTATACTTCTCTTCTTCTCCTTAGTTGAATCTAACTATTTTTTTTTCCTTTTTTGCGGCGCACATCATGCTAAGGGCGCATTTGGCCGGTAAGAACAAATTGAGGGACTCGGAGATCAATGCCGTGGTCATAGTCGAGCTGGCAAGCCGAGGCTTACATCCGGTCAGCTCCCAAGAAGATTCGCTCGGAGAGAGCGTGAGACCGCCAACTTAAGGGAGTGAGGGAGTAGCCAGTAGGGCGTCTAGTGGTGAAGTGGTTAGCGCAACGAGCCCCCCACCAGAACGGCTTCCTACGACTCCGATCGATGGGTTCACGAAATCGACTTCTTCTGGGGAGCTGCTGATAAGCCGAAAGAGATGTCGCGCTGGGACTATCTCTCGATTCGCATCCTCCGTGATGCGAACCCCAACCAGAATGAGCCTGCCCCTTCCTTCCAAGTGGGGTGAAACCTCGACGCCTGCCACTCAAACGGTGGTCGTTCCCCTATTATCCGATCAGAAGCCTTCCTTGTCCGGTCTTCCATAAGGAACCATCTACTCGCCGCTTGTCGCTTTCATACCGCCTCCACAGCCGAAGACTCAGAAGTCTCTCATCCGACTAGTGTCAACTTCTCAGTCGGCTGGCAGAGCAACTTCAACCCCATCGACTTCGAGTGACCGACACCGTATGATGGCGGTTATCGATCTGCTTATGGACGAGTGGCGCGACTCCGACAATGTCAAATCACGAGCCCCGAGCACCACATAATTATTCAGGGGCCATTTGCACATATATGGGCTGATACCTGGGCTCGAGCGGCGGTCATGCCTCTAGGGGCGTTCGCCGACAGTCATACCCAGATATCCACAGGGTAAGTATTATACTCGTATGTAACTTTTTATCGCCGCTTGACCCTAATAAATTCTTGCTTCCTCACAATATTTGGTAGAGAGCCTATCCATGTGACAAAGGCTCGCCTTTTTAGAACATGAAGTCCAACAACTACGTGCCCTGAGTGGCCAAGCAGCTTCGTAGGAGCGCTTGGAGCAGATGAGTGCTGAGATGACCCAGATAAAGGTCCATCTGAATAAGATCTCTGAGCTGCTGGAGGCAAAGAGGGAAAAGAACGCTGAGCAGGTGACACAATTGGCTCAGCTAAATAAACTGGTTAGCTTCTTCAAGTCCAAGATCTACTTGGCCAACACCAGGAAACTCCAGGCCATCGAATACTTGGAGATCAAAAATAAAGAATTTCGGGTGTTAGCTCAGAAACTCAAGGATACGCAAGCGTCTTTCAATGCCTAGCAGGAGAGTCGATCAGCGAAACGCTCCGCAGTGAAGATCCAGCTTAACCCCAAGGATGCAAAGCTGGCCAAGTTAAAGGCAGACCTGGAAGCCTCCTAAGCAGCCCTAGAGACGTACCAAGGGGCCAAGGCTAGTAGATTCGAGCTAATGAAGCGGGCTTACATCTGCTTGAATGCTTTTAATGATAAGGTCGCCAATCGGGCTCTTCGTCTTTTCGACCTTGCCATCGACGAGATGCTTGGCCAACTGAAGGACGGGGCGGTTATATTCCAACCGCTTTGACAAACAAGGTCATCAGCCGAGACAAATTGACCGAGTCGCTGTCCGACAATGCTTTGGATTATCTTGAGTGAGTCTGCCTTCGTGTATCTTGTCTCCTCTTTTTTGTACTTCCTTCTTGTAAAAATTATGCAAGTATTAATGAATGGTCGTCCATTCGGTGCTCTTTTAATGTCGATCCTTCATTCCGTGTCATTCGACTTTTCCTTTTCATACTTTTCGATTCATTTTACTGAACTACCGTTCAGTAGTGCTGCACTACCACTCAGTAGGACTGCACTATCACTCAGTAGGACTACACACCGCATACCATAAAGTGGAAAAACATTAGTGTGGCTCCGTGGTCCATCGATAGCATTACACTAATTTATTTGGATAAGAAGTTAGGGTCGTTGCTTTGCCGTTGATGATGACTAGGTTTTAAGGTCGATGCTAGACTGTTGATAGGTGTAAATAGGGTTTTAAGGTCGCTGCTCGACTGTTTGATAACATAGATAGGAGTTTAAGGTCTCTGCTCGACCTTTGGTAGGGCGTAGGCAGGGGTTTAAGGTTGACGCTCGACTGTTGATAAGGCATAGACATGGGTTTAAGGTTACCGCTTGATCGTTGATAGGGCGTAGACAGAGGTTTAATGTCGCTACTCGACCGTTGATAGGGCGTAGACAAGGGTTTAAGGTCGTCGCTCGACCGTTGATAGGGTGTAGACAGGGGTTTAAAGTCATCGCTCGACCGTTGATAGGGTGTAGACAAGGGTTTAAAGTCGACGCTCGACCGTTGATAGGGTGTAGATAGGGGTTTAAGGTCGCCGGTTGACCATTGATAGAGCGTAGATAGGGGTTTAAGATCACCGCTCTACCGTTGATAGGGTGTAGATATGGGTTTAAGGTCGCCGCTCGACCGTTGATAGAGCGTAGACAAGGGTTTAAGGTTGCTGCTTGATCGTTGATTTGGCTGATCGGCTCACGATTCTGAAAAATCTTTGTTTTTATTCATGTCTGTCCTACATCCATAAGGCATATATATAAGTACATCTATATTTGTTCATGCGCCTTACCCGGGCTTGTAGAATTGGAGATGGTTCATGCTCCACGGCCTCTCGAGCCATCTTCTGTCTTCACCCTCCAACTAGTAGGCTCCGAACGGAGTTTCTGTATGACCTTATAAGGTCCCGCCCATGGCGCTTCAAACTTGGTGACGTCCCCGACCAGGTTGGTTCTCTTCTAGATCAAATCTCCGACCTGGAAAGACCTCGGGATCACCCTTCGATTGTAGTTCTACCTCATTTGTTGTCGGTATGCCATTAGCCAAACGATAGTTTTATCTCGTACTTCATCCACCAAGTCGAGCTCAATTAACCTTTGCTCGGCGTTTTCCTTGTCGTAAAGCTGCACCCGATCATACTCTGCCTCGACTTCCACGGGGTTCATCGCTTCTCCTCCATACACTAGCTAGAATGATGTCACACCGGTCACCTCTATTGGAGTCATGCGAAGTGCCCATAAGATACTCGGGAGCTAGTCAACCCAGCTACCCCCGACATGGTCGAGTCGAGCTCGTAAACCTCTAAGCATTTCCCGGTTCGTGACTTCCACCTGACCATTGCTTTGGGGGTAGGCCACTGAGGTAAAAGCCTGTTGTATGTCATAGCCTTCGTACCACTCCTTGAGCTTCTGGCCCATGAACTGCCTCCCATTATCCGAGACGAGCCGGTGAGGGATCCTAAACTGACACAAGATGTTCTACCAGATAAATTTGATGATTATATGTTTACTTATCTTTGCCGGTGGTTCGACCTCCATCCATTTTGAGAAGTAGTCCATTGCGATGAGCAGGAACCTCTGCTGACCAGTCGCCATGGGAAATGGTCCCACGATGTCCATGCCCCATTGGTCGAATGGGCAAGATATTATGGACGTCTTCATTTCCTTGGTCGGCCGGTGCGAGATGTTGTCATACCTTTGGTAGGACAAGCATGCGGTTACTGTCCGAGCAGAATCCTCTTGGAGAGTTGGCCAGAAATATCTAGCTAAGAGAATCTTTTGAGCCAGCGAACGACTACTCGGATGGCTTCCACAGGAGCTAAAATGTACTTCTTGGAGTATATACTTCATGTCCTCTGGTCCCTCACATTTGAGCAGTGGTCTTAAGAAAACTCTCTTATAAAGCTGATCTTCGATCAGGGTGAACCGCCCAACCCTCTGCTTTAACAATCATGCTGCCTCCTGGTCGACCGGAGGAATTCAATGAGCGATGTTCTCCAGTCTGTCAAGAAGACTGTTAGAATTTGAGGGATGTCCTAAAGCAATCACCTTACGATTTTTTTTCTATTTATTTGATAAGTACAGATTTACTATTTGAGTATATATTATATGTTTGATTGTCTTAAACTCATTTACTGAATGCCCGTAATATAATTTATAGCATGAGAGAATTTGTGATTGGATCGCAACTATTGATTGTCTCTACACGTGCAATTATGAATATATTGAAATTTTCCTAGTCGTCAAATTGATGCATTCGGACATCATCAATTCTGTAAGACTAGCATGGGTTATAATCCTTGGTTTGGCCAAGTAGCTGTTTTCTCACTGGCTGGAGACATTGGGATATCGAGAGTTAAACATGGATGCTAGTTATGGTAACTAGTTCATTGAAGTGACTCACTGTAAGACTTTATATGGTTCTATATATATATACATATATGTTTGTGAAGTTCTTTCTGCAGCACGAGTGCAAGTTTCCTTCGACTTGAGGTATACAAGTCATCTTGGTCAAGGAGACATATTCTTTGACATCTTAAGCAAGCATCTTATTATGATGTGGACTTAGGATGATTGAGTATAAGTTGAAGTGTCCGAAGATGTTTGGATAGCCCACAAAGGATTTACTACTCCTTGTGAGGAGACGTATACCCTATGACCACTCGTTAGGATTATTACTCAAAGTTTTTGGCCAAAACATCACATGTTAAGAGTACGAGACTCTTGTATACATGTATGAGTAATTTGAATCCGTAGAACGAGAAAGTATTACTTGGGCTAGGTGTGATGTAGTCAACCTAATGGGGACAAGACACATAGACCATGTCCTGAACCAAGTGGGTATAAGACGAGTGAAAGGAACGAGGCAAAACTTATTGTAGCTGCTAATGGGTTTAGAATTAATTCTAAAATCAATTATGATTTGCCGGATAATTGGGGATTATGATGTTGGATCGAAAAGAATGCTAGAGGGGGGGGGGGGGGGGAATAGCGATCGTCGAAAATCGTTATCGAGTCGAAGTACGCAGCGAAAAAATAACAATAAAAACAACACTAACAAACCAAGTTTTACTTGGTTCGGAGCCTTCGTCGACTCCTACTCCAAGGTCCACATGTAAGAGTACTTTCGGTGGACAATTCACTAATAGTTCACAAATCTTTTACAATTGGAATACAATGGATGTATAATTTAAGTGCATAAATAAACAAGTATACCAACAACTTCTTAGAGATATGGAAGACTGTGCTTTCAGTTGTTGGAGTCGCGTTACTCTGTCGTCGGAGTTATGTTGCTTGGTCATTGGACCAGCGTCACTCGACCGTCGGAGTAGCGTCGTGCAGTCGCAGGAGCATCTTTGGAGCAGCGCGCAAGAAAGTAATCGCAGAAGAAACTTGTGTCTTTCGCTCTTGGTGGAAGGCTACTTATATAGACAGTTCCAGGCACCTGGATCCCTTCTAGGCGCTTGGACAGTGACGTCAGCCATCCAATCAGCATGCTCCAAGCTGGTGACAAGATAAAGTTTAGGCATTCCGGACGCCTGAACCAGCTTCGGGCGCTCGAACCCAATTTTCCAACAGACTTGTTTTCCTGCAAGAAAATGTTAGTCCGAGACAATAAAAATTATATTACCCTGCAAAACAAAGTTAGCACAATACAACAAGTGGAGTAGTAATTATATTTCATCTCCTCGAGACCAGAATCTAGTCAAGATCTCAAATTAGATTTTTCAAATGGATCTAAGTTGGATTGACGCATACTGTTCCCTAAAACAGAGAACGCGTCCTCACCAAGTCACTCTCCTCCAATGACTTACCTTAACTTACCATCTTGCTAGACATCCGGTCAGCCCGTCAACCTGTCTGGACTTCATGCCAGTTATTTGGTCGACCTGTTGACCTAGCTGGACTTTGTGTCAGCTATCCGGTTAGCCCGTTGACCTAGCTAGACTTCATGCTAGATATCCGGTGAGCTCATATACCTATCTAGACTTCGTACTAGCTATCCAGTTAGCCCGTCAACTTAGTTGGATTTCTTACCAGATATCTGGTCAGCCCATCGACCTATCTGGACTTCTCCTGCACACTCAGTCAAATCGTTAGATCACAACAAACCTAACTTAATTTACTTTGTCATCCATCAAAACTTGAGTTGGACCGTTAGTGCAACCTGCACCAACAATCTCCCCCTTTTTGATACAATGACAACCTAAGTTAAGTTAGTAAAAAAAAAAAAAAATAAACAAATGACATGGTTTTAAGTTAGTATTATTTTGGTGTTATGCTTAATATTTTGCTAACTTAATCCATCTAATCCTCCCCCTTTGACATTCATCAAAAAAGAAGAATAGACAATTTAAGGAAAAAATTGGCTAATTAAGTAACCAAAAATAATTTTTAGGATTACTTGGGGGAGTTAACTTAGAGAATAATTTAAAAGTTTGGAAAATAAGGTCTACCAATATAATATTTTGTAAAAATTCTTTAAAGACATATTATTCAAAAACGAGTGTTTTAAAACTTGACATCAGGATTCCAAAAAAAACTAATAAAGTTGAAATAATTTTCAAATCTACTATCTTTTCAAAACATAAGGTTTTCAAAAGATACAACATTTGATAATTCAAGATTTTTTTTTTTGTAAAAATAACTTTAAAGTTAGAGGATTAAAAAAAATATTTTTCAAAACAGGAACAAGGAATATTTTGAAAATAGCTAGGTTTCTAAAATAACTTTTCAAGACATTTAGAAACCTTTTTTAAAAAAATGGTAAAAATTATAAGGGATGTTTTCAAAAATGAATAAAATAATAAAACTGAAGTAATATTTTGAAACCTTCGGAAAAAGTAAGATTTTGAAACCTTCGGAAAATTGTGCCAAGATGTTTTTTTTTTAAAAATGTCTTTTAAAGCAATATTTCAAAAACTTAATTAGTTGTCAAGCTGATTTTTAAAGCTATCTTCTAAAATAAAGTGTTAAAACACTTTTGAAATTTGTAAGGCTGATAAAGTTGAAGTTTTTTTTTTTTAAAACTTTCAGCGTTGACTTTTCCAATGCTCCTCTTCACCCGCCTTATAAGCTTGTAGATCTTATTTGAGGTGGTCTGCTTTGTCTTTGAAATCGGCCCGTTTTGCTTTAACATGTTCCAAATCCTTTGTAAGGAAATCTATTTGAGAATCTTGAGCTTTTATTCTCTCTTGTAATTGCAATAAGTCAAAGTCTCAGGAGGCCAATTCTTGAGCTACGTCCGGAGATCTGGATTATGGAGTCTGAAAACTTTCCAGAAGAGAGGATCTGAGTGTTGGAGTGTATACTGAAAGCCTAAGCTTTTGTAAACATTTGTTTTGAATAAAGAATCACATTTGGTCAAATTATCTACATTTGTTTGTAGTTGTTCAATTAATTTATATTGTAGATAACATAACATGTGGTGTCACATGTAGAAGATAATGTTATCAGTACCTTATAAATTATAAACAGTAGCTCACGACCAAAATGGAAAGGAACAAATCATTAGAAGGTCGTAGTGTAATTAGGTATCAGTTTATCTTGACTGTATAATTACACTAGTACTACACTTAGAGTGTATTGAGTAGGACCATTTGAGGTTGTTTCTTTTATACTGACTTTATAAAGGAACAAAAACCTCAGTTATTATGGAAGTGTGTGCTCTTAATCCTAATATAATAACAAACATATATATTTGATATTTATTTCTTTAATTTATCAATGGGTGAGATTTAGTTCGATGAATCAATAAGCCCGATAAGTTGGGAAATGATATCACTTATAGTGTGTGTTGTTGATTATAGAAGGAAACTGTGTCCTAGAGATACTAGGTTGATAATGTCCCCAAGAGGAGCTAATAAGGATTGTCATGTTAAACTCTGCAGGTGGACTTAGTCCGACATGACAATAAGGTTGAGTGGTACTACTCTTGGACTTAGATATTAATTAAATGAGTTGTCAGTAACTCACTTAATTAGTGGACATTCGACATCTTAAACACAGGGAGACTAACACACTCATAATAAGAAGGAGCCCAAAAATATAATTTGGGATTGGTGCGGTAGTTCAATGATAGTTCTCTAGTGGAATGAATTATCATTGATAAAATTAAGTTGTGTGTTCGGGGCGAACACGGGATGCTTAATTTTATCGGGAGACCAAACCAATTCCTCCTCTCGGTCCCTATCGTAGCCTCTTATTTGTAGAGTTCTATACCCACCTATACCTACCTTCTATACCCACCCAATAGGGGCCGGCCAAGCTAGCTTGGGAAACAAGCTAGGGCCGGCCTAGGTATAAGATTGGGTGGCCGGCCCTAGCTTGAACCTAAGCTAGTGGGGCCGGCCAAAATAAATTAAAAAGAATTTTAATTTTAATTTTTATTATGTGGAAGAAATAATTTTTTAAAGAGAATTAAAATTAAATTATCTCTCTTGTAAAATTTACAAAAGATTAAAGGAAGAGATTAGATCTCTTTCCTTATTTGTAGATTGGTGAGATATTTTATTTTCTCTTTAAAAATTATTCACATGTTGATAAAATTAAAATTATAGAAATTTCTTTTATTAACCATGTAGAGATTTTTAAAGAGAAATTTTAATTTTTAAAATTTCTGGAAACAAATTAGAAAGTTTTAATTGTTGATTGAAACTTGTCCAATTTGTTCTCCAATGATGTGGTCGGTCAATGTAGATTTAATTGGGAAATTTTATTTTATTTTTCTCAATTAAATCATGTCAAGGAAATTAAGGAAATTTTATTGTAATTAAATTTCCTAATTTGCCTAGGCCAAGGAATATAAAAAAAGGGGTGAGGGTGCCTTCAAGAGATACAACATCTATTATTTCTCTCCCTCTTTTGTTCCTTGGTGTGGCCGGCCATCCTCTCCCTCTCTTCCTCTTGTGGTGGCCGAATCTCCCTCTTCTATTGGAGCTCTTGTGGTGGCCGGATACTACTCGGAGAAGAAGAAGAAGAAGGAGAGAAAGCTAGCATCTCTTGGAGCTTGGTTAGTGCTTTGATTTTCTTCCTTGGTGAAGCTTTTCCTTTGTGGCCGAACCTAGCTAGGAGGAGAAGGTGGTTGGTGGTTTCTTATCTCGGAAGATCGTTGCACACACAACGTCCGAGGTTAGAAGAGGAATACGGTAGAAGATCAAGAGGTTTTTCTACAAGGTATAACTAGTAATTTTTCTTTCCGCATCATGCTAGTTATTTATGGAAATAATACCAAATACAAGAGGCTTACGTTCTAGAATTTCGAATATATTTTTCGATGTTGTGTTCTTTTGTTTTTTCTTTTCCTTGTGATTTGATTGTTCTCTTTGGTTAACCTAAAGTTATTTTAGGAAATTAAATATTAGATTTCTATAAAAGGTTTTGTCTAGTCGGTGATGGTTGCTCCCATATCCAAGAAGGCCATGTGCCTGGCCATGTCAGTACTGGGAACCAATTATGGAAATTAATATTTAATGGAATTAATAACTTAAGGAGACTTGGGTCGAACGTGTTAAGTTTCGCAGGAGATCCAAGTCAAAACCTAAAAGAACAAATAGATTAAGTTTTGGATCAAACGTGTTAAGTTCCGCAGGCGATCCAAAATTTAATTTAAAAGAACACATGGTAGCTAGGAAAAGGTTCAGACCTTTGTACAAAATTTTTGTACAGTGGAACCTATAGGTTTCCCGAGTAGCAACCAACATTGAGTTTAGCATCTGAAATAGCCTTATCCATCAAGGATGCTTCAATTTTCAAACAGGAGTCCAAACTCTGTATCTGTAGTTCAGGTGTCCTCTTTTGCCCTTCTCGGACCTGTAATAGTTGGCGGTGATTTTGTAGATCTTTCTCTAAAACGGTCACATGTTGAGTTTGAGAGCTCATCTTCTCCCATAACTGAATGATTTCATTTTCGGAAGGAGGGGGATTGGTTGTTAAACTCCTTATATGATGCTTCAAAGTGTTGTTTTCCCTCTCTAATTCGGCAGCCAGATGACGCATATGTAGACTTGAGGTAAAAAATTGAGTAGAATAATAATATAATTATGGTCTGTAATCACAAACTAAGAAAACACATTTGGAATACTTATAGTAGTAGCCTAACGGTTATGGTCATCAACTCGATCAAAAATATTTTTTCCTTTCATAAAAGCTTGACATTGTAACCAAGACTTAGCTAAGGATCTTTCAATTGAAGGAGTCCATAAGAAATAGGGATAGGATCTAGTTGTCCCAATAAAGAAGGTAATCCTTGGGCTTGTTTAAAAAGGACTTGAGGAGGGGCAGAGGTTGAAGGCCATGTAGAAGAAGCAAGCAAAGATGTAGGAAGAGGAGATGGAGTTCTAACACTAGAAGTAGTAGGAATATTATGTACAGGAGTAGGAATTGTAGGTGGTAAAGTAGGAGGTATGGAGCCAGGATTTGATTCAATAGAAACACCCTGAGAAGTAGAGCCAGAAGATCTCCTACAAGGTGTTCTCTTGGCTCTCGCTCTAGATGAAGAAAAGGGAAGAACTTGGGGAAGAGGGGAAGATACAGGTGTTGGATAGTCCTAGGAAGACGTACCGGTTCCACTGTACAAATTTTTTTTGTACAAGTGTCGAACCTTTCCTTAAATAACCTATTGTGTTCTTTAGAAGTTAAATTAGGAATCGCAGATGGAACTTAACATCATTGATTCCAAATTTAACTTATCTATTCTTAATGGTTTAGATTTGAATCGCAAGCGGAACTTAACACTATTGATTCAAATCCACCTATGTTATTAATTCCATTAAATATTAATTTCCAAAATTGGCTTTCAGGACTGCATGGCGAGGCACATGGCCTTCTTGGATATGGGAGCAACCACCACCGCCTAGACAAAGCCTTTTAAGGAAAACTAATATTTAATTTCCTTAAATAACTCTAGGTTAACCAAAAAGAACAATCGAATCACAAATTCGAAAACAAAGAAAACACAAATTCGAAACAAATCCGAAAACTCTAGAATCATATGCCTCTTGTGTTTGGTATTTCCAAAAATAACTATACAAAGAAAACTAGTATGATGCGGAAAACAATTACTAGTTATACCTTTCTTTGTAAGCAAATAACCTCTTGATCTTCTACCATATTCCTCTTCTTATCCCGGACGTTGTGTGGGCAACGATCTACCGAGATGAGAATCCACCTAAGCCACCTTCTTCTCCAAGCAAGATTCGGCCACCACAATAGCTCCATGAAAGGATGAGGTTCGGCCACCACCAAGCTCCAAGGGATGCTTCCTTTCTCTCCTTCTCCAAGCTAGAATCCGACCACCTTCAAGCTCCATGAGATGATGAGGTTCGGCCAATGAAGAAGAAAGAAAAGGAAGAAGAGAAAACTTCTATGGCCGACCACACCAAGGAAGAGAGGGAGAGAAAAAGAATAGAGTCGTTAGCCATGAAGGCATCTCTACCCCTCTTTTATAATCCTTGGTCTTGGCAAATGAGGAAATTTAAATAATAACTTCCTTAATTCCTTTGCCATGAAAAAGAAAAATTATTTTAATTAAAAATAATTTTCTTTTCTCAATAATAATGACTGGCCACCTTTTCTCCCAATCAAGGAAATTTTAATTCACATAAGAATTAAAACTTCCTAATTTGCTTCCGAAAATTTATAAAAAATTTCTCCAATAATTTTTCCCTTCATGGTGGTTTATAAAAAGGAATTTTTATAAATTAAATCTTTCTTTTAAACATGTGGATAAAAAGAAAGTTATCTCTAAAAATTAAAATATCTTTCAATCTATAAATAAGGAAAGATATCAAATCTTTTCTTAATCTTTTGTAGAAGCTTTATAAAAGAAATATTTAATTTTTAAACTCTCTTTTAAATCATGAAGAAAAGTTTTCTCAAAATTAAAATATATCTTTCAATCTACAAATAAGGAAAGATTTCAAATCTTTTCTTAATCTTTTGTAGAAAGCTATAAAAGGAAAGATTTAAATTTCAAATTCTCTTTTAAAACCATGATATCCACATAAGAAATAATTTTAATAAAAATCCCTTTTTAATATGATGTGGCCGGCCACACTAAGCTTGGGTTCAAGCTAGGGCCGGCCACACCAACTCAACTCATCCTATTTACTTGGCCGGCCCAAGCTTAGGTTCCAAGCTTGCTTGGTCGACCCCAATAGGATGGGTATAAAGGTGGGTAAGAAGTGGATATGTGGTGGGTATAAATCTCTATATACAAGAGGCTACGATAGGGACCGAGAGGAGGAATTGGTTTTGGTCTCCCGATGAAATTAAGCATCCTGTGTTCGCCCCGAACACATAACTTAATTTCATCAATAATAATTCATTCCACTAAAAAACTATTATTGAACTATCGCACCAATCCCAAATTATATTTTGGGCTCCTTTTTATTGTGAGTGTGTTAGTCCCCCTGTGTTTAAGATAATGAATGCCCACTAATTAAATGAGTTACTGACAACTCACTTAATTAATATCTTAGTCCAAGAGTAGTACCACTCAACCTTATCGTCATGTCGGACTAAGTCCACCTGCAGGGTTTAACATGACAATCCTTATGAGCTCCTCTTGGGGTCATTCTCAACCTAGATTACTAGGACATAGTTTCCTTCTATAATCAACAACACACACTATAAGTAATATCATTTCCCAACTTATCGGCTTATTGATTTATCAAGCTAAATCTCACCCATTGATAAGTCAAAGAAATAAATACTAAATATATGTGTTTGTTATTATATTAGGATTAAGAGCACACACTTTCATAATAACTAAGGTATAGTTCTTTTATAAAGTCAGTACAAAAAGAACTTACCTAAAATGATCCTACTCAATACACTTGGAGTGTATCAGTGTAATTTATTAGTTAAGATAAACTAATACTTAATTACACTACGACTACTTCAACGGTTTGTTCCTTTCCATTTTAGTCGCGAGCAACTGTTTATAATTTATAAAGAACCGACAACATGATCTTCTATGTGTGACACCACACACCATGTTGTCTACTATATAAATTAATTGAACAAATTACATTTAACAAATAAATGTAGATTTTTGACCATTGTGATTCTTTATTTCTAAATAATGTTTATACAAAAGCTAGACTTTTAGTATACACTCTAACAACAGGCACATTCGGAATTGTCTCAGAAGCAGGGATAACTGGGAGAATAGTAGAAATAAGTAAGTCAGGCCGCATCATATTAAGGGAAGAATTAGAATGAATATGAGTATAAGACATAGGTTCCTTACCTCTCTTATAGGAGATCTCGGAAGGGACAATGGGGGTTTGTTCAAGCATGGGGATGGTAAGCAGAAGGGGAGTATGTTTGTCAATATTCGGTCTTTTCCGTTGGGCAATAAAAGGGCGCTCTTCCTCGGAAGATTCAGAGATCTCTGCAGGTACTTCACTAGGAGGAAGCAGTCCAAGGGATGAAGGAGTATGATTGAGGCGACGATTCATTAATAAGTCCTCCCCTAGCTTAGCTAAAAATAATCTATTCAATTATGCATTTCTATATATGAAAGCTGGGAGAACGGCGTCAACTGAAAGAAACAAAAAACTAGAAATTTATGAGAGGGCCAATTCAAGGGTAACAAATAAACATGAGAAAGAATATTTAACTTACAAAAAGGAACATCTAATTCTGTATCAACAAAACTTATTCCAAAAGCAAATAACACACCTTCAGCGATCAATGCTAGTAGATTAAATTTAGCACCCTTTAGTTTTAACATGGAAGCATGGAAGTGTTGGTTGGTCCTAGGAAGATCGTACCGGTTCCACTGTACAAAAATTTTGTACAAGTGTCGAACCTTTCCTAAACAACCTATTGTGTTATTTAGAAATTAAATTAGGAGTCGCAAACGGAACTTAACATTATTGATTCCAAATTTAACTTATCTATTCTTAATGGTTTAGACTTGGATCGTAAGCGGAACTTAACACTATTGATCCAAATCAACCTATGTTACAAATTCAATTAAATATCTATTTCGAAAATCGGCTCCCAGGTCAAACATGGCGAGGCACATGACCTTCTTGGGTATGGGAGCATCCACCACTGCGTTGACAAAGACTTTTAACGAAATTAAATCTTTAATTTCCTAAAATAACATTAGGTTTAACCAAAAAGAACAATCGAATCACAAATTCGAAAAACAAAAAAAAACACAAACTCGAATCATAAATTCGAAACTCTAGAATCATATGCCTCTTGTGTTTGGTATTTCAAAACTATACAAAGAAAACTAGTATGATGCGGAATAAAATTACTAATTATACCTTTCTTTGTAAGCAACAACCTCTTGATCTTCTGCCGTATTCCTCGCCTCCTCTTGGACGTCGTGTGGGCGACGATCCTCCAAGATGAACACCACCCAAAAGCCTCCTCTTCCTTCTCTAAGTTTCGGCCACCACCACCACCAAGGAACAAGAGAGAGTAAAGGGAAAGGAAAGGGGAGAGAGCCGACCACAAGAGAGAGCACAAGCAGTAGAATAGATGCAATCCCTACTTCTCCTCTTCTTCTCCTTCTCTTTGTATCCGGCCACACAAAGCAACCACAAGAGGTGGTCAGCCCTAACATGAAGAGAAGCAAGGGCCGACCCTTAGGAAAAGACTAGGAAGAAGAGAGAAAAGAATAGCTTAACCATGAGGCCTCTCCTCCCTTTCTTTTATAATACTTGCCCAAGGCAAATAAGGAAAGATTTTTCCAAAAATTAAAATCTTCCTCTTATTTTTCCTTTTCTCCTTTTATTTTTCCTTTTTCTCCTCTTCATGATTTAATGGCCGACCCCTTGTTTGGACACCAAGCAAGGGTGGCCGGCCCCTTAAAAGAGGGAAAAATATTTGTAAAAATTTTATAAGCAAACAAGGAAATCCCTTATAAATTTTTACAAGTTCTCTTTTTAATTTCCTAATGTGGATGTTAAAAAAGAAAAGTTTTTAAAAATTAAAACCAAGTTTTAAAATTTAAAACATATCTTCTAATATTTCCTTTTTTAACATGGTTACAAAAAAGGAAAGTTTCAAATTTAAAACTCTCTTTTTAAAAAACCATGAGGATGGTTAAAAAAGGAAAGTTTTAAAACTTTTTTAACTTTCTTTTAAACCATGTGACCTATTTCAAATAAGGAAAGTTTTATAATTTTAAAATCTTTCTTTTAAAACTTGTAGTTATCTATAAAGAGAAGATTTTAAAAATTCAAAACGCCCCCTAAACTTTGAATATAGTGGTCGGCCCCCTTCTTGCTTGGACACCAAGCAAGGGGCTGACCTCTTTGAGGAGGAAGTGACCGGCCCCATGGCTTGGTCTCTAAGCCATGGGCTGGCCCCCTATTAGACACCAAGATGGGCTTCCATTAGATGGACTTGAGGCTATAATGAGTCTACGATAGGGACCTAGAGGAGAAATTGGTTTTGGCCTCCCGATAAGCTCAAGTATCCCGTGTTCGCCCCGAACACACAACTCAAGTTCATCTATAATAACTCATTCCACTAGAGAGTTATTATTGCACTACCGCACCAATCCCAAATTATATTATGGGCTCCTTATCATGAGTGTGTTAGTCTCTCTGTGTTTAAGATATCGGATGTCCACTAATTAATTGAGTTACTGACAACTCATTTTAATTAATGTCTTAGTCCAAGAGTAGTATCACTCAACCTTATCGTCATGTCGGACTAAGTCCACCTGCAGGGTTTAACATGACAATCCTTATGAGCTCCTCTTGGGGACAATATCAACCTAGATTACTAGGACATAGTTTCCTTCTATAATCAATAACACATACTATAAGTAATATCATCTCCCAACTTATCGGGCATATTGATTTATCGAGCTAAATCTCACCCTTTGATAAGTCAAAGAAATAAATACTAAATATATGTGCTTGTTATTATATTAGGATTAAGAGCACACACTTTTATAATAACTAAAGTCTTATTCTTTTATTAAGTCAGTATAAAAAGAACTTACCTTACATGGTCCTGCTCAATACACTCATAGTGTACTAGTGTAATTTATCAGTTAATATAAACTAATACTTGATTACACTACGACTATTCTAATGGTTTGTTCCTTTCCATCTTAGTCGTGAGCTATTATTTATAATTTATAAGGAACCGATAACATGATCTTCTGTATGTGATACCACACACCATGTTACTTACATTATAAATTAATTGAACAACTACACTTAGTATATAAATGTAGATATTTGACCAATGTGATTTTTAAATGTTTATACAAAAGCTAGACTTTTAGTATATACTCTAACAGGAAGGTCGGGTCAACAGATATATCTTTTGGATTAGGGAGGGTAGGAAGATTTCGCTGCCAGGTTATAGGATATAGAGGAGGAGAAGGAAGGCATAGGAAGAAGAATTTATGTCTCTATTCTTCTTGTGCTAGGATTTTATTAAATAAAATAGCCTTGGGACGACTCTGAAATTTGAAAAGGCTATCTTCTACTTGACGAAGAACAAAAAAATGATGGAACAAGCGGGGAGATAGCGGGAAGTTAAGCAACTTAGAAATGACAATAAAACTAGATAAGATAGAGAAAGATTGAGGAACAAGTTGATTTAAGGGTATGTTAAACTATACACTAACATCAACGAAGAAGGGATGAAGAGGGAACAGGAAGCCTGACAAAGCTTGTTCCCAGAAAATAGCAATACTCCCTGGAGGAGAAAGATGTGGGCGGTCCTCTGGGTAGGAAGAGCCACGTACAAAGGGAAACCATAGTTTAGCCGAAGCTCATAGGCTTCTGGCTCCTTAAAGCTAGAAGAACAATGAGTGAACCATTCGGTGGAAGAGGAAGAGGCCATTGTAGCTAGAGGGGGGGGGGGGGGGAATAGCTCGTCGCGTGCTCGGTGCTCGTCGTTGCTTGTTTCTTCAAAGATGCGCAGCGGAAATACAAGAAACAAACCACACAACGCTAACAAGGTTGGTTTACTTGGTATCCACCTCACAAGAGGTGACTAGTCCAAGGATCCACACCTACTCACGCACCCTCCACTAATAAAACCCTCCTTTTCGGTAACTATCGAAGGCGGAGAAGCCCTACAAGTTCACACTGCAAGAAGAAGGGGAAATGATACAAAATACAAGCACAAAGCTTACAATGAGTACAAGAAAACCCTAACCCTAGCTTTCTTCCTCTTGCAATAGATCTGCCTCTTGACTTGGAAGAACCTCCAAGAACTTCAAGAACTGGCGTGGAGAGCTCTGTGGAGTCGCTGGTGAAGATCTGAGGTTTTTCGTGGAAGCAAT
The DNA here is from genome assembly GCF_018446385.1 of Zingiber officinale. Classification (NCBI taxonomy): domain Eukaryota; kingdom Viridiplantae; phylum Streptophyta; class Magnoliopsida; order Zingiberales; family Zingiberaceae; genus Zingiber; species Zingiber officinale. Next base: position 6,238,242 of record NC_055999.1, read on the forward strand.
GCCGAAGGAAATGAACACCTGCGGCTTAAATCGACGCTAACGGTCGAATCCCGATCGATTGGAATGCTCCCAATCGATCGGGGAGGCTTTGGATCGATCCACGGATCGATCCAGAGCGCCTCTGTGCTCTGGAAAAACGCATGGATCGATCCACGGATCGATCCAGCGCTTATCGCGCGAAGCAGCATCGTCCCAATCGATCCACTGATCGATTGGGACCTCTGGATCGATCCACTGATCGATCCAGAGGCTTTTTGTACGCTGGGAAACTGCCTGGATCGATCCACTGATCGATCCACTGATCAATCCATTGATCGATCCACTGATCGATCCACTGATCAATCCACTGATCGATCCACTGATCAATCCACTGATCAATCCACTGATTGATCCAGTTCTTGGTTTTTACCCAAAACCAAGTCCCAAGCCTCCCAAACCAACCTTCGGTCAACTTTAACCTGTTGGTACGTCATGCCTAGCATCTAGTCACTTCCTTGACCTGCTAGGACTCCCTCACCAAGTGTCCGGTCAATCCCTTTGACCCACTTGGACTTTTCTTCATCATGCCTGGCTTCACTCACCAGGACTTCCAATCTGCCTAGCTTCACTCACTAGGACTTCTCTTCTGCCTGTCTTCACTCACCAGGACTTCTCTTCTGCCTGGCTTCACTCATCAGGACTTCTCTTCTGCCTGGCTTCACTCACCAGGACTTTCACCTATCTTCACTCACTAGGATTTCTCTGCTGCCTGGCTCCACTCACCAGGACTTTCATTTCGCCTAACATCCCAGTTAGGACTTCCTAGTCAAGTATCCGGTCAATCCTTGACCTACTTGACTCTTCTTCAATCAACCTTGTATTGTCAAACATCGAAACCCAAACCAAGACTCAAGCTTGGTCAACCAGGTCAACCTTGACCTGAGAGATGTTGCACCAACAATCTCCCCTTTTTGATATTTGACAATACCACAATAACACTTACAATACCACATGTAAGTTAGGCTAATCTCATAGCCTCATTCTTCTTCATGCCACTAGGTAATGAACACATAAGTTAAGCTCTCCATTTTTCCCCTAAGAGGACAAACTCCCTCTAGGTAATGAAAGCCTAACTTACTCCCATTCACAAGCCCTTTCAGTGAGGAGATGGTCAAATGGAAAACCGCAAATCGGACAAGAGGAAGAAAGATATCTAAGAGGAGGAAGACGATGAGGTAAACCCCTTTTTCTTCTTTTCACCTTTTTAAACCCTTAAACGATTGTCAAGAAAGGTAACATAAAAATAAAAAGGGGATCATAAAGATAGTAAGAGAAGTAAAGAAACCATTAGCAAATCATTAGACACACAAGTAAAATATTATGTATAATGAAATAAGTACACATATACCGATAACTGCGTAGGCAATCAAAGTAGAGGATGGCGTTCCCGAGGTACAAGTTTAGGTTTGAAAATTTTTAAGATCCCAAGGGATTTAGTGACCAGTCTTTCGATATTCCCTTTTTAAATAACTTGGTTTGGGTAAACTCGATCGATTAATTTAAGACTGGTCGAATATATAACTCAAACAAGAATAAACATAAAGACAAGTAATCATGCTCGACCATTATAGAACGAGCGAGCATTTTCTTCTTATAGTGTAAATTCACTTAACTTAGCAAAAATAAAAGCAAATTCGGCCAATCAATATAAGCCAACCTAGTACCTAAATTTTTACAAAAATATATGATAAACTCGTTCAACCAAATCAGGCCGAACGAATAAGTTTGTACTGTCATTATAGACTGGTCGGGCCCCAAAAGCTTTGAGAAGAAGTATAGTGATTTCACTCAGTCCTCATAGGACGAGTGGATAATTAGTTTAAGTAAGAAAACATATATAAATAAGTTCACTCGGTTGGTATAAATCGAGCGAGCATTGGGAACTAAATAACGGTGCATAGTAAGTTTATTCGGCCCCTATAGGCCGAGCGGATGTCTAAAAAGAGGTAAACCGTGCATACAAACCAAGTCGTTCGGTCGTGATAGACTGAATGAATGACCATATTATGTAAAGATTTGTGGTAGGATTGATCGGTCATTATAGACCGAGCGGGCACCTAGATTATGTAAGGATTCATAATAATTCATTTAACTCTTATAAGGTGAATACATATGTAGAGAAGACAAAAAAATACATATACACAACTAGATTCACTTGCTAAGTTTGAAGTGAGTAACTATATAAGACAAGTAGAAGCATAAGCTAAAGTCATCCGACCTTTATAGACCGACTGAGTAATCAAATTTAATATAAAAGATTGTAAGGAAAGCACAATTAATTAAAGTGTCATATAAAGTTTGGAGGAAATTAACATAGCCTCATCATAAAAGGCTCCAAAAGAAGAGTATGGCTACAATAATAATCATACCAAGTCTAAAAGCATTAATTTATCCGTGATTACGTTAGCTTGGGAAATAGATCATGGGGGCGATTTTTCATTAGTTTTCTCCGGTCAGGAAAGTTAGCCGGAGGATCAGAAACTAGTAACCCCAACTCTTTTAATTGTTCTGCCCCACCATCGACCCCATAATTAAGAGCCCTCAAGATAGAATCTACGATAAGATTGAGGAAAGTGGGGGATTCAAGGTGTGCCTTTTTCCGTTGCTCGAAATAGGCATTCTCATTAGCTTTATAATCTGCCAGCTCTTCCTGAGAAGCTTTTAAAGCAGCCTCTTTAAGGTTCAGGGTGGATAATTTATTCGCCAATTCAGTTGCATGAGTATCTTTCAGTGATTGTAATTAGGAAGACAATTGATTAATCTCGGAAGCTTGCTTCTCCAATTTAGAGGATAACTCATCGTCGCGGACACTTGCTGACTATAGCTTAGACTGGAGGCTCTCTATGTTGGCCTTATATTGGTTTGATTGCTCAGTCTCAGCTTATAGTGATTGACGGGCTTCTTGCAACTGGGTAGATAGATTGTTTATTTTCTTAGTAATTTGGGCAGAGGATAATTCCGAAACCTACCTCCTCAGTGCCCCATTCTCTTGGACTAGGGTGTATAGCAAACGAGCTATGCTCATGTTGGCTATCCAACACCGTAGAAATAATAATCATTAGGAAATATTTAAGAGAAGACGGACATAAACATAAATAGTTTTACCTTAGTCTCATCAAGAAAAAATCTATCAGCCAATTTAGAAGGATTAAGTCCTTCAATTAATTGGCAGGTTTCTTCCCAAGCAGTAGTAAAAGACCCTCCCAACAATATAGGGAGGGCATGATTGGAGGAAGAAGTAGAGGATAAAATAGTTTGGATTGAAGGGGGACAAAAAATTAAAAACGATGAATTTTGGCCTCCTTCCCCTCGAGGAGGTAGGATCATTTATTCAGGGAACGTCATAACAAAAGCAGGGGAAGGGCTGTCACTCTGAGTAGGTAACCCCACAACTGGAGAAGAGGCAAGAATAGGATAAAGAGTAGAGAGAGGAAGGTCAGGGGAAGAAGGAGTAATATTTGCAGGATCGGGATCTTCAGAAAAGGAGATAGTCTTCTTTTTAGGAGAGGGACGAGAGTTAATTTGCGCCGCTTCTTGGAAGGGGCCTCCTTCGGAGATTTTTCCGAAGCCACTGGAGAGGTAAGTCCTATGATGGGAGGAGGATTAGTGAAAGTTCCTTCAGGAGCCGCCCCATAGGAGCTAGAAGCAACCCTTGTACAAACGGGAACTTCTACTAAAGGGGGTTGACCCAATTCAGTAAGAAGTTCTTGCTCCTTGGCACGGATTGTTTCCTCCTCCAAACATAGCTTCTCATCGACTATAGCCTCAAACAGAGCATCTACTACACAAAACATAAAATATCATAGTTAGTAAAAAAGGAGTTTAACAAATAAGCTATAGCTTACCAAGAGAGCCGCGAAGCTCTATTTTGATGGGGCTCAAACCAAAAAGATAGAGAATGTCATTGCGTATCCATTTATGAATAAATAGGTGACAACCTGATAATCTCTTTGAATAAGTAGTGAAAGAAGAATGTCAATGTAATTCTTTCACGTCTGGAAGAGTAGGAAGGGAGGATTGCTAAGAAGAAGACCAGGGGATGGGTGCAGGAAATTTCACAAAAAAGAAGCGCGATTTCCATCCTTTGATGGAAGAAGGCATCTCTTCAAAAACAAGTCATCTTTGTTGGGTTTTTCGGGTCGCAAAAACCGCTTTTTGCGTTGCGGAAACCCCGAAACCCCGCCACCTGATCCGTGCGAAGAAATAAAATTTACGTAAAACTTCGAGTACGAGTTTCTAGCCTAGATCTAAACTAGATCTACAAATGAGAAGAGCTTTACCCTTGATGCGATGCCCTTCGCTAATCCCGCTTGTCCAAGGTTCGCCGGATCTCGAGAGTATCAAAGTAGATACTCCTCTATGTGCATCCACACAAGCAAGAGATGGAGAAACCAAACAAAAGGTGTGCTAGCACCTTTGAAAGGTTCGGCCAAGGTGGAGGAGAGGGAGAGAAGAGAGAGCTTGAGGAAGAAGATGAGAGTTACACAAAAGAAATGAAACTCTCCCAATGAATGAGTGGCCGATCACATGAATGAGGTTAATAACCTCCATGGAATACCAAGAGTCACAACTCTTGGTAACTCTCATGAGGTGACATCCCACTTAAGCAATCATGATGATGTGGAGCATCATCATTGGCCCACTCTTTGCCAACTCACTGGTACGTTCGAATTGACTGTCACGTATGAACTCCAAATTAATTAATCTTGAAAACCCTTAACTACTCCAGATTGTTGTAGTAAAAAGCCAAGGTCGAATATCTCAAGGAAACTAGTAATAGAATGTTTGATCTTAGACTAGAATTATTATTTTTTTTTAGGTTTTCTCCTGATAAAATGGGGGTGTTTAGTTTGTTTCAAATCCTAACTTAAGAATTCAAATGCAGCTAATAACCTGATCCTATGTAATGATTAAATCCTAGCTTAAGAGAACTAACATACTCTATGATCTAGAAACTAAAAGAGATACATCAGAATTTAAATTGCATAAATGAATTTGTGCAGGAACTTGTCACAACTACGATTGCAGCGATGGAAAGTGCAAAAACAAAATAAAGATACCCAACTAGAGAAACAAGAGAAGCAGAATTTAATTTCAGAAATGAGATCTAAAAGAACAAAAACTAGAACTACTCGTTCAGATTTAAAGAAACAACAAATTCGATGACAAGATCTAAAGAAAACAAGGATGCAGAAACAATAAACTGCAGAATTCTAATGACTAAAATCTGAAGAGAAGTAAAATAAAACAAAGCAACTCTCAAGAATTGTCAACTACTCAAAATTGAAACGATTAAAGTACCTCTAAGCAAACAAAATTAATTGCAATCAAACTGCAACTACTCTCTACTGCTAAAGTAATAACATTCTTCTCTAAGATAAGATTGGAAACTAATTACACTAAATAGATCCTATGAAATTACTGCATCGAACACAAAGATTGAAACCTAATTACAATAACAGCAACTACTAGAATTACTGCATCAAGAGAAAAACAGAACAAAAACAGAACAAGTCCCTAAAGAATACTGCTGGAAATTTCTATATCAAATAACAGTAATCAAAGCTGCAGCAACTACAAGACCAGCAACTATTTAAACTCAACAAAATCTACTGAAATGATTGAATTGAAAACAAAGATTGTAAACTACTTTTATTAACAGAAACTTGTTGGAAATTCTGCATTACAGAACAGAGATTTAAAGCAAAATTCTGGAAAGAAACCAATCTATGCACTAAACTGAGCTACAAACAAGTTCTAGATCTAGCTAACAGCAGTAATGAAATGCAGGATTAAAACTAAACCAATTCCAATCACAACCAATTCTTGAATCACAACTCTTGTCGTCACACAAGAGTCCTCATTTGAAACCTCAAATGCGAAATCCAGAAAAGCAGAAAAAAGGGAACGTAGCTGATCTGAGTTCAGATCTGAAACCCACTGATCTTAGCCAAAGAAACCTCTCTGGAAGAACACAAGTTCAGATCTGTGCAGAATTGTCGAAACCTGGATCTGCAATTCTATTCTGTGCTCAGCAATGACTTGCTGATGGGGCGTTGAATGTGGCTGGATTCAAGTCAAGAACCACCAGAGAGACCTCTTTGATGATTCCTGAAGATGGCTGATGAATTCCTGCTGTCAACACCGTTCTAACAGGGGCGGAGAATGAAGAATCGAATCCCAGCAAAGCTTGCCGTCGAAACCTCTTTGGCAAACCTCCAGCTTCAGGAAATTAGGTCAGCAGCTTCCTTGCATCCTCCTCTATGGATCTGGAACTCAAGATCAGATTATCACTGGAATCGGGGGCATGCGCGCGCGCTCACGGAGAGGAAATCGCCGTTGGCACGATGAACAGTAGATGCAGCCACTGTTCATCCGCGATTTTTTTGGGTTTTATACCAAGGTTTGAACCGGGATTTGCATTTGGCTTAGGGCTTAGTTTAGGAGGAAAATTAGGGATTTGATGATAAGGTTTGACATGGGTTAGCTCAAGAGGAAAGCTCCATTTAATGGATCGGACCCAATCCAAATTCTTGTAGTCCAATGAGCCTATTCCTTCAAAACAAATAAAGTACCATTATTAGATAAGATTCCACAAGAAATATATAGAAAATGCAACAAGGCTCTAAATAATTCTCAACTCATAAGATATAAGATAAAACAAGAATTAATCATATGAGAAGATGCAAAATACTCAATTCAAGAGCCCAATTATGCACAAAAAATACTAGATATCAACTCCCCCACACTTAATCTTTTTGCTCGTCCCGGGCAAGTAAATAACTAAAGAAATGACCGAGGTTGCCCCCCCCCCCCCCCCCCCCTTTACCTTTCTTAATCATATTCAGAAGATAGTAAAAAGAAGTCACCTAAAATCATGAAGTTTCAAAAACTCAAGCAATCATGAACACCATTCTTACTTCGGTTAACCATTTAATGATTTCATCCATCATGAATAAAATGAAAATAATAACACAACTAGTCCTCACATGGTAGTTTTTAGTGGCTCTCATCCTAATTTCAAATTCATGTAATTGTGGAGATCACTCAAGCTACTTATGGCAAAAGCACTACCATATGCTTGCTCTTCATCTAATTCTCACCTCCATCACAGATATCAAATACATCCTTATGAAGGTTCATTGAAAGTATAAAGGAAAACAAAGGCAAGTAAATGGAAGCATTAGAATTACAAAGGCAAGTAAAAGAACAGAGATTAAAGTAGAAGTGGAAGACATGGAATGAGAATGCTATGTGATGCTAATTTTCGGCCATGGCATTCACTGTTCTCTTAGTCTTGATGCTAATTTTCATGGCTGATACTTCACCCAGCACTTCCCCTCTAAATCTGCAGATTCAACAAGAACAGATCTATACAATCAGAATTAGTTCTGAAAATGGCTCCAGAATGTCCTTCATGGCAGATTCAGCCATTGCATGCTATTGCTTCCATCTACAGCAATTTCATGATATCCCCTGATAATTTACAGATTTGCTCAGAAATAATGTGAATCTATACTCGTTCGTTTGTGATAGGACATTGAATTCAAGCAGAGATTTGGCACCAACTGATTCCAGCTCCATAGTTAAACACTGCTTCTGTATTTCCGTTTCCAGATGGCATTCCTGAATTTCATCATTCATTTTTTTTTATATTTTGAGCTGCCATAGAAGGTAGAATATCATTTATTTCAGCACAATATAGAGCTTAACTTGAGTTTCTCATTGATTAAAATCTGCCACTAGATTTTGATACTCCATTTGATACTCAATAATTCCCAGCATTCTTAATTCTACATACACAGATTGCACTGATTCAGTAGAGTTTGGCTGCCACAAAATTTGTAATTTGAGAAATCAGATATTAACACTTAAATGTTCCAACCAAATCCCCTGAATTCCTTACTCACAACTGAAACAGATATCAGTAAAGTCTCATTATAAGCAATTCAGTGTTTTGGACAAAACCCAAGCTGCAGAATTCTTTCAGATTTAACTTTTCAGCTGTATGTTTCTGTTTCTGTGTCCATTTCACCGTCTACAAATCATGCAAATTATAGAGAAACAAGATCATCATTTCACCACAATCAATCAACAGCTGGATTCTGATTTTCCAGTGATCCAATAGCTCTACAACATATAGCACAGTTAAGTGCCATTCTGAATTTCTCATACAGCTCGGACTTTGTACCAACTACACATCATTAGCTGCCCTAAAATCTCAACTCCTCTTCATCTAGCTTCTTGTGATCCCTATTGATGCATACTTCACAGAATTACAAGCTTCAGTAATTCTAACTTGTTACAACTTGATCCCCAGATTGGCACAGAAATAACCATTAGCAGAATTTCTGAAATTTCTGCTTTGCTGATTCTTCAACTTTCCTGTTTATTTTAATTTGAACCTTCAAAAGACTATTTTATCCATCATCCAGTAACAATCAGTTATCATTCAATCCCTTCCATCCAAAAAGATCAGGATGCAGTCTTGCACATTCCTGCATATCAACTACTACATTTCTGTGATTAAGCATTTTCTGCATATGCTTTCAACCTCATGACTAATATTCTTGCTCTCTCTTCTCTGATCTCACTTGTCCCAGTTTATTCCCTCAGCACTAAAGAATCAATTGAAACTGATTTACTTCAACTTCAGCTAACAGCTCTCAGCTTTTGCAACTCTGCACACATCTGCAATTCTGTTTTCAGTTTCTACATTTCTGCACACATCTGCATTTCTGTATTTCTGCATTTTTTTTTTCAAGATTAGCTCTCATCCAATTCTGCACAGATTAGCCTTCATCCAATTTCTCAGCTAGCCACTGTTTCCTGCACACATGTATTCAGTTTCTCGAGATCAAAATTGACATGACAAATCTGAAATACCATTTATTTCTGCATCTAGCAAGACTTCCCTTGAACATTTCAGTCATTGAAATGTTGCATCAGATTTGTGATACACTTTGATACTAAATTCCAGCTCTTCATATGCTGCACATGGTCTTCTGCATTCCTGATATCTCCAGTAACTGAACTTCAGACTATAAGTGGTTAATGACACAAGTATTCCATTTGTCACTTCACATTTCAAAACTCTCAAAAAATATGTCATTAGCAACTGTTCACAACAACAACTTCTGAATTCCTACACACTGCCACAACCAGATTTCCTAGCTCATAAAAGACCATCATAGTATCAATTTCCGAAATTTGAAACTATTTGAACTTGCTCTATGAATGTTTAAAATCCAATAGTGATTAAGTAGTTGAGCATACATACATACCACACTCCTGCTCCCACATTGAATGTATCAATTGCTGGTACACAACACAACAATCATCCTCAATCAAAGACTAAATATCTCCCCCACACTTAAATATTTGTCCGTCCCGGTCAAAATAAAAGCATCACATAACATCCCATGTAACCATATCCAAGATAATAAAACAAGGGAAAAGATAAATGATATGATGGTATAGGAAAATAGAATTAGTGATAACTAGTGGGGAATTGGAATAACCTTCATTAAAATGATTTAATCTCTGATCAAGTGGAATGTTGAAAAGATTCAAGCAAGTTCTAGAGTGATAAAAACCATCAGTGCATCACACAATTAGGCTCAATCCTCACTAGGCAAGCAAAAGTTATTATCTCAAATTATCAATTAGAATTCATCACTAAATGTTAACCTTACGCAAGCCTAGAATTCATTTATGCAACAAAGACTTAAAACTTCATGCTCAAATGTAACTTTATTTTAAAACCTCTAAAATGATATAAAGAAGTGTAAAGGGAGGTACCATTATTAACCAAAAACTACCAAATTTGATTCAAAGGTTTTTACAGGGACATGATTCCTAAAATTTGAATTATTATATGTGAAAGTAAAACTACTAAGAAAACTAAGAAGTTAAATCGGCCACCAAATGATGATATCTTATTCACTATGACCGAATTCATTATTAGAAAACATAAAAACTACCAAAACGAACAAGTGAATTATTCATGTAATTATGTAATGACATGTATATCTACAAAGACATGAAGTAATGAGAAATAGCAAGTCTTCCCTGTCACATTGAATAGATGGCTTCGGTACTGTTCAATTCTTGCATTACCATCCCTTTTGCTCCTTCATGAAATATCTTTAGCCTATGTCCATTTACTTTGAATTTCCGATCAGTAGACTCTTCCTTTATTTCTAATACTCCATAGGGGAAAATGTTAGTCACACTAAAGGGTCCTTCCCAACGAGACTTCAATGTGCCTTTCATCAATTTAAGCCGGGATTTATACAAAAGCACTTTGTCACCAATTTTGAACTCCTTCTCTATAATGTGCTTGTCATGAAAATTCTTGGTCTTTTCCTTGTAGATCCTTGAGTTCTCAAATGCCTCTAGTCTAATCTCTTCAAGTTCTTGGAGTTGTAACTTCCTCTCTTCCCCAGCTGTGCTAGCATCAAAATTCCAAGCTTTCACTGCCCAAAATGCTCTATGTTCAATTTCCACCGGAAGATGACAAGCTTTACCATACACCATCCTATATGGAGACATCCCTATGGGTGTTTTGAAAGCTGTCCTGTAAGCCCAAAGTGCATCATTTAATCTCTTACTCCAATCTTTCCTGTCAGGCCTCACTGTTTTCTCCAAAATTGACTTCACTTCTCTATTTGATACCTCAGCTTGTCCATTTGTTTGGGGATGATAGGGAGTGGAAACTCTATGTGAAACTCCATATCTGCTCAACATAGCCTTCATGCGTTTGTTACAAAAATGTGACCCTTGATCACTGATTATTGCCCTGGGCACGCCAAACCTGCAGAAAATATGTGTCCTGACAAAACTAACAACAACTGAAGAATCATCAGTCCTGGTGGGGATGGCCTCCACCCATTTGGAAACATAATCAACTGCTAGCAAAATATATAAAAATCCAAAAGAGACAGGAAATGGACCCATGAAATCAATGCCCCATACATCAAAGACCTCACAAATAGCATGAAATGTTGAGACATTTCATTCCTAGGTCCTATGTTTCCAGTTCGTTGACACCTATCACATGATCTACAAAAAATATAGGCATCACGAAAGAGGGTGGGCCAGTACAAACCACATTCCAAAACTTTCCTCGCAGTCCTCTGGGGTCCAAAATGCCCCCCACACTCAAATGAATGACAAAATGTAAGTACAGACTGGAACTCAAAATCAGGTATGCATCTCCTAATAATCTGATCACTACAAAATTTCCACAGATAAGGATCATCCCACACATAATATTTTGAATCACTTTTCAATTTGTCCTTTTGAGCTTTTGAAAATTATGCAGGAAAAACATTACCTACTAAAAAATTAACCAGATCTGCATACCATGGAGACTCACCATGCACCCTGAAGAGTTGCTCATCTCTAAAATCATCATCAATAACTGTGTGGTCCAAATCCCCTTCAATTCTGCTTAAATGATCTGCAACCAAGTTCTCCTTCCCACTCCTATCACGAATCTCCAAATCAAACTCCTGGAGGAGAAGCATCCATCTAATCAATCTGGGCTTAGCATCTGGCTTCTTGAGGAGAAACTTCAACGCTGCATGATCAGAAAATACAATCACGTGAGAACATAATAAATATGATCTGAATTTATCTAAAGCAAAAACAATGGCAAGAAGCTCTTTTTCTGTCATGGTGTAATTTGCTTGAGCCGAATCCAGGGTCTTTGATGCATAGCAGATCACATGCGGTGCTCCCTCTACTCTCTGTGCAAGTACTGCCCCTATGGCAAAATTCGAAGCATCACACATCAGCTCAAAAGGTAAAGCCCAATCTGGTGGCCTGATGATAGGTGCAGAAATCAAAGCCTCCTTCAATCTCTGAAAAGCTTCCTTACACCTCTGATCAAACTGAAACTCCACATCTTTTTGAAGCACCTGAGACAGTGGAAGAGCAATCTTACTGAAGTCCCTAATAAATCTCCTGTAGAATCCTGCATGGCCAAGAAAAGCTCGAACATCCCGCACGCATGCGGGGTAAGATAAAGAAGATATAGCGCTAACTTTAGCAGGATCTACCTCAATACCTCTCTTAGAGACTATGTGTCCTAAAACAATACCATGCTCAACCATAAAATGATATTTTTCAAAATTAAGTACCAAGTCAGTCTCAATGCATCTATCTAAAACCCTAGACAAATTTTCTAGACATGCATCAAATGATGAACCATATACAGAAAAATCATCCATGAAAACCTCCATGCAATGCTCTAATAAATCACCAAAAATACTTACCATGCATCGCTGAAAAGTTCCTGGAGCGTTGCATAATCCAAATGGCATCCGTCTGTAGGCAAATGTACCGAAAGGACAAGTGAAGGTGGTCTTCTCCTGATCCTCTGGGTCGATGCAAATATGAAAATATCCCGTGTAACCATCTAGGAAGCAATAATGTGACTTGCCCGCTAGTCTTTCCAACATCTGATCAATAAAAGGTAGGGGGTAGTGGTCCTTTCTGCTTGCTTGGTTCAGTTTCCTATAGTCCACACAAACTCTCCAAGAATTCTTCACTCTGGTGGGCACTAACTCATTCTCTTCATTAGTCACAACTGTCACCCCTGATTTCTTTGGAACCACATGGATAGGACTTACCCACTTACTGTCAAAAATAGGGTAAATGATACCTGGCTGTAGAAGTCTAGTCACCTCTTTCTTTACTACATCAAGGATCAATGGGTTAAGTCTCCTCTGGGGCTGTCTCACTGGTTTCACATCCTCCTCCAAGTAAATCCTGTGCATGCAAATAGAAGGACTAATACTAGGAATATCTGCTAAAGTCCATCCAATGGCCTTCCTGTGCTGCCTCAAAATCTCTAATAATCTGCTTTCTTGTTCTGGTTCTAGATTCTGGGCAATGATGACAGGGAACTGCTGGTTCTCTCCTAAATAAACATACTTCAAGTGTGGAGGCAATGGCTTCAACTCATCTTGTGTCTGATCGATAGAAAGCGATCCTAGGGGTAGAGCTTCTCCTAAGCAATCCCCTACGCAAAATTTCTCTTCTCTGGGCGATCCTAGGGATAGAGCTTCTCCTAAGCAATCCCCTACGCATAAATTATCTCTCTCACTCGGAAATACTCCACAAGACTCATCATCCACTCCCAAGGCTGAAATATCCTCCTCTTCTGAAAACAAAAAATCACCTATACCTCCCTCTGCAGCATCTGAGTCTGAATCAATCACTGAAAAGAAATTTATACTGTCCAGCTCCTCTGAAATATCCAAACTAAGAATAGAATGATCCTCTCTAGGATGCTTCATAGCGTCAAGAATACTGAATCGGACCACTGTGTCTCCTATCTCCATAGAAAGTGTGCCCGCATGAACATCAATCTTGGTCCTTGCAGTCTTCAAAAATGGTCGTCCAAGAATGAGTGGAGATCTACTGGCCAGATAGTCTCCCTCCATGTCGAGGATATAAAAATCTGCAGGAAAGATAAGTTCTCTCACCTTCACCAATACATCTTCAATAACTCCAGCTGGATGAGTCTGACTGCGGTCAGCTAACTGAATGACTACTCCTGTAGGTTGTAATGGTCCAATCCCTAATGTCTGAAAAACTGATTTTGGCATCACATTAATTGAAGCTCCCAAATCTAGCATGGCATCTTTAAACAGATTACTCCCAATTTCACAAGGAACCGTAAAAACTCCAGGATCTTCGCATTTCTGAGGAACTGTTTGAAGAAGTGCAGACACATTCTTGCCCATGCTAATCAACTCATTCCCCTTCAATTTCTTCTTGTGCACACAAAGATCCTTCAAAAATTTCGCATATTTTGGAATTTGCTTGATCATTGTGAGTAAAGGAACATTTACTTCCACCTTGCTGAATAAGTCCACAAGCTCCTGGAACTCCTTTGCTTTCTCTTCCTCTACATTCTTCCTTGGTTGAACTCTGCGTTGAGGGAAAGGCAATGGAATGTTCTGCTCTGAATTCTGAAATCCTGCATTTCCAGATTTGCTGCTTTCTGAAGTTGTTGCTGGAAAATGTTCAGCTGGACAAGAGTTGCTGGAAAAATCTGGCATCAGATTTCCACCTCCTTGTGCATGCTCCAAACCGTAGGGATCAATGTGAATTGGATTAGAACTTGAAACTGGCACATTCTGCACTTCTGGGAGTTCTTCATTGCTGAAACTGGATGGCTGGATTTCTGAAAAATTTTCAGCAGCAGCTCTTCCTCTTGAAGATTCTGAAATTTTTCTCCCACTCCTTAAAGTTAATGCACTAACGTTCCCTTTAGGATTAGGAATTGTTTGAGATGGCAATTGACTCGATCCCTGAGCTTGAATCTGATTAATGCTAGAAGCCAATTGCCCAATCTGCCTTTCCTGATTTTGTTGCTGCTGAAGAATTTGCTGCATCAATTCCTCCAATCTAGCTTGCTGTGGATTTGAATTTGAAACATTATTGGAACCTCCTTGAGTTAAACTCATCTTTGTAGGTGCTGGAAGTGTTGGAATTGATTGCTGGAAATTCTGATTTTGATATTGATAATGCTGATTCTGATTCTGATTCTGAAATTGCTGATAAGGCTGATACGATTGCTGATATTGATTTGCAGGTTGGTAATGATGCTGAAAACCTTGCTGGAAATTCTGATTATGCTGCTGGAAACCTTGCTGAGGTTGCTGGAAATTGCTGGAAGTGTGGCTGAAATGCTGATTTGAAGATGGATGTTGATAGAATGAATTGCCATACTTCAAATTTGGATGATCTCTCCAACCCGGATTATATGTAGATGAATACGGGTCATGTTTTTGTTGGAACTGAGCTCTAGAGAATGCTGCCAAAGATTCATCTTGAATGAGATTTGGACAAAGTTCTGAAAGGTGATCTGGACTCGAACAAATGCTACAAACTATGCTTTGTTTACATGGAAATTGCATATTCGGCACAACAGAAGGTTGAGTAGCATTGTTCAAGGCTAATTGTTTCACCAAGGTCGTTAATTCCATCAATGAATTCTTTATCTCCTTTTGTTCATTAGAAACCATTTGAACTTCACCAACTCCTCTAGTAGTGAGTGCTCTACTTCCAAATTGCTGTGAATTTTCAGCCATGTTCGAAATTAGCTCCCGTGCTTGCTCTGGAGTCTTGTTTACTAAAGCTCCTCCAGCTGCTGCATCTATCATACTTCTGTCCATAGGTAATAAACCCTCATAGAAGTATTGGACTAATAACTGCTCACTTATTTGGTGTTGGGGACAACTTGAACATAGTTTCTTGAATCTCTCCCAATAATCATAAAGTGTTTCTCCCACTACTTGTTGAATCCCACAGATGCTTTTCCTAATTGTTGCAGTCCTTGAGGCTGGAAAGAATTTTTCCAAGAAAGCCTTCTTCATATCAATCCATGAAGTAATAAATCCCGGTGGCAAATAATATAACCAATCTTTTGCTACTCCAGTAAGTGAAAATGGAAAAGCCCTTAGCTTGATATCCTCTTCTGAAATTCCTTGTGGCTTCATGGTTGAACAAACCACATGGAATTCATGCAAATGTCTGTTTGGGTCCTCTCCAGATAATCCTTGATATTTGGGAAGCAAATGAATCAACCCTGATCTCAGCTCAAAATCACCAGCTAGAGTTGGATAAGTGATGCATGAATATTTAAAAGCTTCATCAGGAGCTGCAAGCTCCTTCATTGTCCTACTATTATCAGCCATGGGGGTATCTGAAGATGATAAAGAACTTCCTGAGTCCTCTGAAATTTTCTCCTGAATTCTCAAAGCTCTGAAGGTCCTTTCAATTTCCGGATCAATATCAAGTAACTTATCACATGAAGACCTGGTCATACCACCAAAAATCAATAATTAGAACAAAAGTGGATAGACAATAAAATAAAGAAAGTGAAAACAAAGAAAAGATAAACTATGCACAATCTAAAAACAAACAAACTCTACTAGTCTCCCCGGCAACGGCGCCAAAATTTGGTACGTTCGAATTGACTGTCACGTATGAACTCCAAATTAATTAATCTTGAAAACCCTTAACTACTCCAGATTGTTGTAGTAAAAAGCCAAGGTCGAATATCTCAAGGAAACTAGTAATAGAATGTTTGATCTTAGACTAGAATTATTATTTTTTTAGGTTTTCTCCTGATAAAATGGGGGTGTTTAGTTTGTTTCAAATCCTAACTTAAGAATTCAAATGCAGCTAATAACCTGATCCTATGTAATGATTAAATCCTAGCTTAAGAGAACTAACATACTCTATGATCTAGAAACTAAAAGAGATACATCAGAATTTAAATTGCATAAATGAATTTGTGCAGGAACTTGTCACAACTACGATTGCAGCGATGGAAAGTGCAAAAACAAAATAAAGATACCCAACTAGAGAAACAAGAGAAGCAGAATTTAATTTCAGAAATGAGATCTAAAAGAACAAAAACTAGAACTACTCGTTCAGATTTAAAGAAACAACAAATTCGATGACAAGATCTAAAGAAAACAAGGATGCAGAAACAATAAATTGCAGAATTCTAATGACTAAAATCTGAAGAGAAGTAAAATAAAACAAAGCAACTCTCAAGAATTGTCAACTACTCAAAATTGAAACGATTAAAGTACCTCTAAGCAAACAAAATTAATTGCAATCAAACTACAACTACTCTCTACTGCTAAAGTAATAACATTCTTCTCTAAGACAAGATTGGAAACTAATTACACTAAACAGATCCTATGAAATTACTGCATCGAACACAAAGATTGAAACCTAATTACAATAACAGCAACTACTAGAATTACTGCATCAAGAGAAAAACAGAACAAAAACAGAACAAGTCCCTAAAGAATACTGCTGGAAATTTCTATATCAAATAACAGTAATCAAAGCTGCAGCAACTACAAGACCAGCAACTATTTAAACTCAACAAAATCTACTGAAATGATTGAATTGAAAACAAAGATTGTAAACTACTTTTATTAACAGAAACTTGCTGGAAATTCTGCATTACAGAACAGAGATTTAAAGCAAAATTCTGGAAAGAAACCAATCTATGCACTAAACTGAGCTACAAACAAGTTCTAGATCTAGCTAACAGCAGTAATGAAATGCAGGATTAAAACTAAACCAATTCCAATCACAACCAATTCTTGAATCACAACTCTTGTCGTCACACAAGAGTCCTCATTTGAAACCTCAAATGCGAAATCCAGAAAAGCAGAAAAAAGGGAACGTAGCTGATCTGAGTTCAGATCTGAAACCCACTGATCTTAGCCAAAGAAACCTCTCTGGAAGAACACAAGTTCAGATCTGTGCAGAATTGTCGAAACCTGGATCTGCAATTCTATTCTGTGCTCAGCAATGACTTGCTGATGGGGCGTTGAATGTGGCTGGATTCAAGTCAAGAACCACCAGAGAGACCTCTTTGATGATTCCTGAAGATGGCTGATGAATTCCTGCTGTCAACACCGTTCTAACAGGGGCGGAGAATGAAGAATCGAATCCCAGCAAAGCTTGCCGTCGAAACCTCTTTGGCAAACCTCCAGCTTCAGGAAATTAGGTCAGCAGCTTCCTTGCATCCTCCTCTATGGATCTGGAACTCAAGATCAGATTATCACTGGAATCGGGGGCGTGCGCGCGCTCACGGAGAGGAAATCGCCGTTGGCACGATGAACAGTAGATGCAGCCACTGTTCATCCGCGATTTTTTTGGGTTTTATACCAAGGTTTGAACCGGGATTTGCATTTGGCTTAGGGCTTAGTTTAGGAGGAAAATTAGGGATTTGATGATAAGGTTTGACATGGGTTAGCTCAAGAGGAAAGCTCCATTTAATGGATCGGGCCCAATCCAAATTCTTGTAGTCCAATGAGCCTATTCCTTCAAAACAAATAAAGTACCATTATTAGATAAGATTCCACAAGAAATATATAGAAAATGCAACAAGGCTCTAAATAATTCTCAACTCATAAGATATAAGATAAAACAAGAATTAATCATATGAGAAGATGCAAAATACTCAATTCAAGAGCCCAATTATGCACAAAAAATACTAGATATCACTCACCAATGAGGTGGCAAATGGTCAAGTCAAACTTGACCCTTCATCTTCCTCTCAAGTCAAGTCAAACTTGACCACTTCTCTCCCATGGTTGATCAAATCTAATTATTGGTTCAAGTCAATTTTAATTTAATGAATCTCTATTTATTGAATTAAATTGACTCAATGAGTCTAAGTCCAAATTAGACTCATCTAACACATGAACCAAATTGAGTCCAACTCAATTAGTCTAATTTGGATTACTCTTAATCCAATTTGGTTCTTCACATGGACCTAATCCTTTAGGTTCATCAAATGAACCTAAACTCCATCTAATTGCTATTTTTGTGTGATATAGGTTCTTATAACATTGGCAATGCTCCTAAATCCATTTAGAAGCATAAGTAATGAGTGGTATTTAGCAACACATCATTACTACCCAAGTTATAAGAATGTTGAGATCCAACATCACCTTATGACTACTAATTGTGACTCTTCACAATATATGACAAGTGCCCTTCTATCCTTGACATCTAAATTGATCAATGTGAGGCATAGACCGTGTCATCCTCTAATCAATCTAAATCTTGAATCCCAAGTAGACTCACTTAATCAAATGAGCTCAACATCTCATATTGGCTCATTTGGGCATGACCATGCACTTAGTGGTCTTACTCTATCAAGTATATCGATGTCTCTCCCGTCATATAGGAGGGATAGATCTCATCTACATCACTCACATCCCTCCGCATAATTTGTTACATACCCAGTAATCACCTTTATAGTCCACCCAGTTACGGGTGACGTTTGACAAAGCCAAAGTATGTAACTCCTTATGTAGGGAACCATGTGACTTCAGGTCCAAGGACTAATAGTCATACTAATAGCCACATGAGAAAGTATATGACACTCATATAACGATCCATGATACTTTCTCATGGCGGGTCATTCAGTATACATTCTCCAATGCATACCCATGTGTCAACTTGATATCTCTATATCCATGACTTGTGAGATCAAGTAATCGAGTTGGCCTACATGCTAGTCTCGTCGCATTAACATTGTCCCTGAATGCTAATACTTGACTAGGAATGATTAAGAGTAGTGTTCCCTATATCATCTCACTATCGATTCAACTAACCGATTGATATAGGTGAGAACCTTCTACTCAAGGACGCTATTATACTTAGTTATTTGGCACCAATACAAGTAAGCATAATAACCATAAACAAATGCCTTTATATATATATAAGAATATGATACAACGAGTTCATACAACAATTATCAAATGATTGGCTCTAGGGCTCTAACTAACAATCTCCCACTAGCACTAGTGCCAATCAGTATAGGTTCTAAGGCCCAATGACCTAGTGTAACCATCATGCTTTCTCTGTGTCAAAGCCTTGGTCAAGGGATCTGCGATGTTAGCCTCAGTGGGTACTCTGCAAATCTTCACATCTCCTCTATCGATGATCTCTCGAATGAGATGGAAGCGCCGTAGTATGTGTTTGGTCCGCTGGTGTGAGCGAGGTTCCTTGGCCTGTGCTATTGCTCCATTGTTGTCACAATAGAGCTCTATGGGATCAACTATGCTAAGAACCACCCCAAGCTCAGTAATAAATTTGCGGATCTAAACTGCCTCCTTTGCTGCTTCTGATGCAGCAATATACTCGGCTTCTGTTGTAGAATCAGCTACTGTGTCCTGCTTCGAACTCTTCCAGCTCACAGCACCACCATTTATGTAAAACACGAACCCTGACTGCGATCGATAATCATCCTGATCAGTTTGGAAGTTAGTATCACTGTAACCCTTTACAGCTAGCTCGTCATCGCCTCCATATATCAAGAAATATTCTTTAGTCCTTCTCAAGTACTTAAGAATATTCTTGACTGCTATCCAGTGACTTTCACGTGGATCTGGCTGGTATCTGCTCATCATGCTCAAAGCATACGAGACATCAGGACGAGTACATAGCATGGCGTACATGATAGATCCTATAGCTGAAGCATAAGGGATCTGATCCATGCGGTCTCTCTCCTCTCTAGAAGAGGGACTTTGAGTCTTCGAAAGACTCATACCATGTGACATCGACAGAAATCCCTTCTTGGAGTTCTGCATGGAAAATCGAAGTAATACCTTATCAATGTATGTACTCTGACTTAGGCCAAGCAATCTCGTAGATCTATCTCTATAGATCTGTATGCCTAGAATGCGAGATGCTTCACCTAAGTCCTTCATTGAGAAACAAGTCCCTAGCCAAGTCTTAACAGACTGCAGTAAAGGGATGTCTTTCCCAATGAGTAGTATGTCATCCACATACAATATAAGGAAGAGAATTGTGTTCCCTACAATCTTCTTGTAGACACAAGGTTCATCTTCATTCTTGATGAAACCAAACTGTTTGATTGCATCATTGAATCGAAGATTCCAGCTCCGAGAAGCTTGCTTTAGTCCATAAATGGACCTATGCAGCTTGCATACTCTGCCAGTATGCTGTGGATCTACAAAACCCTCAGGTTGTGTCATGTACACATCCTCGAGCAGGTTTTCATTTAGAAATATGATTTTGACATCCATCTACCAGATCTCATAATCGTGGTACGCTGCAATAGCAAGCATGATCCGAATGGACTTAAACATCGCTACTGGAGAAAAAGTTTCATCATAGTCAATACCATGAATTTGCTTGAAACCTTTAGCTACCAAGCGACCCTTATAAATAAGTCCATCCATGTCAGTCTTTCTCTTAAAGACCCACTTACACCCAATGGGTTTGAGCCCTTCAGGTGGATCAACCAAAGTCCATACTTGGTTAGTGTACATGGATTCCATTTCGGATCTCATGGCCTCTAGCCATTTCTCGAAATTTGGTCTCATCACAGCTTCCTGATAGGAGGTAGACTCATCCTCAATGAGCACAACGTCATCATGGTCAGACAAGAGAAATGAGTATCTCTCAGGCTGACGACGTACCCTATCAGATCTGCGAAGAGGTAGGTCTACTTGAACTGGTTGTGGTTCCTCAACTCCTTATGGAACAACATCATCCACAACACTTTGTGGTTCCAGTTCAACTTCCATCGAGGCTTTAGTGCTATGGTCCATATCTTGAACTTCTTCAAGATCGAACGTACTCCCACTAGTCTTTCTATAAATAAAGTCTCTTTCTAGAAATACCCCAGTCTTAGCCACAACTACCTTGTGTTGACTGTGAATGTAGAAGTAATATCCCTTCATTTCCTTGGGATATCCAATGAAATATCACTTGTCGGATTTGGGTCCCAGTTTGTCCGAGACTTGACGTCTAATGTAAGCCTCACAACCCCAAATCCTCATAAAAGACACATGGACATCTCTCCCAGTCCATATCCTATATGGTGTATTTATTACAACCTTGGATGTAACTCAGTTGAGTATGAAGGCTGCTGTGTCTAGAGCATAGCCCCAAAAATACATGGGAAGATCTGTGTGACTCATCATAGATCGTATCATATCTAATAAGGTACGATTTCTCCTTTCGGATACACCATTCCACTGTGGTGTTCCAGGAGGAGTGAGTTGAGATAGAATCCCACACTCAGCTAGATAGTCACGAAACTCATGGCTAAGGTATTCACCACCTCGATCTGATTGAAGTATCTTAATACTCTTGCCAAGCTGATTTTATACTTTATTCTTGAATTCTTTGAACTTTTCAAAGGATTCTAATTTATGTGTCATCATATACACATAATCATATCTACTGAAGTCATCAGTAAATATAATGAAGTACCTATAACCACCTCTAGCAGCGACATTGAAAGGGCCACATACATCACTATGTATAAGTCCTAACAAGTCAGTCGCTCTCTCGCTGTGTCCACTAAAGGGAGTCTTGGTCATCTTGCCCAGTAGGCATGACTCGCATGTCTCATATGATTTGAAATCAAATGAGTCCAGCAAACCATCTTTATGGAGCTGGGATAAGAGTTTGTCATTTATATGACCTAAGCGATAGTGCCAGATATAGGTTTGGTTCATGTCTTTTGACTTGAACCTCTTGGTACTTATGTTATAGATAGGGTTCTCAAGGTCTAGAATATAGAGTCCGTTCATCAGAGGTGCACTACAATAGAACATATCATTTAAATAAACTGAACAACATTTGTTCTTTATTATAAATGAAAAACCTTTCTTGTCCAAACAAGAAACTGAAATTATGTTCTTAGTTAAAGCAGGCACATAACAACATTCATCTAATTCTAATACAAGCCCAGAAGGCAGAGATAGATGATAAGTTCCTACAGCAACAGCAGCAACCCGTGCTCTATTGCCTACTCGTATGTCCACCTCGCCATTCGTTAATGCCCTGCTATTTCTCAGCGCCTGCACATTAGTACAAATGTGAGAAGCACATCCGGTATCTAATACCCATGATGAAGAAATAGATAGATTGACTTCTATAACATAGATACCTGAAGTGGAAGTCTCACTTTTCTTCTTCTTAAGATCTTCCAGGTAAACTTTGCAGTTCCTCTTTCAGTGCCCGGTCTGACCGCAATGGAAGCAGGTAGCATCCTTGGCAACCCCTCCTTTGGGTTTCAGTGCCTTGCCTTTGCCATTGGCTTGGGGCTTTCCCTTGCCTTTGGGCTTGCCCTTGCCCTTGTGTTTCTGAACCATTAGAATAGAGTTGAGCTTAACCTTCTTAAGGTTGAGCTCAGCAGTTCTTAACATGCTAAGCAGTTCGGGCAGTGGCTTGTCAATTTCGTTCATGTTGTAGTTCATGACAAACTGACTGTAGCTCTCTGGCAAGGACTGCAAGATCAAGTCAGTGACCAGCTCTTGGCCAAGGGGAAATCCCTGTTGGGTCTTTCGGGCCGTGAAAATCGCTTTTTCGCGTCGCGGAAACCCCGAAACCCCGCCACCGGATCCGTGCGAAGAATAAAACTTTCGAAAAATACGAGTACGAGTTTACCAATCTATAGATCTACACTAGAAGTATATGTTAAAGAGTTTTACCCTTGTTGCGTGCCCTTCGTGAGTCCCGTTCGTCCAAGGAGATGCCAGATCTCAAGTTGTCAAGGTAGACAACTCTCTATGCGTATCCACACGAACAAATCGATGGAGGGAGAACCTTAGAGTGTGCTAGCACTCTAAGAAGGTCTCGGCAAGATGAGGAAAGGGAGAGCAAGAAGAGAGAGCAAGGAAGAAGATGGAATCAAAAATCCCTTGAATGAAAATGAATCCCATTCATTCCCCTTAGTGGCCGGCCACAACAAAGTGTAACTCCTCTCATTAATGTGGCCGACCACATTAAAGCAAAGGGAATTTGTAACCTCCATTAGGTGGCACACACATGTGTTAACTATGATGATGTGGCACATCATCATTGGCCACTTAATGCCAAGTCACAAATGATGTGGCATAAAGTCAAGTCAAACTTGACTCTTCCTCTTCCTCTCAAGTCAAGTCAAACTTGACTTAATCTCTCTAATGGTTGATCTAATCCAACCATTTAATTCAAGCCAATTTAATATAATGAATCTAATTCATTTAATTAAATTGATTCAATGAGTCATAATCTAAATTAGACTCATTGAACACAAGAATCAACTTGAGTCCAACTCAATTAGCCCAATTAGGATTACTCTTAATCCAATTTGATTTATCAAATGAATCTAATCCTCTTGGTTCATCATATGAACCTAATCTCCATCTAATTGTCCTTTGTGTGTGACCCTATAGGTTCTTGTAACGTTGGCAATACCCCTAAACCCATTTAGGAGCATAAGTAATGAGCGGTATCTAGCAACACATCATTACTACCCAAGTTACAAGAATGTTGAGATCCAACATCACCTTGTGACTACTAATTGTGACTCCTCACAATATATGACAAGTGTCCTTCTATCCTAGACATCTAGATTGATCAATGTGAGGCATAGACCGTGTCATCCTCTAATCAATCTAAATCTTGAACTCCAAGTAGACTCACTAAATCAAATGAGCTCAATATCTCATATTGACTCATTTGGGCATGGCCATGCACTT